>NW_025999983.1:6521623-6711169 GCF_001458135.2 Marmota marmota marmota
CTCTCTCTCTCTCTCTCTCTCTCTCACACACACACACACACACACACACACACACACACAGTATTCCAAAGGAAAATGATGCTTAAGTGATTTTGGCTAATTATCTGCTTTAAGCTCACTTGAGAATGGATTCTACAAAGACCCAGTCCACGTTACAAATTAACCGTATTCTTCCAAGTTGGTTCTGTTTGTAAAATGCTATCTAATATTGATAAGTGAAAAGGCCCTGGAAATAGAAGTAATAGCAAAAGAACAATGTTGGTTCCTTTCTACTAGTCAGAGCCCATCTATCAATCCCTTTACCACGGCTGCATGGTGTACACTGAGATAAATACAGATGTTCCCTTCTGCTTGGTGCTAATTTGTCACAACTCTTCAAGAAGTGCTCAGTGGCATGCTTGCAGTGAACTTGTGTTTTTGTTCCAGTGTGTGGTTAAAAGGAGTCTATGGAAATATGGGTCAAAGCTTGAAAGGAAACTAAAGGAGGTTTTTTGCTAATGACATGTGATTACTTGTCTAAATTATTTCCTCGGGGTAGTAAGCTTTCTACAGGTTATAGCACAATATTTATTCTAGGCCAAAAGGTTTTTGTTTTTAATTTCACAATATTTAAAAATGTTATGCTTTCAGAAGGCACCTTTCAGACATTGTGTGTGCTTTTGAATCATCAGAAATCACCAGATGCACATGTTAACATATTTGTCTCCCCTGGGAAAAAGAATCGCATGCTCAAATGCTCTTTTATCACAAACAAAATAAATGCAATAGTGCTTACTAACAAATTCTTTAACTAATGGATATTAGTTTTACAAATTCCACTAGCATTTCAACCATTATGAATGAAGTCAGCAAGATTTACGAAGTCTCATTGGACTTTGTCCATTCCTTAACTTCTTCCTAGATAGTAGTGAAGCCAAGTAAATCAAACAGATAAATGATTAGTTGTCAGTTATGGGAGCAACTTACTTTATTTCTTTTATATCTTTTAGTTGTGGATGGGCACAATACCTTTATTTATTTATCTATCTATCTATCTATATATCTATCTATTTATTTATTTTTATGTGGTGCTGAGGATCAAACCCAGTACCTCACACATGCTAGGCCAGAGCTCTACCACTGAGACCCAGCCCCAGCCCAGGAGCAATTAATTTAAAATATTTATGTAGGTAAAAACATTCTGAATCCCTCTATTATTAATTCCCATTGCCATTATTTATCAGAATTCCTTAACTAATTAAAACTTAATGGCATTTATTCATCCATTCTACAGTTATTGTATACCAGCTATTGACAAGATTTTATGCCAAGTTCAGGACATGTAAATAGGTAAAGGGATGTGAGGTGCGTGCAGAGAATCTTTAAAAGGCTAAAAAGGACTGGAGCATTTCAGGTCCCAAAGAGTCAAACAATTCGATCAGCCAAAGAAACCCCTCAGGACAACATCCCACACCAAGAAGAAATTTTCTTAGAATAGATAATAGTAAAAAAGAAAATAGAAATTCCAATTAAAAGTGGGAAACCATGGGGCTGGGGCTCAGTGGTGGAGTGCTTGCCTTGCACGTGTGAGGCACTGGGTTCCATCCTCAGCACCACATAAAAATAAATAAATAAAATAAAGGTATTGTGTTCATCTATGACTAAAAAAAAAAAATTTTAAAAGTGAGGACCAGAGTTGGGAAGCTGCAGAAAGTGAGCCCATGTAATTTTGAACACTGCCCCCAAATCACCAGAATAGGGAAAGCTGCCCTAAAAGCTTCTCCGAGTCCTACCTCTTTGTGAAGTTTCAGGAAAATTAATTTCAGCTACAACTGAGCAAGATTTCATGGACAACTGAGCGGCCCTAACAGAAAAGAAGTGAAGTGAAATCCCATAAAAAGTTCTTAAAAGGATACAGAGAACAGAGAACAGGATATGAAAGAAGAGCCACAAGACGGAAGAAAAGTAAAACAAGTGGCAGAGCCGTTTCAAAGTGAGCTGTTGTTATGAGTGGAAATAAGTACAAAAGATCGTCTCAACAGAAACAAAAGGGAAAAAGGACAAACTTCTGAAAAACAAGTACAAATTAGAAGATTTGAGAGAGCTAATGGATTTAGAAATCAGGTAAAGAAGATCCAATATGTGTATACTTGAAATCAAAGAAGGAACTCATCAAAGCAAGAGAACAGAGCAAATGCTAAAAATCAAGTTCAACACAAGTGTCCTCATAGTAGGCTTGTGGACCGACCCAAAGGTGACGTATTCCAAGACATATCCCTCTTTTCTCTTTATCGGTTCTTTTTCATTAAATATAACATTAGGATTCATTTTTACCTAATTATAAAAGCATGGCATGTAATTTGCTCTGATTCTGCTTCCCCTCCCCCTCCCCTTCTCCTGCCTATTCCCTTCCCTCCACTGATCTTTCTGCTGTTTACTTACAGTGGGGGGGGGGGTTGTTTGTTTTGGTTGGTTGGCTGGTTTTTAGTTAATGGCTTGTGGAGATACTTGACGGTGAGATTCACTATGGTATATTCATGTTTGTACATAGGAAAGTTAGGTCAGATTAATTCCACTCTTCTTCCCTTACCCAGTCTCTCCTACCTCTCCCTCAGTCCCTTCCTCTAGTCTGCCAATCTTCTTCTATTTTGATGGAATACCCTGAATTCCACCACACTCCCGTTTTGGACTAGCTTCCACGTATCAGAGAAAACATTAAACTTTTGATTTGGGGGATCTGGCTTATTTCACTTAGCATGATCGTATCCAGTTCCATCTATATATTAGCAAGTATCCTTATTTAATTCTTTTTTATAACTAAGTAATACTCCATTGGGTACATATACCACATTTTCTTTATCCATTCTTTTGTTGAAGGGCACCTAGATTGGTTCCTAGGTTAGCGAGTGTGAATTTTGCTGCTATAAACATTGATCCCTACAGTATGCTGATTTTAGATCTTTGGGATATATAACAAGGAGTGAGATAGCTGTGTCACATGGTGGTTCTATTCCTAGTGTTTTCAGGAATCGCCATACTGCTTTCCAGAGTGGTTGCACAAATTTGCAGTCCAACCAACAATGTATGAGTGTCCCTTTTTCTCCACATCCTCACCAATACTTATTATTTGTATTCATGGTAATTGCCAATCTGACCAGGATGAGATGAAATCTCAGTGTAGTTTTGATTTGGATTTTTTGATAGAGATGTTGAGCTTTTTTAATATATTTGTTGGCCATTTGTATTTCTTATTTTAAGGAGTGTCTGATTAGTTCTTTTTCCCATATGTTAATGGATTATTTGGGTCTGGGTGTTTGTTGAGTTGTTTTATGTAATCTGAATATTAATGTCCTATGGGAAGAGCAGGTGGCAGACATCTCTCCCATTCCCAAGGCTTCTCTTCACACTCTTGTTTTCTTTCCTGTGTATAAGCTTTTTAATTGATGCCATCCACTTATTAATTTTGGGTTTTATTTTTTGTGCTCTAGGAGTCTTGTTAATGAGCCAGGCCAAACATTTGAGTGTTGTCCCTACATTTTCTTCTAGCAGTTCAGAGTTTCTGGTCTAATCCTTCGAGTTGACTTTTGTGCAGGGTAAGATAGAGGTCAAGTTCATTCTTCCACATATGGATTTCCAGATTTCCCAGCACCATGTTTTAAAAAGGCTCTGTTTCCTCCAATGTATGTTCTTGGCACAGAAATAGTTATCGTCTAGTATCAGATGACTATTTCTGTGGGTTTGTCTCTGTGTCATCTAGTCCCTTGGTTTTCATGTCTATCTTGGTGCCAGGGCCACACTCTTTACGTTACCATTGCTCTGTAGTATGAGTTGAGGTCTGGTTTGGTGATGCCTCAGGCATTATTCTTTTTGCTCAGAATTACTTTAGCTATTCTGCATCTCTTGTTTTTCCAAATGAATCTTAGAATCACATTTTTTAGTTCTGAGAAGAATGCCATTGGTATTCTGATGGAATTTCATCAAATCTGTACAACATTTTTTATAGTATGGATATTTTGATGATATTAAGTCTACCTATCTAATTACATTGGAGATCTTTTCATCTGCATGGTCTTCCCCAATTTGTTTCTTCAGTGTTCTATAGTTTTATTGTGGGTGTCCTTCACATCCTTAGTTAGAATAATTCTCAAATATTTTATTTATTGAAGTTTTTATGAATGGGATAATATGCCTAATTTCTTTTTCAGCAGATGCATTATCGGAGTATAGGGAAATAATTGATTTTTGAATATTGATTTTGTATCCTATTACATTACTAACTTTGTTTATCAACTCTAGAAATCTTCTGGCGAAGTTTTTTGAGTCTTCTAAATATCAAATTGTGTCATCAGCAAACAGAAAAAAAAAAATGATCTCCTCTTTTCCTTTCTGCATTCCTTCAATCTCCCTTTTTGCCTGATTGCTCTGGAGAGAATTTCAAGGACTACGTTGAATAGCATTGGTGAAAGTGGGCATCCTTGTCTTATTCCTGTCCACGGATGAAGTGCTTTTAGTTTTTCTTTGTTCAGCAGGATGTTTTCCTTGGGTTTGTCATATACACACTTTCCAATGTTGAGGCAAATCCCCTCTGTCTCTAGTTTCTCTAATGTTTTAAATGTAAATAGGTATTGGTCTTTGTCAAGTGATTTTTCTGCATCTATTGAGAAAATTATGTAATTCTTTTCCTTAATTCTATTTATGTGGTACTTACATTTAATGGTTTGCCTATGTTGAACCAAACTTGCATCCCTGGGCTGAAACCCATTTTATCATGGTGTACTATATTTTTTTAATGTGTTTTTATATATGGTTTGCCAATATTTTATTAAGAATTTTTAAAAAATAATTTTTGCATCTGTGTGGATTAAGGATATCAGCCTAAAGTTTTCTTTCTTTGATGTGTCTTTGTCTGGTTCTGGCATCAGGGTGATAGTGGCTGATAATTTGGCAGTGTTCCATCCTTTTATACTTCATGGAATAATTTGAGGAGGATTGGTATTAGTTCTCCTTTAAAATCTGGTAGAACTCAGCTGAAAATCTATCTGGTTCTGGGCTTTTCTTTGTTGGAAGGACTTTGATAGCTCTTCAATTTCATTATTTGATATTGATCTGTTTAAATTTTTTATATCCTCATAGTTCAATTTAAGTATATCATGTGTCTCTAGGAATATGTCAATATCTTCAAGGTCTTCTAGCTTATTAGAGTATAAATTTTCAAAATAGTTTCTGATGATCCTCTGGATTTCAGAAGTGTCTATGGTGATATTTCCTTTTTCAACTCTAATTTTTTTATATAAGCCTACTCTCCTTTTTTTGGTTAGTGTGGCCAAGGATTTATCAATCTTGCTTATCCTTTTAAAAAACCAACTCTTTGTTTCTTTGATTGATGCTTTGTATTATTTTTATTCTTAATTTCATCTCTGGTTTTAACTATTTCCTATCTTCTATTGATTTTGGTGAACTCGAGACATATTCTAATACAATTACTGGGTTTCAAAGAAAAGAAAATAATCCTTTGGGCATCAGGGTAAAAAGATGAATTAATTAATAGAAGGAGGAAACCCAACATGTTGTTATTAGGCTTTTCCATAACACTTTATGACAGAACAGGAAGTGAAATATTTAAGATATTCAGTGGGAGTAAAGTGAAATCCCATGACTTTATATTCAGGTTAACTCATCTTTTTTCCATATTGCTTATTGCTGCATTATAATTATACATCATGGTAGGATTTGTTGTTATATAGTCATTCCTGCACATGTTATAACAATATAATTTGTTAATAATATTTCCCAGTATTTTCCCTTTCTCTCCCTATTTGTCTCCCATGGTCAACAGTTGTTTTCTTTTAGGAAATGGAACTCAGTATTTTAGTCCCTTCTGGATCTTAGAGTTTTGAGAAATCATAAGAAATTCTGATTGTTTTTCTTCTAAATGTGACCTGATTACTTTCTTTTGAGACTTTTAAAGTGTTAACTTTGTACTACATGCTAGGAATTTTGATTATCGTATATTGTGGAAAGGTTCTTTTTTATCTTGTCTATTTGGGGTTCTGAATGCATCCTGTATCTAGAGGTCCATCTCATTTGCAAGGTTTGGGAAATTTTCTGCTATTATTTCCCTAAAGAGGTTATCCATACCATTAGCCTGTTTTTCACAAACCTCTTCAATTCCAGTTATTCTTAAATTTTGTCTCTTAATGTCTCAGAGATCTTATATATTTTGATCATGGCTAATTATTTTATTTTCTTTAATACTATCTGAATGTTCAAGGCTGGCCACTTTGTCTTCCAGGTCTGAGACTCTGTCTTCTGTATGGTCTACTCTATTAGAGAGATTTTTCAGCTGAACATTTTATTCAATTTAATTGGCTTTCCATTTCCATGATTTATGTTTGATTCTTTTTCAGTATCTCTATCTTCTTATTGAATTTCTCATTCATTTTCTATACTGACTTCTCTATTTAATTATTTTTTCTGTGTTCTCTTGGAATTTATTGATCATTTTGCTAGTCTTTTGAAAATTCTATTATTTCATCCACTTCAATATCTTTGGAGTCAGTTGTTAGTGAATTATGAACTTTAGGAAGTGTTATGTTGTGTTTTCTTCATGTTCTTTGTTTTCCTATGCTGGATTTTGTGCATCTGTTGGGATGGATTTCTCTTCCATTGTTATATGCATGCCTTTTTAGGGTATAGACCTCTCTTGTCAAAGTATTCTGGGATATCAGGCTATTGTGAAGTTTTCTATATATTTCCAAGGGGTTTTCATAGTATAATTTCCTTGCTAGATTTGTTTTTGTTTTTTGGGTTTTTTTTGTGATAACCAGTATATTTTCATACAGTTTGTATTGTGTCAGAGCTTGAGAATCCCACTTTTCCTATAGGTCTCACAAGAGTGGGGTCTTTCTTGTAGATTCAGGATTTGTGTTATATACACAGGGTATGTGGGATATAAGCTCTATCATTGCTCGTCTCTAAACAACTGTGCATATTCTAAAGGGGTATGAGAGTGAACTAAATTGAGACCCCCTCATAGGTGTGATGTTGACAGTCTCTGTGTTAATTCTGTTTTCACTGTTGGAGTAGATGTCCACAATTTTAACCTGTCTGCCCCTCAGCCCCTTCTAATTGGGACCTGGTCCACTCTGGTGAGTCTTTTGGCTCCAGGACGCAACTATGGGGCTGTTGCAGCTACATTTTTAACTGTACCCAGTGTTCCATCATTGGCTTATCAGCAGCCTTGACACTGTATCACCACATCCTGCCTGAGATGTTTGGCTCCCTTGGCTCTCAGGGCACCCACACCCTTCCGGTTTCCACGTACCTCAGAGGTGCTGCTGTCCTTTGCCAGCTTCTTCTCATCTTCCCTGAGGAGGTTGGACAATCTTGTCCAGTCTCATGGCTTATGACAGAGTCACATTTTCAATCCTGACATATCAGAATCAGAGATCTAACCTAGTGTCAAGTATTGCTAAGAAGTTCAAGATTGTAAGTAATTAAGAGGCACAGGAAAAATATGAAGAAGTCCAGGTCACCAAAGTGGTTCCTCAGATCCCTTTTTGGCATATTAAGATGTGCTGCAGATAAGACTTATATTCAAGGACTCTAAGAAATTCATGGAATAATCGCTAACATGTAATTTCTTAATTATATAAACTGTCTCATCACTCGTCATTTAATGAAATATCTTCATATCATCCCCTGATAATTGCATAATTCATGACACTTTCAAGAGAGTCCTATTTCATAAATCCACAGATTCTAATTTATTTACCACATACTGTCTTAGAAATGCCACAGGAAGACCTCTTTCCTAGTAAATGCCAGGGTTGGCAGGTTCATTAACATGTGTACAAAGAAACTTGGCCAGGTCATCTCTCTTTCTTTCCTGGGACCAGAAAAGTTGAAAACGGAGGAAAGGACTGATAACTTCAAGTTGTACCTACAGCCATCTTTACCTTTCTTCTAAACCCCAAACTCATCCATTCAATGAGCTGGCCAACATTTTTACTTACCTATTAAATAGAGGTTGGACTGAACATGAGCATGATGGAAATAATGATTAATGATTCTTTTCTCCACTCCTGGGAGACACACAGTATCTATACACACAGTTATCCTTCCCTCCTCTTCCCTGTTTCCTTAGCCCCCTTCTTCTCGGGGAAAACATTATACTGAACTCCTCTTACTCTCTCACACCAGCCATCCAATCTAAAGGAAAACTCTGCCATTTCTACCTTCAAAATATATCCAAAACTCAGTCACTAATCCCACCTCCACTGCCACCTCCCTGGGTCAAGCCAATCGTCTCTTGTGTGAGATGCTCAAAGAAGCCTCTACCTGCACCTCTGCTTCCTGTACCCCCTTTGCCCTCTGAAGTCCATTCTGAACAAAACATTACTCAAGTCACGTGTCTCCTAAGCTCAGAGCTGTCCAGCGGCTCTGGTATCTTTCAGAATAACAGTGGAGTTCTTGCAACAGCCATCAGGGACGGGACACCCTGGCTCCCCACAAATGCTCTCCTTGGCCCTCTGTTATCCCCCCTTGTTCGCTGTGCCTCAGCCACGGGGCCTCCTAACCATGCAATCACAGCCTCAAGGCTTTCCTTCTGTTGTCTGGTTCCTCTATGGAGCTCACTCCCCAGAGAGCATAGGGCTTGTGTTGTGGTCTCCTCCAGATGTTTGCTTCAGTGTATTTTCTTTATAAGGCATTTCTCAGTCACCTCTTTAAAAGTGTGATCCCCATCTTCCCTTGAATCTCTATTACTCTCCTTCACACATCACCACTGAAAATACTACTAGGCATTTCTTCTCTGGGGTTTATTGCTATGGTTTGTAGGTGAGGACAGAGGTGTTTATCCTCTACATCCACAGGAATGTTTGGCACATAGTGGGCTCTCAATGCTGCCCAAATTCATTTATAACTGAGCAAATCAATTTGACTTGATCAGAGTTTGGAGAATAATGATCTTGCCTAACGTAAAGAGAACATAGTTTAGAACTGTAATGAAGGAGACCTTGAAAATGATACCACAGAGGATGGTTTTACTCGGCAGCTAAAGAAACCAATAAAGGGAACTGAACCAAGTATGTAGTTGAGAGAACTTTCTAGAGGCACAGGCTTTGGGGGAGCAGCCCAGGCCTCTGGCCCAAGGAGGACCTGCGGGAAGAGCATGAGGTCTGGTGCCCAAGAAGGACGTTGAGGGATAGAAATGACCCAGAGAGGAGAGATCCCAACCACCCTCTCCAGACAGGGAGGGACCCTGAAAGGTACAGGTGCACCCCGAGGGGTGGGGAGGGAGGGCCCCCCACCCTGGCCCACTCCTCGTGGCCTGCAGAGCCTCACTGCCAGTCAGCATCCTTGGTCTGTCCCGAGTCACTGAGTCACTCCTCAGGGAGTTTCTGTGGGGAGGAACAGGTTCACCCCCTTCTCAGGGCTCCCAGATTAGGGGACCTCCAGAGTCACAGGAAGGGAAAGGGAAAGAAAGAAGACAGGACTTTCCAGACCCACACTGCAGGTCTTCTTCCAGCCAGGTGAGGTGAGAGGATCCTCTGGCCTGGTGGCCTCTCCTGTGCTGGGGAAGGAGAGGTGTTGCAGACCCCCTGCCCAGCCAGCCGTGGGAGAAGGAAAGGGACATCTCCAGACCACAGTGCAAACGCCAGCACACACACAGGCACACTGACCATCGGTGCTTTTCTGATTCATTGGTGTCCCTGTGGCCCCACTCCCCGCCCCCAACACCCCCTCCCATCCTCCCTTCCAGACCTGGTGCTGCGGGAGGCTGTGGCTGAGCCTGGGGCTGTCCTGGGCTCCATGCTGTCCTGTTGAGGCTGCTGGGTGGGAGGGGATTGGGAACAATGGCGGAGGTGTGCTTGCCAGGCTTGGTCCATTGAGATGGGATTGGGGTAAAGAAAACCTGCTTCACAAGTAAGAATAACAATGAAAGGCAAATGGTGCTCCTTGACTTAGTCCTCTCGTTGAAGCTGAGCATGCTCATGGCTATTACAGGGGTCACCAGCAGTTACCAGGTCAAACACAGGGCTTGTTTGCTAGAATTTCTGAGAGAAGCATGAAAATATATTGCTTTATAAGATTGATAATGATGTATCATAATCATTATAATATGCACATCGATTCTTTAAAATTTATATGAATAAGACTATTTACCATATCATTAAATACCAAACTGGAAAATCTACTGGAGGACTCCTTGCTCTCCCCCATCCCTCCCTGACCCCCACACATGTTTTTATTTTCTTGTTTTTTTCTGGAATCATATCAAGCAGGAAATCCCAGGTTCTATCACCATCAACCTTGGGCTAAAATAGTGCCTCCTAGTCCACACGTGACCACTTTGAAAGCTCATCTTGTCTTGTCCTCTTGCAGTACAACCGGTACCAGCAGTATGGTGCGGAAGAGTGCGTGCTGCAGATGGGGGGCGTGCTGTGCCCCCGCCCTGGCTGTGGAGCCGGGCTCCTGCCCGAAGCAGGCCAGAGGAAGGTCACCTGTGAAGCGGGCAACGGCCTGGGCTGCGGGGTGAGTACTGCCCGCACCCGGGGGTGTTGGGCACTGTGTTGGATGGCTTTTGCAAATGGTCTAAGATTATATTTTTATTTTCAATTTCTTGTTGGACTGAGATATTTTTGAACTGATATGTAGGAAAATCGGGTTTTAAATTCTCACATAGGACCCCACATAAGAAAATACATATTTTTATTTGGGGAGGAGTTGTACGGAGATTTTCGGTTTAAATTGCTTATCAAAATGTTTATTCTAAGCCCTGTGAACCGCTGCGCCAGACTTTTCCACTTTTTCCCACCAGGGCTTGTATGATTCAGAGCAGAACTGTCCTCTCTCTCCAACATTGCCTTGAAGTAGCTGGAGTGAAGGAGGGAAATTCCCCAGGAGGGCTGCCGTAGGACACTGTTCACCTAAGTGTTTCAAGAAATAAGGTGAAGATTAATGTGGAAAACCTGAAATGTTATTGTGTCATAAAATTCACTTTAAATAGAGAGGAACAAAGCTAATGATGCCTGTTAGGGAGGAAGAATAAGGAACGTGGAAAACGGTCAAAGCATGTGACCCGGCCGGCTTTTTGAGTGAGTCTCTGTCTATAAGTTGGCAGTTGAGGGGTAGAGAAGCAAAACTCCAGCCCACAAAGATTCACTAGATTATAGGTTGAAAGGCAAATGGGCAATAATCCTGATATTAAATTTCACGCAGGCTGGAAAAGGAAGGAAGCATATGTGCTTAGAAAATGCTGTTGAATTTTGATGGGAAACGTTTCTTTTAAAACTGCAGCTTCATGAGGAGCTTTGCGGAGGAAGGATGTAGGTAGCAGGTGTATATTACCCACACCTAATTTTTGGCTGAGTCCTGTTAAGTCACCTGCACATAATTCAGCATCTGTTGTTCTTAGGAAAGCTCCGTATCTTTTGTGCAATGGGACTCATGAAACCCTGGGCTGAGAAATAGATGCAGCAAGTGGAAGTTGGAAAATAATGAGGGGCCAATGATGCCTAAAGGGAAGGAGAGCCTCTGAATTAAGGGTAATAATTGCATTAGGATGAACTCAACTAACCTTTGCCACCCTGGGGAATATGGAAATCAAACCAGGTCTGTGGCCTCTGTGGTCATCAGCTTTGGTGTCACCTTCACAGATCTTGTGTGGCCTAGGCAGGCTGCCAGGTTCCGGGATCAGCATGTTAGTGAAAGTTTTCTTTTAAAGAGTCACAGTTGTTTGTACAAAGGGCTAAATTGTATGCTTCTGCCTATGACTTGCCTGCTGTTGTCCCACTGGGTTTTACGATTTTAACTTTCCTGATGAGGTGGACAGTTTCTTTAGTCCATCTTCTGCATGCAGTTATTCAATTTTACTATGAAAAGTCTAAGAATTTTATGTACTTTATAGATTTGAAGACCATATCTTCCTTCTTCTACATACTACATTGAAAATAACATGTATTTGAGCCTCAAATCATGAAAACTCCATCAGGAGTGAATCGAATTGCTTCAGTGCCTTTGAATTAAGAAAGTTTATGGACAAACTTTACCTAAAGGAAGATGGCTATGCTCAGGATGTTCCTCTGTGCTTTGGAAATCCTAGGTAGTGAGTCTATTTTGGTCTGTTTCGTTGTTTGAGGAGGTATCCTTGTTGATTTGTGTATTAGTTGATTAGTGCCACGTAACAAATGGCCCAAATTATAACAACCTAATATAATAAGCATTTATTACCTCACAGACTTCCTGAGGGTCAGGAATCACCTGTAAGGGGCTCTCATAGGGTGGCCATTAAGGTGGGCACAGCTTTCTGCTGGCTTGGCTGAGCTGGAAGACCTACTTCCAGGATGAGTCATCATATGACTATTGGCAAAGACCTCAGTTCCTCGTTGGCTGTTGTCAGAGGCCACATTTTCATCAGGTGGCCTCATCACAATGGTGACAGCTAACTTCCCCTGGAGCAAGGGATACAAAAGAGGGTGCCACAGTGCCCTCCTCTCCAGAGTTGCACACCATCCCTTTCACTTTATGCTACTCCCAGGAAGCAAGGTACCATGTCCAGCCCACCCTCAAAGGGCAGGGAATTGGGCTCCATCTTAAAGGGCCTGGAGAACTCACTAGCATATTCTAAACCACCACCAGTTTGCAATCTGAAAACACTGAGGAAAAAAATCAGCAAATGGTTTTGCAATGAGAACGTTTGCTTCATACCTTCATCTCCCTCCAACCTGCGCCGTCCAGGATTCTATCCATTCCCACAGCTGTAGCTTCTCACCTCTGCCTTCTTCCTTCAAATCCCTACTTTCACAAAAGGATGTTAACCCAACTTAAAGCTAAAGAAATTCTGTAGCAACTAAACAGTAAGTGGAATTGGTGCCTTAAATCCTGGCCCCAGCAAATACTAGTGGTCTTCATCTTTCTGCCACAGTTTCCTCATTTCTAAAATAGGCTTCATAATGTTAACCCTGTATAGGATTATTGTGAATACTAAATGAGATAATAGGTATAAAATACATAGAACAGTGTCCAGCATAGAATAAGGACAGATACATTTAATAATTAATCGAAGATTGAATCAGTATTTATTGCTTACGATCAGTAAAATTGCTTAAAATTTTCCAAATAGTCTAGAATCAACCTCTGGACCAAGCCAGATTTTCAGCAGAGAATTACACACTTACATCTCTTTTCGCCATTCTAAGAATTACTTTTCCTAAATACTGTTTGCAATGATGTTATTTGTTCATATTAAGGTGGTTACGTGGGAAATTTGATGTACCTGGTTCAAGACATCTCAATAAACTTTGCTTGAGGAACAGTGGCGAATTTTCCAAGTCTGATCTGAATATCAGGGTTACTTGTGCCTGTCCTGAAGAAAGCTGTCCTTGCGTACATTGCTAATTGAGCACCTGACAGTGTTTCCCTCTGGAAGCTGATGACTAGAAAACCTATATCTACATTTGTGTGCTACCTGGTATGTCTATAGCCAATGGATTTTGAAGTTATCCAATGGATTTTGAGGTTCATTTCCTGGCTTTCCTTTCTTTTATTTCTCTTTGCCTTTCCTAATAAAAATGGCTGCCCCAGGAGCAGCCAGGGCCTTATCCTCGGTGGCCTTCAAGGAGAAGTCATAGGTAGATAAGCTTCAGGAGAACCCTGCAGTCTTGGGCAGAGGAAAGCCCTAGATAGCATTCATCCCGGTGCTTCTTGGGCGCCGTTGGTAGGTTTGTTGAAAAGCATCTTTGAATCCACCTGTACTTAGTTTTTTCCTCAACTGTCGACAGAAACTGAAAGTATGACTCCTATTATGTGGGTATGCAAGACATCTTTCATGTAACAAAAAGGTTCTCACATGTAAAAAGGTCAAAACCAAATTCCCTGACATTCATAACTTGAAAATGAAGTCCTGGGATAGGTTGTGATAGGCCCTCAGCCACGTTTTCAGAGCTGAGACAGCCCTGCTTGTGCTCCAGGCCCCCAGGATTCTCACCTAGGCATTTAACTACCCCCGTGGGCCTGGGGGCCCCTCGGTGCACTCGGGTCTGTTGATGTAGTTTCCATCCAAAGAAACAGATTCCAGTATCTGGATTGGCTTTGGGCTTCTTTAGATGCTAGCTTTAGCCTCTAGGATGTTCTTGTTCAAATATGCAGTAATGTCAATTGGAAAAGGAGATTCCTGGCACCGTGCCCCGCGCTATCACCAGGCTCACGTGTTGCTGGGGAGCTGTGCACATTGGCTAGTACACAAAGACAGGGTGTCCATGCAAAGTGTACTCCAGTCCCACTGGAAAAGTCCTGACGTGTGTGCTGGCCACCACACGCTTAGCACCACTATAAAGGATTATTTGAGAGAAAGTACCAACTCCTAGAATTCAAGTTGAAGTGTTAGCCTGTTTCGGTGGCTTCATATTGCCTATCCTGACTCTAAATTCTTGTTCTCAGTAAGTTCATATAGTTGGGATTCAATATTCATTGAATGAATGAATGAGCAAGTGAATCATAACAAGATAGAAATATAGAAATACATTATCACTTTTATTTTCCAGTATTAAACATCACTCACCCCAGGATAGAATTGCATACTTTGCCTCAACAAAGATCTCTTCAGAAAAATAATCAAAGTATTTTCACATGCTTTTATGTAGTATTTAGGACACATGGTACATAATTTAGAACACCAATGTGTTCAGAGATCCACGAACGTTTGGGAATCAGAAAGTACTACAAAAATTAGGAGTTCATAGCCTGCCAAATAAAGAGTTTTGCACTTTCTGACATAAAATGTCTTGCTCTTGGAAGCACTAAGATTTTAATTTTGACTCAGCACAGAATATTTTTATGCTGATAGAATTCAACAAAGAATATATTTTGGGATCAAATAATTTGACCTCATTCTCTGCTAACCCTTGATCATATTTTTACTATTGCTCATAAAAACATTAATTGATTTCCAGAGGAATTCATTTATTCATTATCCTTTCTTCTGGCCTTATTCCTCGTTATCAGGACTGTTTCACTAACTTTTATGACTGCAGTGTGAGCTGTTGTCATGTTCAATCCTGGAAAACAGGGAGAATCTGGGATACATCATACTCATGGACCTGGAGTGCTTGTGCATTCTCTGTAAATAAAATATATCCCTGTCTTATTTGCTGTTATCTTAGACTATTATATGTCTGGGAGATAAGTTTTTAAGTCATACTTGAAGTTGAAGGAACGGTATTCTATTTTAAATGACAAATCCAGGGACAAGATTAATAAGAACAATAAAAAAAGTGAAAACAGGAGAACTTTAGACATTGTATTACTAAGGTAAGAAAATCACAGAGAATCTCTTCAGCCATCTAAAGTCACTCCTTCCTTTGACAAATGGTATCTCCTGCAGCTCAGAGACAGGTCTATCCAAGGCACTAGCCTCGGGCCCCTTACCACCCGGCCATTCTGAGTCCTCGTCACCAAATGGGTCTCCTTGCATTGCTTTCCTTAAAGAGGGTCCCAAAGAGTGCTTAAGCTGAAGGCATGAAGGCCCTTGAGCGAGACATTCTTGTGGAAAATGGGCTACTTTGTGATGAGAAATTTGTGTACATTTTTGTTGAAAATGATGAGTTTTGAACTACTTATAAAATAGCATTAATATATTGCTGAAGGTTTTAGTCAAATGAGAATCTGAGCCTCATTTTCAGCCTGCGTGTAAGAAAGGAGTCCATGAAGAAAATGGTGATTATCTAGCCTTTTACTCAAAGCTCTAGTTAATTAGTGAGTAAAAACCTATGTTAAAAATAGAGGACCCTTTATTCAGTATTTAAAGCTCAGAAATAGAAAGCAAAATGATGGTCAATATTTAATAATAAAAGAAAAAAGAAAAATGGTTACCTTTCTTATTCTTTAAGGAGATTGAAATTTATTTTTATAAAAATGCTAACTTAATTAAATTATTCTAAAATGTTTTGTAAACTACATGGGCTCTTTCTTTTTTTAAAGACTAAGGATTAAAATCTAGACTCCAAGTGGATGTGGATTAAATCAGGAAGTTTTTCAGGAGAGCAGCAGGACAGGTATTCCTCAGGGTGACTGAATGCGTACAGGAGAATGAAGCTCTCGCCTTGCGTACCTGGCTTACTGCAGCCACCTGGACCCAACAGCATGTTGAGAGTGGAATCATATCTTGTTGACACATTATTTCTTAATATACAAAGTGTTCTTTATCCAAAATCATTTTTAAAGAAAGTTAATGTTATGAAATGTCAAAAATATGCATTCCATGTTTATTTGACATGTGTCCAAAAATCTAATTTAAACTCCAAGATTGGCTCATTTGCAGATTGGAAATAAGTCTCGCTAGACTTTCTGCCTGTGAGACAGCTTGAAGTGCAAAGATAGAAAGCTTTGCAGGGTATTTATTTTAATTAAAGAAACCGTTCACAAATGTGCAAGCAAGCTCTGCTTACCAGTCCTCTGGAAAGTTATCTATTAATTGGCAAATGTTCCTAGAAAGAAAAGCATTCTCCAGTGGAAGTGAATACTTTCTAATCTATCACAGGTGATTGGCCATTCTCCTGGTCTCTACCAGTTTGGGTGGAGATAAAGGGAAGTATGAAATAATTTAATTATTTTAAAATATTGAAATCCATCTCTTTAATGTGTTAGAAATTTTGTTGCAGATTAACTAAAGAGCCTTCTTTGAACAGTCTAGAATGTACACTTGTTCTGAAGAAGCCAGAGCTTGTATGCATTTACTTTGGTCCTGCTCTGACCTTGTCAAGATCTATGCTCCCAACATGGCAGCCTCTGACCACATGTGGCCATTTACATTAAAGTGAAAAAATTCATGTCCCCAGTCTTAGGAGTCACATTTGCTGTGCTTAGTGGCCTCAGATGGCAAGCAGTTACTGTATTGTATCATTGCAAAAAGTTCTGTTGAACATTGCCAGGCTGAGGAAAGATTTGGACATCCATCCAAAGAGTAGCAGTCACAAACTCAAAGCTTCTTGTGTCTCCAACATAGGCACTTTGAGTTCTTTGGTGGTAATTAATAAGAATCTTTCCAGAATTAAAAGCAGTTTTCTTGAGCTACAAATGTAAAATAGACTTCTGCAAAGTAAGGATCATGCAAAACAGGTTCCAAGCAACATTACTAGGAGCAGGGCTGATGTGGGGAGTATCAACCAAGAATAAGCCTGGTGGAGAAGAAAGAAGAATCACAGGCATTTGGGGATCATTAGGATTCTTTCCTAGGAAGCACAGTTCAAGCAGTCCTATGGAATGGTGGCTCCGTCTTCTGTCTGTCAGGTGCAGGCAAGAGTTAAAATCCCTTGGGAATGTGGGGGTTGGGATGGCCTCTTTCTCTGGACATTTTGGGGGTGGTGTTGCACAACCCATCAGCAGTTAAATGTGTTAGCCCTTAATGTGTCAGGAAACTGCAATGTGGCCCAGTTCAGAAGTTCAGCTATGAGGACATGCCTGAGTCCTGATCCAACAGTGGCATCCCAGCTCTGTTTTGATTGCCCCAGAACCAGTGATGCTCCATTTTTATTTTCTTTCTCAAGAGAAGGCAGAGATGGGGCAGAAATCCATGATCACACAGCTGGGAGGCCTGAGTTAAACTGGATTCAATGAATTCATTTTTTGTAGGACTTAAGACTTTGGATATGCAAACATGCGTTTTTCTTAAACTAGCCAACTGTATAGACAAGAACTGCCTTTTGGTGTGTGGCACATTTTGTGAGACAGGTGTTTCCTGAAACAACTTGTGATTCAAATCACTCTCCATGTTTTTTTAATGCACAGTGCTAAGTAGCACACCACAAGGCATAATGAGCCAGCCAAAGCTAAACATCAGAACCATTAGGCCCACAGTGTTTCCCTCTTTGTAGAGAACTAATAAATGATTTTTTAATTGCATGCTATGTTTGTCTCAAAAGTATTTTTGAGGCTAGGTTTTTATAGTAAAATCTTTTCATTTTCTAAAACTGCTATTGACATATTTTTATGGGTTTAAGATCAATTAGAGAAGATGGGATAGAATTTTATGAGTGTGTGGTTAGTAACTCATTTTCAAAGGGTCCCTATTAAATGAATATGAAAGATTTTATAAAATTTCATAGAATAAGTTATATTATAGGCCATAAAATATTTTCTCATGGTGGGTGTCAATCTCATGTTAACTGCATAGAACATTATGGAAATAACAAAAGAGTCGTGCCATTCAGATTTTGTTTTCTGCATTTGAGGAAATCACTTCAGCACATTGACAGGAGCAATCATAAGGATGCACCGTGAGCCCAGCCCAGCTGGAACTGACCCAGAGCCTCCCCCAAGGTGGCAGGTCTGAGTCCCCACACCACGCGACACTGAATGTCGGGCTCTCTTCCCCTTTCCAGCCCGAGGCCCCGGCAGCTGCGGGCACAGAGGCAGTCACACTCCCTCTCCACCCCACTCTTCTCAGTCTTCCATCCTGTGTGGGTTCCCTCTCTGACTTCCCCCAGACCCCCTTTCTCTCCTGGTCCCCACCCCCGGAGGGAGCTGCAGCTTCCCTCAGACACGGCCTTCACGGCTCACTCCGTGCGTTGGTTTTCTAGTTTTCCCTTCCTTCCCCTCAGAAAATGGCTCACGGGTCCGACTCTGTGGGTTCCAGCCCATTGTCGTGCTCTCTGGTCCTCACCCCCATTTCCATGGTGTTACGTGCCCAGGATCACAGGGGACGGCCATCAGACAGGGTCATCTGTCCTCTCGTTTCCTCCTCTTTATTCTTTACTCAGGCAGACAAGATTTTCCATTTTAAGGTTTAGGTGCACAAGTTGGTGGCACTAAGCGCATCCTCGGTGTTGTGCAGCCGTCAGGTTGTCCGTTGCAAGGTTTTCATCCCCCAAGCAGAAGCTCTGCACTCATTCACAATAACTGACTCCCTCCCCACCACCAGGCCCGGGGCAACCTCTAATCTCCTTTCTATGTGTTGACTTTGCCTGTTCTAGAGCCTTCCTTTAAGTGGATTCATATTTGCTTATCGTGCCTGTTTCTCTCACTCAGCATCAACTTTTCAAGGTTCATTCATGTTGTCACAAATGTCAGACTTTCCTTCCTTTGTGTAACTCAATAATATTCACACACACACACACACACACACACACACACACACACACTCACTGCTTTATATCATGTTCCTCCATTTCCTTTTACAATTTATTAAACTGGACTAGTCTTTCCTAACACTAGATCAAAAAGCCAAAAGTCGGGCAGGGCCAGGCATGGTGGCACATGCCTGTGATCCCAGTGGCTCCGGAAGCTGAGAGAAGATTGATGGCAAGTTCAAGTCCAGCCTCAACAACTTGGCAAGGCCATGAGCTACTTATTGAGATTCTGTCTCAAAATAAAAAGGGCTTGGGTTTTAGTCCAGTGGTTAACAAGCACCCTTAGGTTTAATCCCTAATGCCAAAAACATGAGGGGGGCGGGCAGGATCTCAGACTTTTAGACACTCATTAAATGTATTACTGTCACTTTATAATAAAACACAGTCCACAGCCTCTCAAGTCTTTAAAAACACCTCACCTCTAATTAAAAAACAAAAACAAAAAAAAAACCTTGGTTTAACATTAAATCCTCTAGCCCTGCCCTAAGGCCCAGGACTTGGAACACACTTACGTGCATTTGGTGTGGAGCCCCAAACGGGCTGACATCACTGCCTGCTGGCTCTGGGGTTCGGCCCATCCCACCTGAAGCACTGACTCTGTTCACCTTCAGTCCTGGTTCAACAGCACAGTTGTTCCCTTTGTCCCCAAAGACCTGGAAAGCCTCTGCTTTGTTTATGTCCAGATCTGGGTTTTTTAATTTCTGTGCTAAAAATTATTTTGCCTTAAATATAGATGGATATTCTTTGTAGCACTATTTTATAATAGATGAAATTTGGAAGCAATCATGTTTTTATTAATATTATAATACATTAGTTTTTGATAGACCTCTATAGTAAAATAAAAAACCCTTTCACAAAGAACTAGGTCAGTCTATGCCCTGGTGAAGAAAAATTTTCATATAGAGAACTAAGTGAAAAGAGCAAGAAAAATAAGATCAGTGCTTATAAAAGCATAAAATATTTTCTGGAAAGTACTAAAGAAACCATCAATAGTGGTTGCCATTGGGTAGAAGAATAAGGATATGGGAGGGAGTTTACGCTTCTCAGTTTGTAACCTTCTGGAATGATCCAGGTATCTGGAATGTCAATAGCTTACTTTTGCTTTTTTATGACATTAGAGGCTACAGTATCTGATATTATGAGCTACTTTTTCCTAAATGAAACTTCTAGCATCCATATTAAGAAAAATTTAGTAATATTACTTATTAAACATAGATGCAATATTAAAGTGTTCTATAGCACAGTAGGGCTATAGTTATAGTTTATAATAACTTATTGTATATTTTATAAAGAACTAGAAGAGAAGAGTTTGTAGCTTCCAAATACAAAGAAATAAGTGCTTAAGGAGACGGAGATGCTAACTGCATAACTGATTTTATCATTACACATTGTATTCATGTATTGAATTATCACACCATACCCCATAAATATACACAATCCTTATGTGTCAATTAAATTTTTTAAAGGAGAAGGAAAATTACAGATGGGTGGACAGGTGGATGGATAGATAGATGCAATTTGACCAGTGATTAAATTAGGTAGAACTTCACTCCATCTCAGAGATCCTGTTTCTTGGGGGTTAGACTTGGGAGAAGGAAATACGCTTTGCACTGGCAGAGACTGAGCAGGAAAACCAAGCCCACAAACGTGGCTTCTGTTCTCCAGGGGAGCTGGTGCAGGTGGCCCAGCTCAGCATTCTTTCAAGCTTATGATTTGCATCAAGCACACACTCCTGTCATACTGATTTAATTGAATGACATATTTAAGAAAGTTGGGAATGGAGTCTACTGGGAAATTCAAGTCACAATCTCAAAATAAGTCCTAGGAAGCATGTCACCCAAAGCCTTGAGCGCCCAATGCAAATAGATGGGTCTCAGTTTTCATGTAATGTTTAAATACCTCCTAAATTACAGAAAATATATCCCAGTGCTACTTTACACACATCTGAATTCTAGGTTTTGCTGGGTTGCTGCATTGTCTGTGGAACTCCCTGAAGGTGTAAGGATGGAAATGGTCCAGGGTGGTGCACTGGATGTGGCAGGTTGACCTGATGGAATGACAGAGAAACAACTCCTTCTTGCTTATCACTCTAACAAAACAAGAACACAAAGTCAGAACTGCTTTTCTGCCCATTTGCAGTGAAAGTTAGAGTTCCATGTGGCCAAACAGGATGAGTGCTCAGTGCTGGAGTAGCAAGCCTTTCTCATGCTTGGCTTCTTACACCCTCCCTTGGAAAAGGCTGTCCACAAGCTGCAGGGAGGGAACAGGGTTCTCTGTTTTGCATTTCAATGGACCCCAGGATTCTGCCCTTGTGTTCCTCTAAGTCTTTGCCCTTCTGCAAAGATGGGTGAGGTCCAAGGATGTAAAGTGGAGGGTCCCCAGGCCAGTCTGACCTGGCTGGCCTCCTCTGCACGCCACCTCCTCTGTGTTTGATGCCCTCCCAGGCACACTGGACAGAAACACCTGAGCCTACTGCATGAGCCTTGGTGTTCCCTGTCGATTGAAGTTGATACCGTGGGTAGAGACAAGCAACAGATTTTTTTTTTATTTCCCTTTTACCTAAGGATTTTTCTTCAAAGAGATTTTTAAAAATCAAGTAAGGCTCCAATCCTGTGGGTAAGGCACAAGCAAATGATGAATCCTACCACACCCATTCTCCAAGGAGGGTGAGAAGTATGCCAACGAGGGGCCAGGGATGTCGCTCTCGCTGGTACACCAGGAAGTCATTGGTCAAGTGGGCCTGCTACTGCAGTTCCAGAAAGAAAGCAATTTTCCTCCTCCTCTGTGTAGGGTGGGTCCAGAATGCCAGTTTTTTTTCCCCCAATCCATACAACATGCCACTCTCTTTCCGAAGGAAATGACATTATTCCTGACAGACATTCCCCTTCTCAAGGCCACACTGGTCATTGTCCAGCATTCACTGACCGTCTGGGGTTTCAAGGTCTAGTGATTTTTCCCCTGAGTTCTTCTCAAGGTATTAGTGTTAAACTGACAGGTTTATAACCACAAAACCCTCATTAACTATTCCTAGGGCTGCCTGCACAAAGGGACCCACTCCACTGACAGAATGTCACTATCCCTAAAGAATTCTTAAGCAAATGGCTAGACACAAGTTTTTGTATCCTATCTTTCTAAGAATGGCGAGTGCTGTTCCTCATATGAGCAAACCTGATTACTTGCAAGGATTAATAAGAAATATTGGATTCAGTCAACCTACAAGTTAGCCTCATGCAGAAATCAGATGAAGTGTTACTTGCTGGGGTCTTTAAAGAAAGCACGGTGCTTGGAATGGAAATGCCCCAGTTATTCATCAGCCCTCTTTATACCATCCACATAAATGGTTTTACATGTGAACAGGGAGAAGATGGCCAAGGCTGTCCTCAGAAGATGGCTACTATTTGGAAAGAAAGAAATCTAAATCCAATCAGCTTCTGAGAGACCCTTTTATGTGGAGACGTGGCTGGCCTTTGTGTAAGCAGCATTGTATCATTGTAAAGTGCAGAAGCTGCTTAATCAATAAGAAAAGTTGAAGTAGAAAGGTAGGATTAAAGAGATAAGATCTTTGTTACACTGAATATTATTGACCCGGGAATCTACTTCCCATATGAGCTGGATGGAAACTACTTCACATTGAGAATGTTAAAAGATTTTAAAAAGGTCTCAAAATTGTTGTTTACAGGCTCTGTCACGGTGTATATTTTTAGTTTGTTATTCTAAAGAAACCAGAGATTGTTTTTGTAAGAGCTCAGAAAAGCGGTGAACTTCCATAATGAATGTGATTTAAATGGGGCATGTTTTTAATATTCTGAGCATCATTTTAAGCATCATTGATATATAGTCAGACACCGGCAGGAACACAAATTACCCCAGAAAGTGAAGAAAATAACCAGCAGGAACCCTCCTCTGAAGGCCATTTACCTTCCGTGGAAACAGGACTACTGGCCCCTGGAGCAAGACCACATGCCTGGTCCCCAGCCCAGCTGGGGCAGGGTTCCTCTGGGCGGCCATCAGAACCTGGGTGTGCACGGGCTGGATTTAGGCTGCCCTTGGCTCCCTGCTGACACCCATCTCCCCCTTTTTCTTGCTGACAGAACACCAATTTTTTTTTAACAAGTGTCCATTCTTTGGGGAGGTGACCTCATGCCCAGGTCAGGAGGGAATACTGAATCATCTCAGCAGCCATGATAATTATGTGGCCCTTATTCGTGGTGGGTTTGGGGAGATCCCTGTCCTCCTGTACATTCCTACACAACCCAGTTAATCAGTTCTGAAGCCACACAAATGTTGGGATGCCTGTTATGGAGAATAATAAATTTCCTTGCAGTTTAAACCAACTGAACTGGGGCTTTCTGTTTCTATAGACAAAAGTCTCTTATTTTCTCTTAATATTGACCGAAGGGATTCATTCACTAAGGACATTCATTCATTCCTGGGGCAGAAAATAACAAAACAAGAGGAACCTAATGACTTTTTTTTACTAGCAGACAAAATCCCCTTCAGATTGTGTCCTGTAATATTTTGGGGTCCACCATTGCTATAACCAGCAGCAGAACATTCTTTTCATTCCTCTCTGGCTAGGAGGGTTGTGTGGACTCCATCATAGTATTTAGACACTGGGTCTGTGGGGTGTGACCAAGGCCCCAAACACAGCAGCACCTTACATGGGTGGCAGGTCACTTCTCTCTGTCCCCTGACACTCCTCAGAGATGTGGGCTGTGCTCCCACCTCCAGCCCTCACCTGCAGCCCCCAGGCTCTGCACAGGTCCGAATTGAAAGGAGGAGCAAGGAGGACGGACGGCAAGGAGGGCACTCCCTTCCTGCGAAGGCCAGAGCCACAAGTGGCCCCAACGCTGTGCTCGGATCCCACTGGAGGAAGCAGTTGCAAGGCCATGTGGCGAGCCCCACAGGCAGAGGGAGACATCTTTCTTCTAAGTCACTCCTGTGAAGGAAAGGGCTTGTGGATGCGGAAGCAGAGGCCAGTCTGCCGCACCTGGTCTCTCTGTCCTTTCGTCCTCACTCCAACACCGTCTACTTCTCTCCAGTCTCGACTTCTGTGTTTTCTCGCAGGGGGAAAAGTCTCCTGTTCGGGAGCTCTCTTTCTTATTTCCAACAGGACTGAGTATTTGCTCAAGGATCTTTCTTTAAACAACACACGCTTTCACTCTCTATATTCCCAGGCATGAAAAATCAGACCTCCAACTCTCAATTTTACCCATAAAATTGCATTTGCCCCTCACATTAAGAGGTGTTGCTTCAACGACCTCCTGAAATTGTGCAAATGGAGCGAGCATCCAGCATCACCAGGAACTGAGAGCAGAGGCAAGATTCTAGAGGATTCTTAGTTGGCTGACATCTTCACCTGCTGATCCTGTTGTTCTCATTTCACATACAGATGCGCTGCTTAGCCATGTAGAACCACACATGCCACAGATTAAACTTCCATGGTTACAAATTGAATACGATATTTCACGCAGCATTCAGAATAATGCCAGCTTCTGATTTACATTTCTAACCCAACTCCTAGGAGTTCAGCTTTTATTGTTCCACTGTAATCAGAAGAAATCATGCTGTTTTTAGCAACCACGCAATTCTAATCAGAAACACTCACGGGGTGGGGATTTAATATACTCTTCCTTATATTTAAAGTAAATCAGTAATTCGTACAGAGGAAAGTCATTTGTGCTTTCTACATGAATTAGGTACTATTTCTTACATATGTGGCACTGTCCTGACACTACAGCCCCCCAACCACAGTGTACAAGAAGTATGTAATCTTCAAGTGACATTTCAATGTCATATCCAAGTGGCAGCGTGGTCATGACACATAGGTCCACAGAAATCCAGAGCAGGGAGGGCCTTCTTGCCCAGGGCCCACATCACCTTGAGCACCTCATTTCAGGCTCATGTGCTGCTGGTTCACATACCAGTCTCCCTTCTTCCATCTGCGAGGCCCCAGCACGGTTAGGGGCTGAGCTTCACTCACACTAAATATGTAGCCCATTAAACAACGAGAGAATAAGGTTGAAACTCTCAACCTTATCCTGTCAAGGGCGGGAGCTTTGTGAGGGCCTTAAAGATGGAGAAATATTGCCTTGCAGTGGGGACAAAAAATATTTCAGGCAGAGACTTTCTGCCTCAAAGTCAAGGTACAGATCAGGGGGCTTCAGAAGCATGAGCAGGGAGCCCTGAGTGGGTGATCTGATCAAGAACTAAGGCAGCAAGGGAAGTAGGGTCCCCCATGCTGGCCACAGAGACCAGGGAAGGCCTTCCTAGGAGGTGACAGGGTTGGATATTTTCAGAAAAGGAATTTAATGTGCATGTGGAGGAGGATAGGAGGAAAGGAGGACCCCTGGAGGAACCAAGACCTTCCCAGCCAATATTATTTTGTGCCAGCAACCTTACAAAACAGAAACTACTGTGTTTTCCCTTCACACACTAGTTCTTCAAAATTCTTTTTTAAAGATTTTAGTTTTGCAATATTATTTTATTGAAGACCAATAACATGGGGATGTGGGAAATCTAGATCACCTTTATTATAGAGAGAACTTAGGAATTAAATTCACAGCCACTTTCTGCATAACGTGGGACAGATAACATACAAGAATAATAATGTGGTGGGCACTGGGTAGTATTACTCACCAGTCTTTATTGTGGTGCGCAATTTTTTGTCTTTAAGTTTTAGTCTAAAATGCTTCATACTTATGATCGCAGGTGGCCAGGTGTAGACAGTGATCGCACCATGCTCTGCTCAGATATATCTTAGCACCCGGGTCTGTGCTCCTGGTGAGCACCCCACAGTGAGAGGCACATGGCAGAAGCTTTGCCAGGCTCTCAGAGTCGGGGATTCTGACAGTGGGACTTCAGGCCAGGTTCCTCGTGAGCATCTCCCTCTCAGCCCCCTTAGCTTCTGCTTAGAAACGGCTAAGTTCTTTTGAAAACACAGAGGTAAGTGAAAAGCACAAGCTGATGTTCAACACCCTAGCCAGGCTAACGTCTACACCATTCGCCATGATCGTATCGGGAGCCTCGGCCACCCTGGCACCAACCCCACCGTGGTATAAATGTCACCACTGAGCAGGGAGCTGGTTCCACATGCAGACACACACATGCCACATCCACACAATGCACATGTGTTCTCCGGGCACAGACCAGAAGGCCTACCCTCCCACACTTGTTTCACAAACTAGATCCAGGAATACATTTCTTACCATTTTACTGACAGGAGAATGGTTGTGCACTAAGATAAACACTTAGACTAGTGAATTCTAACTTTAACCCCACGGTTCCCAGACATTTGCACGATTCTGGGTCTCAAAACCAGATTTTCCTGTGAGAAGCACTTTGTATGTTTTGTTTTGGTCCCAGTAAAAATTTCGAGCTGGGCTGGTTTTGTTCAGGGCAGTTTATGAGGGTGAAGACGATCCAACTTTACCAGTACCCCTTTTAATTGAAAGTCTTCAGCATCTATTTAATTGCTTGTTGTATTTTCTATATTTCTCATTATTTGAAGTCTGATAAATAAGATTTTTCGACTTATCCCTAGAAGTAGACTCATTGTAAAAGTCCCAGAACATTTCTTGTTGAAGCTGTCCTCTGTCAGCCTGGTCCATCTTTGTGTCTCTGGACTCCTGCATTTCCCACGTCTGGCTGAGGGACCTGGGCAATCTACCTGTGGGTCTGACATTCAGGTTTACAGAGTCCCTAGTTGGTAAGGCCAGTGACATTTTTCCCAAGGCAGCCTGTCTCTTTCCGAGGGAGAGGTGCCCTGATACAGAGCGGGCAGGCAGGAAAGGTGAGTGGTGATGTCCCTGCTCCTCTTCTCAGGCGCCCGTGACTCACCATGGCTCTCATATGTGGGGGCTGGCCTCCCGGCAGGAGGGCTGCCTCAGGCCTGCAGTGGGACCTGTGGCCACCCCCTCTCTCCCACTTGCAGGGGCAGTTTATCCTCCCAGTTCTCATGACCCTACTAATTCTCCCTCTTTCCTGGCCTTGGCCAAAGCCCACAACAAAAGGACCCCTTGGCCTTGGTCTTCCTGCCCCTAAGCTTTATTCACATCTCCACATGACCCGGCAGCCTCCTCTGCAGGTCCCTCCCCACACACCTGGCACTATGGTGGTCCCCACCCAGGCCTGACCCGGGCTCTCTGCAACCCGCTGGCCTGAACAGCACCCGCGGGTGACTTGCGCTGGGTGGAGGATCACTCTGACACCTGCTACTCCTGCTCCTGGCCCTGGTCCACCCCAGGTAGGCTTCCTCTAGAGTCGGAGTGAGGATGGCCAGAGGAAACAGGAAGCCACCCAGTGATCCAGCCACTTAACCTCAGAACCAAGGCAGCAGCTGCCCCTCCTCCCATCCACGGTTCCTCCAGGGAGCCATGTTGTCCAGCGCAGCAGGGACCAAAGTCACGTGACCTGACCTGGGTCCTTAAGAGAGGCACAGACCTGCAGAGTCTCTATTTGTCAAACATCCCCTATAGTTGTGGGGTTCATGTCCACACAATTACAACACCCATGAAGAGAAACACAAAATCCTTTCTTTTTAAACTTATTTTTTATTTCACCCACATTCCTTCCTTTGGGGTCTTACAAGGCCACTTACCTTGTGAGCCTTTTTGCTCCTGCAGTTGATTTCTTCATCAGGAGTCACCAGAATGTGGGGGTGCCTCGGTTTCCTGGCAACCAGGCTGGGGGGCTGCTGGAGAATTTCTCAGGCAGAGGCCAGGGAGGGAACAGAGAGAGCTTACGCTCAGGTAAACAGGATTCCAGATGGCAGTTCAGGCAGTGAGTGCTGTTGTGGTGGAAGCGACAGGTTCCTGCAGGTAGCAGGAATGTGAAATTGAGGCTAAGCACAGGAACCGTGGTAAAGAGGTAAAAGTTACTGTCACAAAGTGATCACTAAAGCCAAGTCAAGAGTTGGCCTCTGCCCTGGGGAAGAGAGCCACACAGTCTTCTGAACAATACGAGAAGATTCTGAGGGCTCATGTGGGGAGACGAGCCTGCCCCTCCTCCAATCTCTGCTGGTCTCCACAAGGGTTAAGAAAATGGACAGGGCGATTTCTTCCATGGGTGTGACTTTCAAATCAGAGTGCTTGATGGGGAAGATTAAAAGGTGCATTTCCTTGGACAACTTGGGGAAGGTCTGAGTGAAAAATAATGATTTTCCTATTGAATCAATCATATGAATCTTCAAAACATTTCTAAATTACCACCCTTCCTTTATTCCTACAACCTCAAGGCTTTTAAAGTGTCCCTTACCTTCTCCTTCCTCTTCTGCCCAGGAACAACTTACAGAAAGTCTGAGAAGTGCTGATTTAAGTGATGGCAAGAAACTCACACAGACAAAGCCCAATGAAAATGTTGGCCAAAATGCCAAGGTGGTGTGAAACGAATCAAGATTTTTAAAAATGCTCTTATAGAAAGTGCTTTTGCTGCTCTTTTGTAACATGCTCCATAAGTTTCACTGCTCTAAGAAGCAAGTTAATGTTCCTGTGTTATTTTGTTGATCTGCCATGTAGAGGGAACTGGTTCTGTGAGGGTTGACATTAATTATTATCAAGCGATCCTTTCCCTCATCATCAAAAATGTAAGCAATTAAATCTCCTCTTCCCAAAGGTGACGGATACACCAAAGAACAGTTAACCCATGCAGAGGTTTCCAGCTAGACATAAAGTTCAGTCACATCCATAATGTTCTATAACTGTCTTCATTTGGAACATATTATTTTTTGCCTTATTTTGCAGAAAACAGCTTACGTGTAGACAGACACTTTCAAAGCAACCTCATGTTGAGCTGCCTTCATTATATAAGTAGAGCATATTTAGCTCAGATACAGATTAGATCATTTATTACTTGAAATGGAAAGAGTATGAATTTACAGAGAATCCAGCCATCTCTCCATTCCAGTGCTGTGAGGTTGTAAATAAACTGCTTCATCTCTCCTGTGCCTCAGTTTCCTCATTTGCAAACTGAGTCCCTTTCATCCCTGAGTGGGTTCTTGTGTATCAATCAAGTGTGCGACACCTTACCAATCCCATGAACTTGGAGTTTAACAGGGCACCAGGCCAGGCAGCTAGGGACAGAGCAGCTGGCCATGGCCCTAGGTCCTGTCCTCACAGTCACCCACCAAATCAGATGTTGGATGGTGAAACTCTTGCCTTGAGACCCTAAATGTAAGTAAAACAAGAAGGTGTGCCTTGGCTGTAGAGAGAGACCCAAAATGGAATTTGCAGTCGTGCAATATGTGTCACTTCAAGACACCCTGTTTATAATAACAGACTCCAAAATCACAACACAACAGGACTGTTCTTCTGAACATAGAAATAACAGCTCAAATAAAGCAGAACAGGTTCCTGCCTTGTAAGGTAGAGTCACAAGGGAAGCAAACTGCACATCCATGTCCCTGGCACATGGGATGAGGCACTGAAAAAGGCCTTCTCTAGTTATGGTTTAATTTCCAAAAATCATCTCCTCCAGAATCCTGCTTTCACACAACTAACTCTTTTCTACAAACATCACCTCTGGGGAGGCAGTAACACCATCTCCCAGGCAGCGGCCTCTGATTACCTGCAGGGTAAGAAGTCCCCAGTGTCTGGCTCCAGGGCTTTCTTGCTCAAGTCTCAATCCAGTGCACCTGTAACAATACCTCATGTAGAGTTCCTCAGACCTCCCAGGGTCTCCTCGGGTCCCCACCTTACTTCCTGCCTCCATAGATGAAAGAACGATCAAGGCTTGCAGTCGGAGAAAATGCCCGTTTATTGAGGAACAGCTCTGCATATTTATAGAGCCGGGGGTGGTTTGATAGTTACGACAGTTTAATGGTTGAAGGGTTTGACAGTTGGCATGGGGTTCTTTTTGATTGGTGAGTAAGGATCATGTGAGCCAGCGGGGCTACTCTGATTGGTGGGTAAGGATCATGTGAGCCAGCAGGGCTCACCATTGGACGGCTCTTCTTGGGGGATGGGGAAGTTAGTCTTTGGAGCCAGGGTGACTCCCAACAATAGAGGGCTGGTGGGCACTGTTGGGGGCTTCAAGAATACTCACCTCTTCCCTGGGGTTTAGGAGCCCACCTCTCCTTTCACAGAAGAAAGGACAGTGTCTTCTGGAAGAGGCGGGGCGACTGTGCGTTCCCACAGCCACTTCAGCTGTGCAAAGCGCTGGCGTCTTTGGACACAGGAAATTTAATAGTATGTGTTCACACACAGAAGGAGAGACTAGAAAATAACCATTGGAATAAAACCCTGTCTCAAAATTACTTTGCTAAGGAAAATCACAAGTGAAAACCCAGGCCCCAGGGATTCCTTTACCAGTCACGTTCCATGCATATATCTAGGTAAATTCTTCCATTCCACAAATATGCGTTAAGCCTTTAGTAAGTGTAAAGTACTTTGAGAGATAAAAAGATTTCTAGAACACTGTCTCAGATTAGGAGAATTTATTCAAGTTAATTCTAAGTCTTTGGGGACTAACTCTGAGAGAAGATTCTTAGAGGGAGCGCCATGTTGAAGGCCCCTGCAGGGCCCTGAGCTGACCTCAGGAGAAGACAGCCTATGCAGGGCCACCCCTCTCCCCCAAGGGCTCTTCAGGCAACTGACCCAATGGCACAGTCAGAAGAGACTCCAGACCTCTGGGCCAGCTCAGAAGGAAGACAGGGAGGTGGGGAATTCTCTAAGTACAATAGCCTGACCAGACCAGGAATGTTCAAGTAGAAAGGAACGAGAACACTTCGCTCTTCAAGGAGTTGAAGGAAGGGTGCCCCATGTGCTATGAATCTGTGACATCTCAGCCTCCCTAAAGCAGATTCATAAACATGTCCCCACACCTCAGGCAAACAGACACCATGGGACCTGGCCAGGAGATGGCCTCTTGTGAATTAAAGGCTCCTCTCCCCATGTGCACAACCTCTACCTGGTAGCCAGGCCCAGGGAAGGGAATGAGTGTCCTGTGTCCAAGCCCCTCTGGCCCTGTGGATGGAATCATTTCTGTGAAACATAAGTCATACAAACATATGCAGAGACCGGGGCTCCAACTTCACACTTGCTGCTTAATGTCCACAAATGCCTGAGTACTGAGTAATGTAGAATTACAGCAGAGGGCCCCTCTCCAGCGGCAATGACTATTGCATTTATGTTTTATATAAGGATGTTAGCAGAACTTCTAATGGTCATAGCACATATAAAAAGAAGGGATTAAAAGTACAGGACAAAAAAAAAAGGAAGGAAAATGAAAAGGAAAGCAATAAAAAATAATGATATAAAATTTTAGTTTGTCTGCACTCAAGACTCCTTATGTCCACAGTTCATGTCCATTGTTGTAGCCAAGGACTTTACAAAGTAAGATGCGATCATTCGAGATCCAGCATAACACGCTAAACCACCTGAAATCTTTTGAACATGGGTGTGCAGGTGCTGGCGCCTGAGCCACAAGTACCCATTCACAGGTGCCCATTGTGCACATGTTTCTTCAACTCCACATTCATTTACCTTCGTGTGGGCAACCTGAAATTGGCCAGGATATGGGTACTCACAGAGCTGACCTTAGGGAGAGATGGGGAGGTGCTGGGTCACCAGCACACTGCTCTGTGTGCTGGTCTTTAGAGGTATAGGGTGCTAAGCTGTGTATGGAGACAGCTTTGGGGGACAGATAACTTCAACCTTTCTTTCAATTCATCTTTTGTGTGGTGTATGTCATATATTTAGGCTGTCCATATAACTAGATTAAATTGTGAGGAATATATTAATAACATCATCTAAGATATTTTGTTGCTTACCAAGAATTACTTTAACTATTTTGTCAGTATACCTGTAGACTATTATATAGCCAAATAATAAACAAAGCATTTTCAGTATTTATAAATAAAACACACATTTCTAGATTAGCAAGAAAGCATTTCTGATGCAATGAACTGAAGACAATAATTTTTTAAACTATCCCAGCCTTCAGAGATAGCAGATATGCAAACATTAATTCCAGGTAGGAGCCCTTCTCTCTGTTTCTATTTTAATATCTGGAGTTTGGAAAGCCACCTCTTATTGCTTCCCTAGCGTCTAAACACTAAACCTTTTCTCTGTGCCTTCTGATCATTTTCCCTTCTGCAGCTTTATAATGAAACAGCTCTCCCATTCATTGTCTAGTTGGGATGATGTTATTGCACTCTTTTCCACTGTTCCCTTTCTAAAGCATCATTTACCGACGTGTTCTTTATTTAATCTCTCTTGCATCTCTGATTAATCTTTCAGAGACACATTCAGGTAATCTAAATTGCATGACTATGTGACTGAAGTATATACAAAGTTTTGAGGATGGGAACAATTAGGGAGTTCCACAGGGCTGTGATTCATTCAGCAGGTCTTTGAGGGATGCAGCTTTCCTGTTATTGCACCTCATGGTGCCGTCTGTGGTTTTATTGGCTACCGAGGATTATTTGTCTCAGGACCTCCTTGTCGAGCTCTTCGCTGGAGACACTGCCGTGTTGAATCCCTTGCCGATTCCTTATAAACCCAGGGCTTGCAGAAGTTCATGTTATGGTAGCTTTGTGTTGAGTTCATAAAACCAATAAACTAGAAGTCCCATACTATCTGAAGTGGATGCAGAATCTTTCAGAAAAGCTATTCTCAGAAGGAAGTTTTTGAATACCTTAGGAATCCCATTTGCTCACTAACTCCAAACATAAAATCGGGGAGGCATTTTTAGCAGAAAAAGATGAGACCTGAATCATACCAGTATTCTTAACTGGAGGAGAGAACCCATAGAAACCATGACAATACCAACATCACTGCTGACCCAGACTGGGAATAATGACTCTGTACAGTGATTCCCGTTCCAGACATGATTAAAGCAGAATATGGTAACAAAAAAACATAAACTTATTTGGTTAAAATTATGCCAGGAGACATTTATTCTTCTACTGACACCACTCAAAATGACCAAAGTTCAATTGCCATCACACATTACAGTGAAAGTCATTTAGCATGCCACTACCTGGTCCAAATATTTGACAGCTTCAAGGTTTTGTCCCCTGGCTTGCTAGCCCTTGTCTTCCAGGAACTCGAGAGCAAAGCAGGAAGCAGGATGTTTGGGTACAGAGAGAGATGCTTGGAGCAGCTTACTCACTGGCAGGCCTGGCTATCAGGAGACTGTCCACAGGGCTGGTGAGAGGTGGACCTTCACCCCCAGGCCCAGAAACAGGACAGGCCACAGTCCCACTCTGGCCCAGGTTTGCTGTCCTAAAGGTTCTTATGTAAGGTTTAGTCTCTTGTCTCACAAGGAATGACCTTTTGCTGTATAGCCCTGTGGCCTCCCCTGCCCACTTCACACCACACACACACACACACACACACACACACACACACACACGAGACACTTCATGAGTCTCATATCTTATTTTCACATCCAGAGATTGAAATATCATTTACTCAGGCAGAGTGGAGGTAAAAACAGACTAAAACAAACACATTTGATGTTTTGAAATCTGTTTTTTTTTTTTTTTTAAAAACAAGCTTTAGAATTTTCCATCAAGCTTCCTATGATCCTCTACATCAAACAGATGCAGGGACAACAGCCAGCCCCTCCTGACGGGCTCAGTCCGGCTCACGCCCACTCATCTGGAAGGAAAGCTGAGGAACATTTCAAACCACAAGGAAAACACTTATTATTTTGTACATTGATAATGGGCGAAAGTATAATTTCAAAAACTTTTCATCTTCAAAGCTCCTTTGAAGAAGTAAGTCTTCGCCTCCTCGGAGTGGGCCGCTCTCTGTTTAGTGCTGATGAACACCGGCTCCCGTCACCCAGATGAGGCTACGTTCCTTCTGGGCTTCAAAACCTTCAGTTTAACCTAATTTTGCTGTTGAGTCTAAAGACAGTTTTGAAAACATCTTCCTATAGCTACACAAAACAATCGTTTTTCTATGTGGGAACATTTAGTTGGGAACATTTCTGTCCGTTATAAATGGAATCTCCCAGGCTGGGGCTGTAGCCCAGGGGTGGAGCACTGGCCTGGCGTGTGTGAGGCACTGGGTTCCATCCTCAGCACCACATAAAAAATAAGAAAATAAAATAAGGTCACTGTGGCCATCTACAACTAAAGAAAATATTTTTTAAAAGAAAGAAAAGAAATGGAGTCTTGATAGTGCACCAGACACACTGGCAGGTCCAGGAAGAGATTTCTAACACTGCTGAAAGTACATCCTGGAGCCATGCACAGAAAGCTGCCGTTATCTTTCTTGCCTTCTTACTAGGAGACAATAGTAGAAATAAGTAAAGGGGTTTTATGTTCAAATATTTGATTAAAAAATAATGAAAACTTCCTGAGTAGAAATAACTGTTTATTAATCCTTGAACTGAATTTTGTTCAGTTTTCACCCCTCAAATCACCTTTCCAAGAGACTCCTGTGTCCTCACAGCCACCTCCAGTGTTTGAGGGGTTTTCTGAGGTGGTGTTGTATGTTTGCAACTATTTGCAGAAGGAGAAAACACAAAGGAAGAGGGGCAAACATATATTAAAATAAATATTTAATCTCTGTGAAATTAATTTTTAGGTAGTGTCACTTGCTTGAGGGCATGTGAAACTGGGGAGACACTTTTCCACTGTCCAATCAATGTCACTCTAGGGATGTTTGCAATATATTTATAATGACCTCATGACCCATCAGGCAGGTCGTTCCTGGGTGTGCTTTTTGGCAATGACCAATGAGGTCATTTGGGAGGTGTCTACTGCAGAATGACAATGTGGAAGGCCTCACAACCCTTGAGGAGCAGACTCAGCTGTGAGTCTAGGTGTTGTTTCTCTGTCTTACTGTAAAATATTCCCCAATTTATACCCAAAGGACTTAAAAACAGCATACTACAGGGACACAGGCATACTACAGGGACACAGCCACATCAATGTTTATAGCAGCACAATTCACAATAGCTAAACTGTAGTACCAACCTAGATGCCCCTCAGTAGATGAATGGATAGGGAAACTTTGGTATATATACACAATGGAACATTACTCAGCATTAAAAGAGAATAAAATCATGGCATTCACAGGTAAAAGATGGAGTTGGAGAATATCATGCTAAGTGAAGTTAGCCAATCCCAAAAAACCAAAGGCCAAATGTTTTCTTCTATATGAGGATGCTGACTCATAATGCGATGGCAGGGAGCATGGGAGGAATGGAGGAACTTTAGATAGGGCAAAGGGGAGGGAGGGGAAAGGAGGGGCAAGGGGGTAGAAATGATGGTGGACTGAGTTGGACATCATTACCCTAAGTACATGTATAAGACACGAATGGTGTCAAAATACTTTCTGTACAACCAGTGTCTTGAAAAATTGTGGTCTATATGTGTAATATGAAATGAATTGCATTCCACCATCATGTGTAACAAATTAGAATAAATAATTTAATTTAAAAAACATTCCACCTAGGAGATATATTTTTATTTTTGTTACATGTGAATATATTTTCTTCTCAATTTATATATGAGTCCCTCTCCATGTGATTAGTAAGAAACCAGAAACCATATTGACAAAATAAACTGATATACCAGTGGATATTACTTTTAAAAATCCAAATTTCATAAAAATTTAGTTACCTTCTGATTTTGAAAGCTAATTTATTATAATAATCCCTATCAAAAATATTATGTTATCCTAATTATCTTAGAATGATATACACATTGATTTCAGCCATTCAGGATTGAAGGCCAGGCCTTTTATGGAGAAAACAAAATAGAAATGATTATTATTGAAGTGTGTGCCAATACAGAATGCATTTAGTTTAAGAAAAAGAGTAAAGTGATTTTTATTGTATACACCCTAGTGTTACAAGTTGCAAATTAAAAGGGCTTCCATTTGTTTGTCTTTCTTATCATAAAAAGTAGGTAAGTGCATCTGATGACTCAAAGTTACCTCTTTTACTTTGAAAAGGATCTGGAGGTGTGATACCTGCCACTTAGTGGTGCCCCTTCCTTTATTAGCCAGAGCTCCCGGGGCTTCGTATTTGTGTCCGTGGGACGGGACTGGGCAGGAAGGGACGGCTCTCAGGGTGACCTCCGTTTTCTACAACAATCAAGTCGCAGGAATTAAAGCTCATGTTCAAAAGGACAGTGGTGTTGTCATCTTTGCATTGCATTTCCCATCGTCCTTGGTCTGTTTATAGAAATGCCGGCTCTCTGTGGCCCTGAGACAGTGGGAATGTCTTCTGCCCGGTACTTCCAGAAGCTGTGCCGTGCCCCGTAGGGCATCCTAGCTGTTGTCCTAAATTGAGATGACAGTGTTGCTCATATTAAATTGCCTTCTCGCTTGGCTTGGCATGCTGGGATCCATATCTATTAATGCAGGAGTGTCCAAATGTCCTGCTAGGAAAGCAATTTGTTCCTCAGTAGGGCGTCCGGGAAGCAGCTGGTCTAGGAAGCCATCAGAGGTGACGTTAGGGGCAAGTTGTGTTTTTCTCGATTTAATGGAAAATCTTACTGATCCATCGCCCCACTTGTCCTCACCACTTGTCAACAAGGCAGCACATATCCATCACCCCTGTCCCCCATCCTCCTCGCCATCCTCCCCTCTTGCGGAGGCAGCCCTTCATGGCCTGAGCTTGGGAACAGGCTTGACAACAACTAACACATTATTAATGGCTTTTCGAATGCCCTGGGGAGGCAGCACAATTTGGCAGCATTTGGTTACATATCACATTTAAACCAAGTCGGCTTAAAAACAAAAACAAAACTCTCCAAGGAGAACATTGTCTACACATCCCGCATCCTGCTTGCTTTCCGCACCTCTCCTGCCACGCTACCCAGCCCGGGGAAGGCTTTCTCCTGAATGGAGCTCAGAAAACCTCACTCTGTTTTCTTCCTGTTCCAATGGGCTCCGTGTTCAGTGACTGATTGCACCAGAACATCAAGAGCAGAGATTGGGCACCAAGTTCATATTCACTGTGGGACACAGACTCGTCTAATGAGCAAGAAATCTTCATGCTGGATCACGGGAAGGGTCCGTAGGGCCCTCGTGAATGAACTGAGAGGCCTGATGGTCCAGACATGAAAGAGGCTCCACCAGGGCTGTGGCTGAAGATGGTGGCCACTCCCTGGCCGTCAGGCTAACCACATCAGTGACGTGGGCAGGGGGACCCTGCCACCTTGACTTCCTGGGAGGGCTCTTTTGCGCTAAAACATGGCCACAGTGTTGGACTAAGTGCACGTCAGAGGTGGTGTCTCTTCTCTCTGAAGGCAGAGTTTATTCAGCCTTTTGTTCAAGTATTAAAATAGCATGTTTAATTCTCAAAAAGAAAGCAGCCTTCCCCAGGGCGACTGCCGGGTCTTTGATACGCTCTTCTGCGTGATTGGATTTCAGCATGATTTTTATGGGACTTTGTTATGGAGAGATTTCTTATCCTAATTTCATCTTGCTTTTGGTAATTTGTCGACCCTGCAAAGATGGATCAGTAACAAATGCTTTGAAATGGAAAGCATATTCTTCCAGAGTGAAAAATGAATATATTTAGGCAAGTGAACACCAAATGGCTTGGTAGGGTCACTGTTTACCACTCATCATTGTGTCTAATACTGAGGCTTCCTGCTTCATCAACCCAGCGAAGATGCCACCCAGCTCTGACACTGTCCAGTGAGTGTCACCCCCTGTGGCTCTCTGATGACTCTAAGACAGGGCAAGAGACAAACTCACTTCAGTCTAGATTTAATGAGATGATGCACACAGAGGAGGGAAGGAAGCAAACAGTAGGCCATTAATAATGATGCTCAGAACTGTTTTCGTGTCCTGAGTCCTAAAGATTTCCACAGGTGCCACTGGCACTGGCCCTGTGTCTGCACCGGCCAAGCATCCCGGAGACAAAGATGACATGTGGCACTTCTTGAGTCTTTATGTAAATGTCTTCTCTACACTTTGTTGTAGAAGATCCGTGTTTTCAAAGTCAAGCTCATTTATAAGCACTGGCTTCTTCCATCACCATGTTCAAGGTGTTCTGAAAAACCATTTGTGAACTCACAAGCTTGATTTCAAAGACAGTATCCAAGTCACCAATGAAGACCTAGAACTAAACTTTAGACGATTTTTGGGCTGCAATTTTCACTGTCAATATTTAGCCATTAACCTCTAATCTTCAGATATAGTCAGATTTTTTTTCCTCCACTTTAGAGTATTACAGAATAATTGATCCCCCACCCTTTTTTTTTTTTTTTAGATTTGAGTATATAGAGAATCCAGTGAAGAAAGTTCATAAGGGTTTCCACCCATAGTTTAAAATTTATCACTGAAGACCCTAGGTATGGCCGTCCCTGTAGTGTGCGCCTGACACACAAGTCCGTTGATCTGGGCTGGTGAGATCATCATGTGGCAATGCTTTTGCTCCATGTCTCTGTTCTCCTGCCCACATTACATCACTTTCTACCTTTTGACATTGGCTGCCACTCATCTTTAGAAATGGATCAAATCAGGTGACTGTTTTTCTTCACTAAATCCCCTCTCATGGTAACCAGAACCTGCCCTCTTCCAGGTAGTTTCAAATGGACTGACAGTGTGTCCTCCTCTAGTCATTGGCATGGGCGGGAGAACGAGACGGAGGAACGTGTTGAAGGCCACCATTCTGTTCTCTCTCGATTCCCAAAGGTTCTGTGAGAAAGGGATCCGCAATGAAGGTGATGGCTGATTTTAAGAATGAGCTTACACCACACAGACTCGGGAACTTTTCCAGTGTACCATGAGGACCAACCTTCAGGAAAATTGTGAAAGAACATATAATATAGGAGCAAGTGTCCCTTTTAGAGATGACTTCCTTCTCCTGGTACCTTCCTAAGTCCCTCCTCACACGGGCTCTTCTGGACCTGCAGCCTTCCCGGGGTGGCCTTGCCAACGCACCTGGACCACAGCCCTGGGCCGGGCTCGCCCACGCTTCCCAGGGAGGTGGTTTCTGCTCTGACTAACCAGCCCACACTTCTCGCCATCAGCAGAGCCTGGAGCAGGGACGCAGAGCCGTGCCTTCCGAGTCCTCATGGCTGCATCTCAGTGGAGGTTCCTATCCGTCTACCATTCAGAGAATTCCCAATCGTTCTCCTTCAGATGAGAAGCTGGGGGTCTGATGAGCAGTGGTGTGAGGTCCTTAAGGTGGTCCTTAAGCATGGGCAGGACCTGAGCAGCACCATGCACCTGTGAGCCCCAGGTCCCCCACGACCTTCCTCCCTCCTCTCCTCCAGCTCCCCCCAGTTTCTCCTGTGACAGTGCACACTGCCTTCTCGCCTGAGCACCCAGAGGAAGGGCCTGGCACAAGGGCCTGCCGCCACGTGCTCTGAAGTCCCCACGGGTGTTTGCTCTCTGCTTGGAGTCTCCAGGAAAGACTCTGTGTGTCTCACTTCCCTGGATCTGGCCATGAGAGCGGCTCTGCGTGCGCAGGCCCAGGCATCTGAGGGACAGCGGGTTGCTTTCTCGCACTCGTGGCTGGGGGTGGGGTGCTGCTTTCAGCCTGAGAGCTGTGTGCCATTGACTCAGTTCACCCACCAGCTGGGGCCGGCACCTGCGGTGGCTGGGAGACATGGCAGTGTGAGGAGACACAGCGCTGCCCCGGGAGAGGACCTCTGGAAACTGGCAGTGGCACCAACAGAGGAGCTCAGCCGAGCTGGAGCCGGCTCGTGTTGCCATGAGGGGACCCGCTGGCGACAGTGGGCCAGCAGTGGACAGGCACAATGGGACAGAGGGCAGATGTGAGGCTGGGCCTCTGGTGGGTTCCCTTCCCACCCAGAGACCCTGGCTATGCAATGAGAGGTGCCACCCAGGGTCCCTGCCTGGCAACCGAGGTGGCAGGCCAGCCATTTCTGGGCCCTCCCTGCTCTCCCTGCACAGGGCGCTTCTTCTGCTCGGCAGGTGGCAGCTGTGTGAAGCCCTGTCACCCACTGGGCAGCAGGGCCAGAGAGAGCTGGGGCTGCAGTGCCACCCTCATGCCCGTGTGGTCCCCTCCCTCCCCACTGCTCAGAGCCACTGTCCAGCTGCCTGCGGGAGGTGGAGCATGAGCCAGGCCAGTGGCTGTAGCTGAGGAGTCCAGACAGCCAGACTGACACAGCCTTCCAGGAGGTGAACCTCCCTCCACCTGAAGCCAACCTGCCAACTCCGGCAGCTTAGGTCTCCCAGGGGAAAGAGCCGTCCTCTTGAATTTCACTTATGTTTTTCTTTGTATTCTGAAATACAGAACATAATGCCCAGTGCCCTGCCCCCAGGTTCCCCCAGTGGTTACATCTTGCATGAGGACAGCACAAGGTCAGAGCCAGGAAGCTGTTAGAACGTGTATGTGTAGTCCTGGGTCATTTTATCTGGTGGCCTGTGTAACTCCCACCTTGCCTCTTGGCCTCACTCTGTCTCTCACCATCATGGAATACCAGAAACCAAAATGTGCCAGGGATTTGACGCACTGGAGCATCACCAAGGTGATTGTAGATGGGCTACTCCCAGATCCACAAAGACCAGCCAGCACCGGTAGACCTGGACAGACGCAGAGACCTGGACAGACGCAGGGACCTGGACAGACGCAGGGACCTGGACAGTCACGTGGCCCATCAAAGTTACCCAAGTAGATTCACTTTGTTGGTCACAGACTCGTGGTGGGGAATGTGCTCCTCAGATAAAAGCAGGTGCTGATGACCTGCGCCTAGGGGCAGAGATTTCCTGTCGTGTGGTGGCTCTCCATTAGCCCACAGTGACAACACCTGTTGACTTCAGAATCCCGCCAAGGGAGAGCAACACTGTTACTTCACTCTGTTTTCACTAACCAGAAAAAAATGATGAAACCTGTGGGTTAAACCTGGCTGTTGAGAGTAGTGCCTGGAATGGGAACCGCCTTACTGAAGGCGCCAACTTCATTTCCATAATAAATGCACCCACTGAAATGCTGAGAGCTTATTTAAGAGTCAAGGCCTCCCACTTTTCTACTTAAAGCAACAGCCATGAAACACTGGGAAGGACCCGGCCGCTGCTCTCGAGTTATATGGAGAAAGCGGTCAGCGTGGGCCTTGTGTTGGAGGACCACAGTGAAGCTTCTGAAAGTGGGGTTGGTGGTTATTTTTATTTATTTGTTTATTCATTCATTCATTCTTTCATTCATTTATTTTTGCTGTAGTGAAGATTGAACCGGGGCCTCAGGCATGCTAGGCAAGCACTGACCCACTGAACTCAGCCCCTGCCTCTTGATAGATTTTTGGGGGCAGGGTACCAAGGATTGAACTCAGGGGCTCTCCACTGCGGAGCCACATCCCCAGCCCTATTGTATGTTTTATTTAGAGACAGGGTCTCACAGAGTTGCTTAGTGCCTCACCATTGCTGAGGCTGGCTTTGAACTTGCAATTCTCCTGCCTCAGCCTCCCGAGCCCCTGGGATTACAAGCATGTGCCCCACACCCAGTGGTAATTTTTAATAACTGGCAGGAAGTTGTGATAAATCACTTAACGCTAAACCTCACAGTCTTAGAGGAAGAAAAACTTGTCTCCTTTGCACGTGCAGAAAGCTTTAGCTGTCTTTTCCCTTTCCCCTCAATATCTTGTTATGCTCGGTGACTGTGCTTCACCTGCAGCCGTCTCCATCGTCACGGGAGACTCATGGAGATAAAGGCTCACCAGTTAGAAAACAGGTGCCCACTGGGTTCCTTAGTGGTTCTGTGGCAGTCTTCAGTCCCTGAAGACATCTGTGGACTCTTTTAATTTCATCTTTATTCAATACTGAACTCTTTGCTAGAGAGAATTTGCTTTAGCAGAAGGAAATATTGTTTCAAATGAAACGCAAATGAAATAATACAATTTACTCCTCATTTTACATGATTCTGCTTTAAATGCTGAAATTGAATTTCTCGTGGCCCAAGCATCCACAACTAAACGCCTGATAAATAGGAATCATCTCTAAAGGCGACATGGTCATAGAAGAAAAGCCACACAGTTGCAGTTATGATGCAAGTACATAACAGGCCTGCCCATGGAAATCCAGAATAAACACAGTTTATTGGGTTAATATGGTGATATTATGGGTCACTTTTGTTCCTTTTATTTTAAAAGGTCTGTGATGCCTATAATATTGAAGCATTAATATTTTCTTGTAATGCAGAGGAGGAAAACGGTTGGCTGCTATTTCCTCCTCAGTACCATGCATATAATACACGCTCGGCAAACGCAGCTGGGTGAAGGTAGAACAGCAAAGGTGGGACCCATCATAGGGTCAATTTAGACTTTAATAGCACAGTTTAGAGACTCGCTGGGAGTCCTTACGCATCTGCTTAATACTCTTTCTAAGGAACTAAGACACGTATGGAATTGCCTCTCTGCAACTTGTGATGGTGATATTTCCCCTGGTCCCTCTTTAACTAGGGGTTGGGACTCGTAACTTTTACCTGAGGCTTAGTCCTTCCTAGGACCACTGGACACCCCAGCTGCAGGTGACAGGAGCTGAGTAGCCAGACAGCCCTGCTTTGACAATAGCACTCCAAAGCTCTCCCCAGGAGCCTGCCAAGGTGTGGGTGCCTGGCCTGTGCCTGGGTTCCTGGCCCCAGAGCCCTCCCGGCTCAAGTTCCCACAGTAACCAAGTTCTCTTCTGGTCCCTAGTAGCTGAGTCCCTTCCCCTGGACCCCGGCATTTTGAAATGCCCCAGGTCCCCGGCCTCCAGGTATCACAGAGGCTGCCACCACACGATGGCTTCCTCGTCACTGTCACTGCCCTGCCAAGCCAGCCCGAGTGACTGACCCAGCCCCTGGACTTCTCTTGCTTTTCTTTGTCCCTTGCATTCGGACCCACTGAAGTGTATCCCAGAAACCACTGACCCTCGTATCTTTCTGCTTCCAAACCTTGCTCTCTGCACCCCTTGACCTAGAACCCCTCTCATTCCCAGTAATAAAATTTTACCCCTCAAAGCTGTTCAGAGGCCCAAGTCCCAGGCTCAAGTGGTCTGACCAGTCATGAGCTCAGGCCCCGGGTTACCGTTTCTCCAGAGAACAGGGCCACAGTCACATCTGAGCCCTGCGTGGGCAGCTTGCCCAGAGAGTGCACCCGATGAGTAAATCTCTCTTGTTTGCAAAACCATGAGAAAGAAGTACTCTGTTTTTCGCTTTCTCTAACTTTTTCATTGATCCGCTTATTTTGTTTTGTTTTGTTTTGTTTTATACGGGGGATTAAACCCAGGAGCACTTCACCACTGAGTCATATCATAGCCCCACTCTTTCTATATTTTATTTTGATTCACAGCCTCACTAAGTTGCTCAGGCTGTCCGTGAACTTACAGACCTCCTGCCTGAACCCCCCAAGTAGTTGAAGTTGCGGGCACACGTCCAGTCAACTATTCACAGTTCCCGAGGCGCTCAGGACATCAGGACATGCACTATGTCACAGCGTTACAAAGGAACAAGTCTCTGCGTCTGGTACAACTTGTTCCTGGGGCTCTCTCCTCCTGAGGCAGAACAAAGTTGTGGTTCATACCAAAACAAAGTGGCCAAAGCAAGCAGGGACATTCTGGGGACGCCAGCCTGGGTCCTGTCTTGGAGAAAGGACGGCTCAAGAGCTCACAGGAGGAGCACAGCCTCAGAGGAAGCACAGGGAACCAGCCGCCCCTGGGGAACTGGATCCTTCTGTGGGTAACAGCCATTGAAATTCTCACCATTACAGGACGGTTCTAATCCTCTCCTATACCTTTGTGGTTTGCAAAATCCAGTCCGTCTGCTGTCTCAACTACTCCTCTCACAACCTCGGGTGGGACATGTGTTCCAATCTTGACATGCTGCATGTCTTGCCACTGCTGTGGTTTTTAACGTAAGCACACGCAAATAGGGTCTTATTTTTTGTCACTGTTTTCTAGAGGAGGAAAGAAAAGTTCAGTGGTCTCTTTAAAAGTGGCACTTTCCGTATTGGTAGAGGCAGATCTGTCACAAGTGGCCTCTCTGTTGTGACAAAAAGCTCTCTCATTTGTCCAACTCCCTTTCCTGCAAAAAAACGCCCCAGCAGGGAGGGCTCTGTCTCCATGCAGTGGCTCATCCTGTTCACCCCTTTGCTTATGCTTGTCTTAGAAAGCACATCTTGTAGCCAGGCGTGTGGCACACACCTGTGACCCCAACCACTCAGGAGGCTGAGGAACGGGATCGAACGTTCAAGGTCAGGCTTAGCAATCGAACAAGACCCTACCTCTAAATCAAAAAAATAAAAAGGACTGGGGAGGTGTCTCAGTGGTTAAGTAAAGCACCCTGGGTTCAATGCATGTTACCAAAAAAACAAAAGGAAAAATATATCTTGTAAGCATTTTTTTTTTTTTTTTGGTTTTTGGATTTTTTTTTTTAATGGCAGAAAAGAAAACTGACTTCTTAAGCTCAAATGGGAATATGCTGTCATAACACGAGAATGGAACAGATTATGAGGGAGGTAGCCAAATTATTATTTCTATAAACCAATCTTTTCCTTTCCATGAATCCCAAGAGAAGAAATTCCTAATCATCTGCCTGACCTCGAGGGTGGAATTGTCCCAGTTCTGACAAAAGAAATTGAAATGGTAGCAGGGTGGTCATATGGATGCAAGTTGGGCATTTCTCTGGCAGGTGAGAGAAACAGCATGAGACTTAACCCTGCTGAAATCTGGGTGCCTGACAATGCTGATGAGACCATATCCAGGACCATGGGACACTGTTAGTAAGGGCACTGTTTTAAAGCCCAAGAGAAAGAGGGAGAACTGCACCACCTCAGTTTAACTGGGAGTAGTTACACAAACCTCCAGCTCCCACACCCAGTGGACCAAAGAAACTGAGAGAATTGTAAGTGAGAGTCAGACTGAGGCTGGGATGTAGGACCTGCCTGGTAAGTATGTGCAGGGCCTGGGTTCAGTCCCAAATACCACCAAGAAAAGGGGTGCCGAGTGGCTTCTCCATGTTGGGTCCATTCATCATTCTTTTTCACTCATGTGGAACAATAATTTCATGTTCTGAGCAAACTACGCCATCAACATAGACTACACGTGTGTGTTTGTGACTTCCCACAAGATCAGAACTTATTGAATAAATTCACAAGCTGCATCACTTACATTCATTGCAATTCACCAAGTTCTCCCTGGTCACTTGGTAGTCACATGCCAGGCAATGGCCAGTCCTTTTACCCGCCCCCCCCCTTAATTGCTGATCTCTATAACACTCAAGTCACACATCACACTTTGCACAGTGGTACACGTGGGTTACAGAAAGGCTAAGGAAGGATTAAAGTGGACCCAGGCTTCTCCAGAGAGCCAAAACAAAGAGCAGATAAAAAATGCAAGGGAGTCACTGCAGGTGGTCAGATAAGATGAGGAACCAGCCAAACTAGCCTTGTTCTGGAATCAGAGCTGTCAGCCTAGAACTTACTCTGAGTCAGGTCCGGACAGCAGACATTTTTGAAATGGACCACATAGAGCAGGGAGACAGAGCTGACCTGAAACCCAAGGAAAAAGTCGGGGATGCTGGGCCTGTGGACCTCGTGATGAGCTCTCCAGATGGTCTGACAACAGGTCGGTATGTGCCACTGCCACAGCCAGTCTTGGGTGCTTCTTGTTTATGGGTTTCCGGTGAGAGGTCACAGCTAGTGAAATTGATAAACCTTGGGCCTGGTTTTGAGATTCAGTGGTTGATAGACCCATGCACCCATGTGCTTGTGATGGAATTCAGTAAGGTCCCAGGTGGCCTTTTTTATTAGCACAATTAATACGTTTATCAATTAGTGCTTCATAGTTGTGCCGAGCTGATGATGATTGTTCACCTGTACCAACTAGGCATGGAGTCACAGTCGCTCATGGCTGTTACAAGATGGAGTAACTCAGGGCAGGGCGTAGCTGCTGTCCACACCCCACAGTGTTGAAAATGGAGAGCCCTCCAGCCACACTGCGTGGTTACTGTTTCAGTCAGCTCTTCCACTGCTGCGACCCAAAGACCCGACAAGAACAACTTTAGAGGAGGAAGAATTTATTTGGCGCTCAGGGTTTCAGATGTCCAGCCACTGCCCTGGGCCTGAGGCGAGGCAGGGCATCATGGTGGAAGGATGTGGAGGAGGGAAGCAGCTCAGGAAATGGCACTCCGCTCACCAGGGGCAACATATAAACCCCAAAGTCATGCACCCAAGTGACCTGTCTCCTCTAGCCACACCCCACCTGCCTTCAGTAACCACCCAGTTAATCCATATCAGGGAATTAATCCACTAATTGGGTAATAACTCTTACCTATTTCACCTCTGAATCTTCTTGTGTGTCTCATGTGTTATTCTTCCAGGGGACTCAACATCTAAACCATAATAGCTACCTTGGTGGCAGTATTAACACACCTGTTGTGTACCATTTCAACAGGAATCTCGATCCAAGGCAGACATGCTCAATAGCTTGAACCAACAGAAGTCCTCCAAGATAATCATGAGAAATGGGCAGTTACCAACTCCTCCTTATAAGGAGGCACCTCTGGTGGAGATCCAAGACGTATCCAGTATAAATCTACTGACATATTAATAGCAATATACCTTATTAAAGTCATCTTTATTATATTGCTTCACCACTACTTTATTATAATGTCTGTTACCCCTCAGGGACTCTCTTCCAGACTGAATGTGTTTTAGTTTGCTTTTTCATCACTGAGACCAAAATACCTGACAAGAACAATTTAGAGGATCAAATGTTCAACTGGTGCCCTTGATGTCAGAGGTTCAGTCTGTGGTCAGGTGGCTTCATAACTCTGGCCTGAGGTGAGGAGAACATCATGGCGGAAGGGCCTGGAGTAGGGAAGCAGCTCAGGACATGGCAGTCAGGAAGCAAAGAGAGCGCCACTCATCAGGAACCAAGTATAAACCTCAAAGGCCCTACCTCCTACAGCCCCACCCTACCTACCTAGAGCTACCACCTGTTAATCCATATCAGTGGATTAATCCTCTGGTTGGGTATCCCCCCAAAGCTAGTGTGTGAGATAAATTCCTGCATTATCTCACACACTAGCTTTGGGGGGATACCTCGTGTCACCCCATAACAGAGTGTATTTCTACTTCCATTTGACTTTCAAGGAGGTTCATTTCCATGACTGGCCCCTTCCTGAGCATTGTTTGAAGCCATTTTCCTGGGCTTGGAATGTACACAGCACGCAGAGGCTCTTAGAGCATTTTTACTAGTAAAAATGGCTAAGCGGCTCCCGCTGTTGTTTGGCAGGTCGTCCTTTGTGGGTCTCTCCGTTTTCAGACCTGCCTTGAGTAGATGATGCCCTTGTTTTCTTACTCCCTTGAGGCTGCTCTATTATTTTGTCACTGTGGCCATTGGCAGGAGCATCTGCATGCAGCGATGGCGACATGGGTGTGCGCACGTGTGCGTCTGTGTTGGGGAGACGTAGCCCCGAGCCTCTGCCGAGTCCTCGCAGCCGGGCGAGCCTTCCTGGGGATGGTAATGAATGGAGCTGCAGGAGCTGTCTCCACTAAAGTGAGATATCCTTCTCCCAGACTAATGTTTTCTGCACCAGTTGGCAGATTTTTTTTTTCCTAAAATCACCCCATCTGCCACTTTCATTCCCCAGTAACCTGGCAACTCGCTGTCTGGGCTATTCTTTTTCATCTTGACCCCTGGCCTGGGAATGCTGCAAATTGAGTGATACTCCTTTTCAGAATTGTCTGGTCACTTGGGCAGGTCGGTGCTGTCATTTGGTCATGTCATGAGGGCTTGGTGTTCTTGAATGGATGGTGACAGTGTGACCATGATTCTTTATGTGTCCAGTCAGTTGTTGTGGTCTAAAACCCTGCATAGAAATAACACGTCCGTAGTGGCTGTGGAGTCCAGGGAGGATGCATTACTGTCTGCTCACACTTCAAGATGCTTTTGTTCTTTATCCTCATTGCCAGTTGTCTGTGACTCTAGAAACGAAAGGACTCCTCCAGTTTACATCAGCCCCAAGCCTCATGGGGCTGATATTCTGCTGGAAGGAAACCATTTTTTTGCAAAAGTTTAAATCATCCAGACTGTCTGTGTGTAGAAGAGGCCAAGATTGTGTTCCTTTCCCTTTATTCCTAAAACCCGCATCCTACTTCCAAGCTGAGGGTTGAACTGCTGCTTCAGGGCAGCGATTCGGTCCCCTCACACTGACCTCCTCCGGTGATTTTTTTGTCTACTTTTTAAAAATTCTCTGCAAAGAACATTTATTTTTCTTTCATTAGAAAGGAAAAAACAACATCAATGTTTATCAATCTGTTAAAAATGTCTTATCAAATTTTAAGATGAACTGTCCTTTGTCATGGTTGGAGTCCATTTCCCTAAGAGATTGCTTCATTTTCTACAACAGACAAAAGATCAGTGGGTCTCTTTAAAACTGGCACTTTCCACATTGGAAGAGGAAAATCTGTCTGATCTGGCTTCTCTGCTGTGACATAAACCTCTCTCCTTTGTCCACACGCAGTATGACCAACACCCTTTCCTACAAAAATTGCTCCAAGAGGAAGAGGTCCCTGTTCAACCCACTTACCACAGAGCAGGCTCTCTCTTGAACACATCTGACTTGAACGACATAGAATTATTCCTCTATCATTTGTTTTAGAAAGATAAAACATGTATAACTTGCTATTATTTTTGTAAAGTTATCGAAAATATAACTTCAGCTGTAATAGCATTGACTCTCTTGGGTCCCTGAATATCCAGACTAGTTACTTATGCAAATAGCTGTGCGGGGTAATTAGGGTAAAGCATTTTGGTTAAATTGCCTTTCTGCACTGAGAACTCTAACCTAGACCAACGTTTGTAAGTAAATTGAACTGCTGGGTTTGGAAATTAGAATCCTGAGCTCAAATGGGTACATTTCTCAATCAGCCCTGCCTTTTTGCACTCATCCCAGACCAACTTGAATGAGCCACGCGGCGTGGAGATCTCAGACCCAGCCCCGTGCCCACAGCATGTCTGCATCCTCTGACGCCTGGGTTCCAAGTGAGCATGAAGAAGGTGCATCTGCACAGACTATCATTTTCTGTGGAATTCCTTCACTAGGGAGTGGAAAGCTTAAAGTTCCTGTCTTTTCAAATCTTTTAAAACACAACTTATAAAAATGTTTTTGTATAAATAATGTCTCCCATGGATGCATATATCTTTGGAAATTTATTACAAAAATAACAGGGAAGATAGATGATTAGTATCTGGAAGAGCTTGAATGCAGGAGCCCCTGGGCAATACCAAGCCTGCAAATGTGCCCTTTTCTGACCTTCACAGGACTGAGCTGTGTATTGGAATAAAATTTGAAATAATTGACATTTTCAATCAGAATTTTTAACTTGAAAATATAAACTTTTGCCTTCTCTCTCTCTCTCTTTTTTTTTTTTAAACAAAAGGAAGTTCTTTGTAAACCAGATGACTATTTTCATGTGGGGGAAAAATTTAGCTACAGGTAAAGAAGAGAGCCCTTTTTATCAACAGTCCAGGTGCTCCGCAGCTTACCACCGCCCCACCTGGTCACCTGCCCCCTACCCTGGCTTCCCATCTTGCTCCAAAATCCCTTGGGTTGGTGACCTGTCTCTGAGGCTCTGCTATTCTTCTGGATGTCCTAGGCAGGTACTTGCTTCTGCAAGGATGAATGAATCAACAACTAATGTCCAACTAAATACTTTTCCTGGAGCCCTGCTGAGAAAGGCGGAAGGTACCTTTGCCCAGGACTTGCGCTGGCCCAACATGCCAGGGTCATTCTTACTAAAAAGAAAATGCCAGCCTGTTTCTGTGAGGTTGTCAGAGATCCACGTGCCCAAGAGAAACAGTCCTCCTCCTCCTCTTAGTTCTGGTCAGTTCTGCATTATCACCATGTTTAACTTGGGGGCGGGGGCCTGAGTGGGAAGTAGATGAATTGGAAACGACGAAGGGAAAATGAATAAAATGATCAAAGGGTTGTGAAATTGATCTGTGAGGACAGGCATGAGGAACGAGGCTTATTAAGTCTCTGGAAAAGTGATCCAGGGATAGATTCACTCGGTGTGGTAAGGGACATTGTATGGATGACACAAACCCATGTTCTTTTACTCTGCTGAGGACAGGGCAAATGGAATTCTCTTCCAGTGAAGGGAGACTCCGCCATCAACTGCCCCATAAGGCTGTCCCTCAGGAGAAGCATGTCCAGAGGCAGAGGAGCCCTCTCTCTGTTCTGGAGACCGATCTTTAGAGGACAGACAGTCCACAGGCCTTCCACATCGGGCTCTGCCTGCAGCAGGAGCTTGTGGTGGATGATGGTTGAGGACATTATCTGTTCTTTTGAGTCTATAGAGTTACAGAAGGTCTTGAATTTGATTTCAGTGAATTCCAAAGCAAGCACACATCAGTTCCTAGCCATAAAAAGCAGACCCACAAGGACACACACATTTTGTGCTATTGAATTAACACCTGGAATCTCAGATATTCATGCAATCATTTCTTTTGTAGTCTGTGATTGCAAACTAACAGTTATTAGTCTGCTGTGGCACTTAAAAAATGGTACAGCTTTTATGTCTAACATGTACAGTACTTCTATTAGGGAAGTGTTTCCATGGTTACGTTTGATCAGAAACTTTTCTACCAAAAATAAGAAGCTAGAAGCCATTCCCATGTGTCAGAAAAGGTAGAGTATTCGTTTTGTCTACCATTATGTATTGAGCACCTATTATAAATCAAAACCTATGTCTTGCAATGGGCATGCAAAGATAAAGTAAGTCAAAGAGCTTAGAGGTCAGGGGAGTGGTTCAGATCAGACATAGAAACCTATTACTTAAATAGAGTTTGCTGCATGTTTTAAGGAGGTTTCGGTAACTAATAAAATGGAAGCATGAAAATATTTAATAATTTTTTTTTTGGTAGCAGGAATTGGACTCAGGGGTACTCAACTATTGAGCCACATCCCCAGCCTTATTTTATATTTGATTTAGAAACAGGGTCTCACTGAATTGCTTAGTGCCCTGTGCTTGCTGAGGCTGGCTTTGAACTCGTGATCCTTCTGCCTCAACCTCCCTAGCCACTGGGATTATAGGCATGCACCACCAAACCGGCATGAAAATATAAAATGCTGCCTAAAATGAGATTAAATAGCCAGCAAACATCAGCGATGCGTGGTACTGCAGGAGCAGAGAGAACAATTATAAAGGAGGCAGAGAAGGAGGGTGTGGAGGAAGAAAGTGACAGAAGACACCTCTCCTGACTCCCCTGCATGCTGGCCCAGGAGGGGAGCCTAGTACACGGTCAGCTCCTAGGAAACTGACCCGTGGCCTGACCAGGGCCATGCTACCTCAAGTGCTGGTGTCCCCCATCCCTGCCCCCAGGGCATCTTAAAGGATTAAGTCAGCATATGCAGAGGCACACAAGAACATAATGTGGTTTTACCCAAATGTTATATGAACACTGAGGGCTGATGCCACAGACTCATTTGACAGGGGATGGTCCCTTCCACTCCACAGAGGTGAACAATCTTTCAAATGCCCAGCCCAAAAGACGCCTTGACCAAAAGTCATCCATACCCAAACAGACCTTCTTCAGAGCTTCCTCTTAGAGCTGTGGAGCCTTAGGGGATGAGAAACTAGAGACTCGTCATCTGCCACCCACCCATCACTGGACTGGCTCCAATGCCAGTCTCACCAGCTGAGCAGAGGAAGTTCAGATCCCTTGGGGGAAAACTATGATTTTAAGAGAAGGATTTTTAAAAAGCAAACGTTCTTCCTTACATTAGACCAAGATTGCCTTCCAGAAACGTCCATTTGCTGGCCTGAGAGCTGCTCCTCAGAGTCCCTGACGAGGTGGAGCTACCCTGCCACGGCGGCCTCTGTTCTGGAGGCTTAGCCTCTGCCCTGCTCCAGCCACACAGCGCCCCACCTGCATGTGCTGAAGTTTGCTAATTCCTCAGCGTGGCTCCCCAAACTGACTCCCTGTCCTCCAGACCGTGGGCAAAGCCAGCATTGGGTAAACTCTTCAGCAGCCACATCACACTTATCTAAAAAGAAATGCATGCATAATAAGTTGGTGTTTCCCTTACACGTAGCATCAGTTGGCATCGGCTGTCTACCAGGGAGCCTCCCAGCAAGACTCCAGGTGCCCCTCTTTTACTCACCTGTGACCCTGGGAGATCCGTGGATTCCTGCTCAGTGCCTGGCGTTCAAGAAGGATGTGCTGAGGAATTCATTAACTAGGGAGCTAACTGTTAGCTTTATGCAGTTCGCAGTTGACCTACACTGAAGTTCCCCAACATCCGCTCAGCTCCCTGCTGTGTCCCTGGAGCCTGCAGTGGCTCCTGAAGGATTCTCCTGCCTAAATCCACCCTGCATGCCTGAGACCCACTCCTCCCAGATCCCTGCCCTTGGTAGCGACTCTCCCAGATGAGAGAAGGGTCCCTGACTTGTCCCCAGAGCAATCCCCTTGGGCTCTTTTTTGGCCCATTCTTCCACCTTTGAGGCCCTTTGGTATCTATCTTCAACCCTCTTATTTATTGAATATCTCATCATTGTTTGATCTTGGAGTATAAAAAAAAATCACATTTCCTGTTTCTACGTCCATGTCATGGCTGTGACTTTAAAGATGTATCAATATCTTTCTTCATTCTATGAGAATAGAGATGATAAAATACTAATGAACTCTAAGTCAAGGTTGAAAATCTAGATCAGGGATAAAGCAAAAGAGTTAAGCTGCTCTTATGATTTAGATAAGAGTGACCCCAAAAGCTCTTGTCCAAAAACCCTCCGAGGTGGATGATTGGATGGAGAGATTACTAATCAGTGGGTGAACTGGGTGGTAACTGCAGCCAGGCAGGGTGTGACTGGAGCAGGTGGGCCACTGAAATAGATACCATCTTTGGAGGATATATTTTTCCCTGGTGAGCAGAGCTCTCTCTGCTTCCTGTTTGCCACGTCCTGAGCTGCTTTCCTCCACCATGTTATGTGGCCTCACCTTGGACCCAGAGCCTTCTGTGGACTGAGACTCCGAAATTATGAGCCAAAACAATGTGAACCAACATTGTTCTTGTCAGGTCTTTGTTCACAGAGAAGAAAAAACTGACCAAAACCACTGCCCACACAGGCCCATGATGGTATATTTCGGCAAGGACAATTTGACAAGGCAGAAAGAGACCTGGGTCACTGATGTCATTGTCATTATCAAAATTCCTACTATTTGACAATAATTCTCACATTTGACATGGTGTAGTAGCCACCCTGTGGTGTGGTGAATGATGCTTACAACCCTTTTTAAAAATAACACATGCAGGCTGGACTGCTTCTGAATGTGACCTTCCCAGAAAGGTGGTGGCTCTGGGGCAGGCCTAGGGCAGGGCGCTGCCTTAGAACCCAGCTCCAGCAGACAGTGGCCCCTGCTCCAGCCCAGTCAGCTAACCACCCGCTTCAGTTTCATAGGGGTTATTAAAAGTTCCTGTCAGCTGCGGCCATTGCAGCCCTGTTAGATGAGATAAATCTGGGGACATATCATTCAGTAATAGCAGAGGTTATTTAGGATAAAACCCGTGCTCGCTCCATGTTTGTCATGAGAATGAACTAAATAATACATATATTATGGTTTAGATATGAGTGTCCCCCATACTAGAAAGCTCAGAGGCGAAGGGAGTTTTGTGTTTCCTTCTCTCTCTCTCTCTCTCTCTCTCTCTCTCTCTCTCTCTCTCTCCCTTCCCCCCTCCCTCCCTCTCTCCTTCCCCCTCCCTCCCTCTGGCCCCTCCCTCGCCCTCCCCTCCCTCTTTCCTGATACAATGTTCTGAGCTACTTTCCTCTGCCACACCCTTCTACCTCACCTTGGGTCCACAGCAATGAGGCTGGCCCTCTATGGACTGAGACCTCTGAAATTAGGAGCCCCAAATAAACCTTTCCTCCTCTAATTGTTCTTGTCAGGTCTTTTGGCCTCAGTAGTGAAAAAAGCTGTCTAAAACGCTATAGAGAGCAGAGTAGCTAGCAAAGAATAAAGTTTATGAGTGTTTACTGTCACATACAAGATTGTTTTGTAACTTGTTCAAAAAAAAAAAAGATAAAATCACCAGAATGACACCTATAAACTAATCAGTGCTCTGTGGTGCAGCAGAAGCCCCTTTACCCTCCCATTCTGCCCTCCACTTAACCAAGCCCACATCACAAATGACACTGGATCTTGCTGGAGCCCATATCTTTTCTCCTCCAGGAGATCCACTTGGACTTACAGCTCGCAGCTGCTGCTTGCCTTTGGCCAGAAGCTACCCTGACCGTCACTAGATCCCTCAACATCCGTAGACTTTCAACGTGTTAAGAAGTTTCTCTGCCAGACATGGGGCTAAAGCATTTGCTGTGCATTATCTAACTCACCCCAACTCCAGTTCCAAGAAGTACTATTCTCCTAAAACTAAATGGAGAAAGTGAGGCTTAAAGCAATCAAGTGCCAGCCCCAGTTTCACACACCTACTAACAGTGTAGTCAGGCTTTTGTTTGTTTGTTTTCTGATGCCACGAATTGAACCCAGGGGTACTTAATCACTGGGCCACACTTTTATTTTTATTTTTTTATTTTGAGACAAGGTCTCACTAAGTTTCCCAAGCTGGCCTTGAACTTGAAATCCTCCTGTCTCAGCCTCCCCATAGGCAGAAATATAGTCGGGTACTTCCAGCTATATGTAGGTTTTGACTCCAGAGCCCTCTGCGCCAGAGCTTCTGTTCATAACTGTTCTACACCTGTCCTTCCCACTGAGAATGGTCAGGGCCAACCCATCCCTTCACCAGCACTTCTCCATCGTCATTAGCACCAGGTGGTACACACTGTCATGACTGTCACCTTCCTGTGAGTGCACAAGTACCGTGAGGTAGTGCTCCCAAATCCCCCCATTTCTCTCTTCTCTGCTTATTACTTGCCTTGTTTTCAAGGGTACACTTGGTACCCCATCCCCACAGTCATTGAAAGTAAACAACCCATTGTCTGAGCCGTTGAATGTAGGGAAGGATACGAGAGCCATCAGGCACTGATTGTGAGGGGGGAGTGGAGCAAGTAGCTTGGAGTGTGGAAGGATGTTGCACACTTCATAAGACTGAGCAGAAGTATCCTCTACCATCGATCAGGTTGACTTACACCATGGTTTTGTTGTTGGTTTTCTGCATGCTCAAAAGTTGTTCACGGGCTTAGAGAACATGTTGTCATTGACTGGCTTGACAGTTACTTAATCTCTCTGTGTCTCAATATCCTCAACTGTGAAGTGGGGCTCATCAGAGTGCCTCTTTCAAGGTGTGCACGTACAATAATTTGACATACGAGAAACACTTGAACAGTGCGTGACATAAAAGTGACATTATTAGCAATGGTGACAAAAGCATATTTCAGTGCTGCTTCATGTGATCTATGAAAAGCAATTTTTAACATAACACATAGAAAACAAGTATTTATGCCCTGTTGATTCCATAGTGAAGGTATTGCTGCCTCAGGTGGTTGATAACTGAAATATGCTGATCTTCTCTCCCCTGTCCCTGACAGCATTTCCCTGGTGCATACTTATAAGCATGATGTTATATCCGTTGTGGGGGCATAAGTTGGTGGGGTTATGTTTAAGGAACTTTTTGCCTGTGTTAGGCAGGCCCAAGATGGCTATAATTAGGCTCCTTCAACAAGGCTTCTGGCAGACCATGTTTTTAGTATGTAACCAAGGTTGTAAACACCCTGATTCAGCGTATGTTCTCACGGTCATAAACATTTGCTGTGAGCATGCACTTATGTAAGCTATTGGCAATATGCCTTCTTTATCTGATCTGCATATAAAAACAGCCTATGGAAATGGTTCAGGGGACTGGGGGCTGAAGGCTAGGGGCTGCTGTCACCTCCAAATAGAACATGTCTACTATCCCAACTACACATCTCATCTTCTTTCAACTACCAGAACAGTAAACCTTGTTTCCTTGGCCTGAGCTCCACCCCAACACCGGCCCAGCCCTGAACCTTTGGTTTATAGACCTACACCATCCCAGAGGGCAGCACTAAGAAGCTACTGGGCTCCTAGACCAATCCAGAATGTGAGAAATCATATGGAACTAATGACCAGCATGAAATAAAAAGATGAATGGAAATGAGACCATTATAGGTTCAAGAGACTTGAGACTAACAACCCTAATAGCTGGCCCATGTTCATAATCTGCTTCCTAACTCTTTCAAACAGACTAACCATACAAGATGGCTTTCCATAAACCATGAGAAAGTACTTGCAAAATACATTTCTGATAAAGGACTGTTATACAAAGTGCCCAAAGAACTCTAAAAAGTTATATAAGAAAATTACCAACCAGGTTTTTTCAATGGGCAAAAGACCTGAATAGACACCTCACCAAGGAAGATACACAGACAGCAAGATAAACATCTGAAAAGATGCTCCATACCATGTGTCATTTGGCAATTGTGAATTACAGCAGTGATGAAGTAACCTACACACCTATTGGAATGTCCAAGCTCCGAAACACCAACACCACCAAATGCTGGTGAGCCCATGGAGCCACAGGGACTCTCATTCGCTGCTGGAGGGAATCCAAAATGGAACAGTCGCTTTCAAAGGTGGTTTGGCAGTTTTATTTCCTGCAAAATTAAACATCCAGTGATCACTCTTTTTGGTATTTAGCCAAATTAGAAACTTATTTCCTGACCTAATTCTTCACAGGGATTTTTGCAGCAATCTTATTCATAATTGCCAAGACTTGAAAGCAACTAAGGTGACCTTCAGCTGGTAAATGAATGAATCAGTACGTCTGAACAATGGAATGTTTCTTAGGTTTCTTAAACCTAGAAGAAAATTAAAATTCTTTACCAGTTCATAGTACTTGGTTCTGAATATCTGATTCCTTCAATCATAGACCAGTAATTCTAAACTTAATTGGGCCTACGAACCATCTGGGGAAACCACCATTGACTCTAACTCAGCAGGTCTGAATGGGACCCTTGATTGGCCTTTCTCACAAGCATCCCATCTGTCTTGGACCCAGGTGTTTTGGGGACCACCTTTTCACCATAGACACATGTAGAAAAGGTTAGAAGTGTCCCAAGTTCTAAAGCCCCAAAGAAAGGAGAGTTAACACAAGTAACTGAAATTGGATACTTAAGAATACTTTGGAAATACTAAGTACTTCTTAGTGCAGCCAAAGTATCCTTCTTTGACTTTTGAGAAAACTCAATCTTCTATTTCTATATATTCCCACTTTTAACGGAGACGTGGAATAGACAACTACTTCTCCATGTGTCACAGCTAGGTAAGTGTGACGACAAATGGCAACTGATGAGCACTGGGGAGGGGAGGGCAGAATTTTCTGACTGTTCCCTTTATCAAGGGAAATTCAGATTCCAGATTGCAAGTGTAGTCTTCCAATCCTTAAATGTTGTCTTAGATTCTCTTAGAACACTGTGTGTCAAAATAACATATCTGAAGGCCCAGATCCTGCTCACAGGCCACCATGTGCTACCTTTGGACTAAAACTTCCCTGGGGAGGTGTGTCTGGACTGGATCATTGGGTTTAAATCTGAGTTCCAAGATAAATGAGAGGTTGCAAGAGAGAACCCCAGGCTGCTCTGAAAGGTAAGGAGGAAGCCAAAACCCCTCACACATCTTCAACGATATGTTCTCAGTTTTTATTACATATAGGTGTTCCAGGCCAGATTTCACTTGAAAATGGAATATGGCTGATCCAATTTTAAAAGGACAAGGAAATCCTTAATGCATTAGTTATTACAGGCTAAAGTTAGTTGCAATAACAAACAATCCCCACATATCTGTGTTTGGAAACAAGAAGTGTTTGTTTCTCACTTGTGATACATGTGCATCAGGATTGGCAAGGAATTTTATGCCACCCTGTTCCCAGGCAAGGGTCAACTGTGGAGACCACAACATGTTGAATGTCACAGTCGCTGAAGCCAGAGTGGGGGCTGGGGTGGGAATAGAGAGCGCAACACCAGCATTTAAAGGCTTTTGCCTCGAGTTATACATTGCCAGTTCCACTCTCATTTCATTGGTCAAACAAGTGATTTGGCCACATCTGACTTCAAAAGTCAAGACAGTTCAATCCTCCTGTGACCTCTCAGGGAGAGGAGATCAGAAAATACTGCTGCATAGCATAACTGCTGACCAGCGTTGAGTTCAGTGGTGGGGTAGGGTTAGGCTTGCACCCCAAGCCAAAGGTTGTGTTCTCATCTACTACAGAATGAGGGAAAAATTATAGGGTTTTTGAGGAAAAGAATGACATAACAAATATGATAAACAAGAATACCAATTTTAAAAAACTGAATGTTCTATTTATTGACAGTGAGATAATGATTTGCAGTTTGAATAAACATCTCTACAATGAGCAGTTTTCTATCAGCTAAGTAGTGAATAAATTAGAAATTGATTTAAGATAACTTATCTTTTTCCCCTTTTATGAATTTAACCAGCTTACCATGAGCTTTATAAATGACTAATGAAAAAGAGGCAGTCTCGATGCTTATAATATGAATCCTCCTACTACGGAAAATTAGACCCATCTATTGAACAACAAACATCCCCTCATGGAAGCAAAGGCTTCTTCTATCATGACACTTAATCAGATTTAGAGGCATAATTACCATCATGCAATTTGAACTAAATATATTAAAGTATTTCTTTTAAGCGAAAATAATTGGAAAACATCAGGAATGAGCATTTATGTTCAAGACACCTTGGGAGAGTTAACCTTGGCAAAGGTAGGAGCAATTACAGCTGCTCACCACTGCTGCTATCTCCCTCCCACTGTGACAACAGGGAAAGCACACCCTCCCGGCCACGTTTGTCTGCATTTGATGCGAATTCTGTCGGATAGAAAGGGATAATTGAGTTAGCCTTCTAAACTGAAAGAGAAAGGCAAGGACAGCAGCAGCTCAAAATGTGTCTTGGTTGAAAGTGCTCAGTCTGTGACGAGGAGATGCTAATGCAAACCCAAAAGAGATGCATCACCACCGAAGACACATGCAGACGCGGGACCCCGAGCCTCGGTCTTGTCAGTGGAAATGTTCACCAAGAGTAATGGATGTCTGTTATTCTCCTAATTTATTTTCAGTTCAAGACTGAAGAGCAAGGATTTTTGTAAGTGGATGATACCCTTTGCCAGAGGGTCTCTTTGGAAAGAGGAATTTTTGTACCTCTGTGACAGCTGAGTGATGACGTACCTCCTGCTGGACCCTCTTTCCTTCAGGAGGCATGGGGACCTCTCACTCTCGGGCCAAGTGTTCTGCCCCCCTTTACCTGACCCACGTAGGAAGCAGTGGAGAGCTGACAACAGCCACCCTGAAGGCCGGCAGCCAGCAGTGCCTCCTCACCCCTGCTGGTGGGCATCTCCTGGCAACAGGCTGTAGAGTTGTGCCTTGGAAGGAAAAATGTGCAGAGCAGGTTTGTTGGGAGGGAAGCAAGTTTCCGAGGCTGCCATGATAAAATGCCGTGAGCGGGTGACGTGAAACGACACTTCTGAAAGCTGGAGATCAGAAATCAAGGTGCCAGCAAAGCCAGGCTTTCTCTGAAAACTGTAGAAAAGAACGTTTCCTGGCCTCTTCCAGCTTCTGGTGTTTGCCAGTGTCCTTGGCCACCTCTGGCTCCATCCTCAAATGATCATCTTCTCCCCGTGTCTTTCTTCTCCTTCTAGAGACAAGCACAGTGTTGCATCAGGGCCCGCCCTGCTCCAGTACGACCCTATCTTAACTAATTACATCTACATTGACACTAGTTTTTAAACGGGATCACATTCCGAGACACTAGGAGTGAGGACTTCAACATATCTTTGTGGGGGCCACAATTCAACCCTTAACACCGGGAGAGCTAAATTCACCCCAATGTGCCCTGGGTGCAGCATCATTCTGATGATATGTAGCATGACCCAGCAAATCCCAATGAGATTCGATATTCCCATCAAACCCTGAGCAGCAAGAACGTTTCATTCCCTTAGTTACATTGATCTCTCAGCAAATGTCAGGCACTTCCTGCACCAAGCACTGTGATAAGCGTGGAGAAGTCCCTACCTTCGTGGCACTGAATTCCAGATGGAAATGTTGACATTTAGTCACCTCACAGAGGCATGCTGAGAAGAAGTGCAGAGTGTCTCAGGAGTAGAAAGTTAGAATAGGTCCCCTGCTCTAGCAAGGCTTCAGCTGGGACCTGAGGAAAGCCCCACCAACAAAGCAGGGGTTGGGCTCCAGGAATGTTGAAGATGGCTGTGGAAACCTGTCCCCAAAACTGATCCAGGATCCTGTTGACTGGGAAGGAACACAGATCCCTCCAGGCGGGGGCTCTGCTGTACCTGGGATGTGCTCAGGACGTGCCCTCCTCCCTGTGGTTAAGGAGGGCTCCTCACCACGCCTCCCTGAAGGAAGAAGGAAGAAGGGTGGTCACATGCCTTTCCTCCTAAGAGCACCAACCCAAAGCTCCCTGGTTTCACTTTGTCTACACCCAGTCACTACACAGGGGAAGCTGGGAGATGTAGTCTGCAGCCATGTAGACTTTTAATATTATAAGAGAAAGGAAGGACAAACATCAACAGGACAGAGAGCAGCCAGCATGTGCTGACATTATAGCCACCAAAGATTGCTTCCCTTGAGGACCCAACTGGGCAGTGTGGAAGCCACTGACCACATGCAGCCATTGAACCTTTAAAATGTGGCTAGTCCAAATTGAGAAGTGTTGCAAATCTGACCTGCAGACCAGATTTCAAGGGCTTTGTTTTGTTAAAAAAGGAATATGAAATATCACTTTGATGTCAAGTACATTTTTTATTTGCTGGGGTAAATGAAATACCAAAGTTTCAACTGCTTTCTGCTTTCCTCGTGAGGGTGATAGAAAACATGAACTTATATATGTGGCTCACATTTCATTTCAAATGTGCCAAACTATTGCAGGTGAGCAGACACAGACCGTAGAGTTCAAAGAAGGGCAAGGCAGAAGAAAAGCCAAGGAGACTAGGGCAGACTGGGACAAATCTCAGAGGGCATGGCTATTCAGCTGAATCCTTGCATCTTACCAGGTTACCTGAAGCAGGATATTCTCACAGGCATCCTGACCATCTTGCGCATGTTCCCGAGACCTCTTTTCTTTCTTCACTGGGAATAAGTCTGCTTATTTCAGAGCATTTATATATCAACCATACTGGATAAAGTGTGTAAAGCACTAACAGTATGAGCATGTAAAACTGTTCAAGTTGCTAAATGGTTAGACCAATGGATGAGGAAATGGGAAATTCAAATAACTCCCAGTATGAGCAGATTTCAAACATTTAGATAGTTTTAGAGGAAACAAAAACATTGATCATTAAATTCCATAGAAACACTTCCTTGGATGTAGAACATAAGAAACACAGGCCTCAGAGCCTTCTGTGGATTCAGCCCAGCGCCGCAGAGCGGGGAAAGGACCAGCCAGCCTTCTCAACTGGCACAGACGCCGGGATGGAGGAAGATGTCTGTGGTAAGATTTGAAATCTGCAAGGTGCCGACCCTGACCTTCCTGCATCGCAGAGCAGGGCAGAGTGGAGGAGAGTGATGAAGTCCCGAGGCAGGGCCTTGGTCCTCTTCTCAGAACCCGGATGGACTTGCGCTGTTTAGATTCTTTATTCTTGCAAGCTGCCAAATGGAAATGGAAGTTAGAAATGTTCTATTAAATCTGGTATAAAACTAAGTATAGGCTGCATCTTTAAGCACCCACTAAATCATAGCTGCTGTCAAAACTCATCTCTCGGCCTCTGTGCCGGTGGTAGGGAAGTGTTTGTGTTGTGCTGTGGGTGGACCTTTAACGTGCTGGGAGCCGCTGACGGAGCAGCCCCTCTCCCCAGGCGCCCGTCTCGTCTTTGCCGAGGAGATAGCCCTGTGTTCTGCCTTCAGGCTGTCACTTCTTTAGTCACTTACAGATGGCATTTTGAAGGAATGCTAATTGAGGGACTTCACTGTTGGCATCTAACTAATCATTCTGACAGAAAATGTCTCCCCTAGAAAGGAAGATGAGGAACCAAGCACAGGGTCCTCATGCACCCAGTGTGTGAGGCAGAATCCACCCAAAGAGGGCCTGGGACAAAGGCACTATCATTGCCATCATTCCTTCTGCATCTCAGCTATGGGCCCCCTTCCAGACATCCAGACGACATCCAGATGACACCCACCTGGACCCCTCTTCAGTCCTTCTGCTCATCTGTCCATCCCTCAGCTCACCCACTGAATAAATATCATTGAGTACCTTGTTTGGGGAGGGGCAGGTACACGAGAGGATGACGAACAGTCCCTAGAATCAGACTTGCTGGGTTCAGATCCGAACAATGGTAGATTAGTCACGTCAACCTCACTGAGTGACAGTTTCCTGATGGGTCAAGTGGGATTAAGATAGTGCCAGACTCCGTGAGCAATTTGCATGGTTCCATGAATTATTAAATACAATGAGCTTAACATTTATTAAAATAAGTGAATATTCAATAAATATTGCCTACTTAAATTATTACATGTGCCAGATACGTTGCAGGAGATGGAAATACAAACAAGACAAAAATCTTCCCCGCTGGACCTTAAATCCTCTTATTATATGATCAAGATGACATTTCAACGAGGTCATCTTGCAATGAATAAAATTTGAAACTAGCTCATTATTTTCATCCTCGATGTCATTTAACTAGAATTCAATGTTTCTATTTTATAACTGTCTTTTGCATGAATACATTTTATAAAAATTAAGATATGAAAAAAAATAATCCATGTAGCCTAGTGTCCTATAGAATCACAACACAGAACAGGGACCTTAGCACTTAGTTGTTCCCAGAGGACACTCAGGTGAGGGTGTCCCCACCGCTCCCAGTCCTGACCAAAACCCACTGGGCATGGCACAGTCACTAATTGGTGCCATGTTGGCTGCAGAGACAGTATAGGCTTTCCCTTTAAGAAACTGTCCTGCACTGCCCACTTCTCTGGCATTCTTCCACCTGCTGCGTTAACAAGAAGTGAGTGTGAGCCCTGTCCCAGGGGTCATCTTCCCACATTTAATGTCCCTTCATCCACTGCATTTCCAAGCCACTGCCCACCAAGCTTCCTCCCACCCCATATAACAAGCCCTGGCTAAGGTGTGTGTCCAGAGCAAAGTGCAAAATTCCATCTGCCGAGGAAGTGGAGCAGGATGAGGGGAACCAACTCCTCTGGGCATCTGGAGGTGCTGGTCAGCAGCCCGAGGCTTATCAGCAGCTGCCGTCTCTGGGACTTCGCACACTCATTGCTCCTCAGCTGCGACTCTTCCCACAAATTCTTATGCACTTCCTTGTGTGAACCTAAAAGAAACTTTGGCTTGCCTCTTGTTAAGTTTCACGTGTCACCTTAAGGCTGTGATCTTGGTCATGCCCTTCAAGATTACCTGGCACAGATGTATGCCATCAGTCTGACAAACACACCTACCACCTCCTGTGGTGCGGAGAATGGACCCCAGGCAGGCTGGCCAAGGGCTCTACCACTGAGCTCCACACCCAGCCCTCCTTCTGCATCTGTAAACTGTTGGCCCAGTTGGGAGTAGGATAGGGCTAAAGATACTCAGCCTCGATCCCGTAGATCTTAACGAAGGGCTCAGTGATATTTAGTTCAATTCTCAACAACGCCAGTGTGTAGCAGCTGACGTTTATTGAGTACTCACTACACAGAGGGTCATACTAAGTTTTATCTCACTTTGTTCTCCCAACAATCCTAGGAAGCAGGTCATATTTGAAACCTTCTTTAAAGAAGCAACAAAGAAAGGTTTAAAAAAGTAAAGTGACTTGACCACACAAAGTTATAGGAGGAAAAGAAAAGGCTGGACTGAACATCTCTGTGTTTATTTCCATAGTGCTTCAAAGGCACAGACAGACAGACAAAAGCATTTACCCAAATCTCAAGCCTCGTGGCTGTTTCTCCAGGTCTCACACTTTTATGACACCAAGGGACTCGCTGTCCCTTAAGACTATTTAATAGAGACCCTTCGACCACAGCACACAGCCAGGACTTGTAGAGCCCACCTACAATACATCCCACCCACCTCCCCCCAGAGCCCTCCGGAAAGCCACGGGGAACTTCCCTGCTGGTCACCAAGCCCCTCATTCAACGGTGCATAGAAAACTTTCTAAGGGAACCAAATCATTTTGAAATAACTTAAAGCAATCAGCCTTATAACTGGGGGTGTTCAACTCTCGGTAGCGGCATCTGAGCATGGCAGAGGTGGCAATCAAAGCAGAGAGGTCTGCACAGGGCAGCAGTGAGGCAGGCCGCCACAGGGACTCCAGCCAGGAGGCCACGCACCAAAGGTCACTATCCACAGTCTCCACCATAGTTCAAAGTCTGAGTGACCCCATCGACACTCTCTGGCCTTCTCTCTGGCTGTCCCCTTTTCTTTGTCACCTTGCCGACAGGAGTCATGAATTGCTGGCCTGCAGCCTCTTGATGGGGCAGTAGGCTGGAATGTTCTGGAATTACCTTCTCTCTGGGGCTTACTGCCCCCACAGAAGCAGATGGATGAGCAGAACCCAGCAGTTACGGAGGGAACTGGATGCCCAGCTCAAAACAATTGGAAGCGGCATGGCAGGAGCTACTGGAGCTCAAAGGAACCCAGAGCTGGTGTCACACCACCAGCATCAAAGTCCCCGCAGAGCTGGAGAAAAGCCTCCTGTGCAGGATGGCTCCATGTTTAAAATGTTCCTTCCCTTGACAAGACTGTCACCCTTGAGCTAATAAGCCCAGGCTCGACACCTCGAGAAGGAAACAGGCCAGAAATGTCATGAAAATGACAACCGAGGAAACCCGCATCAGCAGGTCATGGCCTTGATCTTTAGGAGGTTACATTTTTTTCCAAGTATAATAAACCCAAGTATTATCATATAGCTTATTTTAAAATATAGAAACTTGAATTTTTATGATCATAATGCCCTAGTTGTTTTTCTTTTTTCCAGAAAGAATATTGTCACTTGGCTGACAATGAAACTAAAACACAAAAAAGCACAAATAACATTAAGAGAAGGAAGGTGGGCGGCCGAGCATTCCTGTTGGAGGCAAGTGTGCCCACTCGGTTTTGACTTTGGAGATCCATCTTGAATAGCATCAGGAGGGTTTGAAGACCCTTAGCTCCTTTCTCTGGTGTTTCTCTCCCTGCCCCGTCTTCTCTGAGATATGAATAAAATTATGAGCGGAGTTGATTAGCGGCCTCTTCATTCCCAAGGGTCCACAGTACCTTCCCTCTAATCTCTCTTTGCCCTTCAGTGTGGCCAATCGCTTTTTTCTCTGTTGACTTTTTTTGTTTTGTTTTTGTTTTCAGTTTTTTCCTCATGGCCCCAGGGTCTCTTTCTTCTCAGGAGTCACAGTCAGAAACTCCTCTGGTCCTGTTCTTCACTTCTCTGTGACATCACTAACTTTCTCTATAGAATGCATCCTGACCACCAGGAGCTCCTGTTACTTAGGACAAAAATCGCTGTCCTCTCACACTCCACAAAGCCTTGCGTGACCCGGCCTGTGCCCTGGCTGCTGTCGCCCTGATGACAGGCCCCCACTGGCCCTCCTCAGCTTTCTTTAAATGGACACTGGTGTCTCTCTAGGGCTGTCCCCCTTCCTGGAAGATGGTCCTCTTGGTTTTTGTGTGGCCGCCGCCTCCTCTCTGCTTAGTTCTGTGCCCCTCCTGAGAGGGGCTCTCTCTGACTCTCTTCTCCCCCAACAATGGCTTAATCCACCCAATAATCCAACCCCATTCTCCCTAGCATTTATCCCTATCTGGAATTATACCACTTACTCAACTCCCTTGTGTTCTGTCCTTCCCCCACCCCAGTTCTGGGGTCAAGAACCTCCTCTGTTTCATTCATAAGTTTAGTGGGCATTGCCTAAGGGGAGAAGATGGCGAGGAAGGAAGGTAAGAAGGAGATAAGGGGAGAAGGGAGAAGGACAGGAGGGCACTCTGCTACCTGACGGGTCATCTAAACCTGAAGAAAATGACCCGCAAATGAAAAGACCCTAGAACATCCATCAAAAGTCCATTTCCTGGCCTTCTAAGAAAGCCTTCCTGACCTCACCTTTCCACACCCGTCTCATTACCTTCCTGACTCCTGCCTCTGTTCCAGAAGCTTCCTTTGCCATCTTGCAGGCCTGCCTTCCTTGTCTGGGTGCACAGATGAGTGGAGGCAGATAGACTAGATGGTGGCCTGGGACACCGTGCGGTCAGGCCAGCTTGGGCCCAAGGCCTGATCCCTTCGCTCAGCAGTGGTGCAACTCAGCAGACCTACCCAATGGTGCTGGGCCTCCGTTCCTCCTCCTATAAAAAGGGCTGGACGACAGCAGGAACTCAGAAAGCTTTAAGCAGCAGACAGCATTGCATGCAGGCCTCAGCATGTGGTCCGTCAGTGTTAGCCTTCCTGCTATCACAGCCCCCAGCCGGAATACCGTCCTCCCCTCTGCCCCCGCCACGTGGCACTCACCCCAGCCTCCACAAAGCTGGCCTGCCTTCCTCCTGAATTCTTGCTCAGACAGGATGTTGTATCAAACATGAGCACTCTTTAATTAAACTGTAAGATTCTTAAAGGGTAAAAGGGTCATCCCAGCACAAAGAAGCTTCCAAAAAAAAAAAAAATCCCTGATTAACAGTGGGTATCATAGTGTCGAAAGGGAACACAGAGCTCATGTTACTCTGGTGCTTTAAATTCACTTTAAATATGTCTATAATAGTATATAAATTCTAGACTTCCACATTTAATCAAAGTCTTAATCATAATGAGTAGCATTTATGAAAGGGCAATTAGCAGATTCCCAAAAGAACTGGAAATAGTAAATTACTAATGGCATCCCTAAGGTTTTGCTTTTTGCTCTGATAAATTAAGTAATTTAATAATGGAGGCAGTATGAACCAAAAAGTGCACACGTTTCAAAGGCAGAAGACCTGCCTTTTGATCCTTTCCTGGCCAGCATGTGACCCTGAACCAATACCTGGCTCCTCTGTGCCTGTTTAACTCAGCTTACATGTGAAAAGTCCTGTGATTGCCCAAGTGACAACAGCCGCCCTCCATTATGTTGCATTCCAGAAACACGTGTTCACTAAAAATAAGTTCTTTTTTTAAGACTTTTTTTAGATAAATAGTTTATCTGCTATTTTCAATGGGTTTCTGATGAATATTTTGCTTGCTGAAAAGTGAAAATCTCTTCTAGATAATCAATCTTTAAGGTAACTTGCTTTCCATAAAATCATAGTCTAAAGCAAATCTTATTGTTTAAGGCATATAAGCTTATAAATATAGAACTCTCAATAGATTAATTGGTGTTTCTCTCTTTAACCAGATTTTCACATACTTTGTTGTATTTACCTTTTTAATTTTTGTTTTAATTAGTTATACATGATAGTAGAATGCATTTTTGCACTTTGATACATCATACATAGATGGGATATAGTCACTCATTTTTCTGAGTGTACATGTTGTAGAATCACATGGTCATGCAGTCACATATACACATAAAGTAACAATGTCTGTTTTGTTCTACTGTCTTTTCTATCCCCACATCCCCTCTGCTCCCCTCCCTTCACTTCCCTCTATCTAACCTAAGGTAACTCTATTCTTCTCTAGTGCCCCACCTACCCCCTTATTGTGAATTAGCATCTGCATATTAGAAAAAAACGTTTGGACTTTGATTTTGGGGGACTGGCTTGTTTCACTTAGCGTGACATATTCTCCAACTCCATCCATTTACTGGCAAATGTCATAATTTCATTCTTCTTTAAAGCTGAGTAATAGTCCATTGAATATAGACACTACATTTTCTTTATCCATTCATCTATTAAAGGACACTTAGGTTGGTTCCATAGTTTAGCTATTGTGAATTGAACTGCTATAAACATTGATGTGGCTGCTTACTGTAGTTTGCTGATTTTTAGTCCTTTGGGTATAAACCAAGAAGTGGGATAGCTGGGTCAAGTGGTGATTCCATTCCAGGTTTTCTGAGGAATCTCCATACTGCTGTCTATAGTGGTTGTACCAATTTAGAGTCCCACCAGCAGTGTATGAATGTACCTTTTTCCCCACATCCTCGCCAACATTTATTGTTGCCTGTATTCTTAATGATTGCCATTCTGACAGGAGTGAGGTGAAACCTTAGAGTAGTTTTGATTTCATTTCTCTATTTGCTAGAGATTTTGAACAGTTTTTTTATGTATTTGTTGATCAATTGTATTTCTTCTTCTGTGAAGTGTCTGTTCAGTTCCTTAGCCCATTTATTGATTGGGTTATTTGGTTTTTTTGGTGTTAAGTTTTTTAGTTCTTTATACATCCTAGAGATTAATGCTTTATCGGCGGTGCATGTGGTAAAGACTTTCTCCCAATCTGTAGGCTTTCTCCTCACATTATTGCCATGCTTTAAACATCTTAATACAAAGTTATATCTGATCCCTTTAAAATGCTGTCTTATATTTGCAAGTCTTTAGTTATTCTAGCTCATTCTAGACTATTCAGGGTTTCTTAGGATACTTTTTTCCTTGAATTTTCTTCATCCTCTCAAGTAAATCTGTCAAAGTGTTGGTTTCTGAGGAATGTAGGAACTCCTCTCTTATATGTACTGCATCTCTCCTGAGTCTATTAGTGTCGCTATAACAAAACACCTAAGCCTGGGCAGTTATAAACAATTCATTTTTTATAAACAATTTATTTCTCCTGATTCTGGATGCCAGGAAGACCATGACCAAGGCACCAGCAGGATTGATGTCTGGCGAGGATTGCTTTCTGCTTCCAAGATGGCGCCTTGTTACTGAATCTTCCAGAAGTGGAGGAGCACAGTCCTCCAGTGGCCGAAGGGAGAGAAGGTCAAGATAGAGCTCTTTTCAAACTCCAGTTCTTTTATTCCTTTTATTAGGTGACTCAGTCGCCTCCCAGAGGCTACTCCCCTTTATGCTTCCAGGGACTGAGTTTCAACGTGAATTTTGTAGCAGACACCATCATTCAAACCAGAACAGCATCTAAAACTTAGATCCATCCTCATCATCCTCTGATCTTTGACCTACATAAGTCAGAGTGGTTTGGAGGAAATGCAAGCGGGCCCAGGGATCTAAAATAAATACACTTTTCTTATCATAATAGAAACATTCCAGTATGTAACTCACTCCATTAATATTTACAACTGTTGCCTCCCAAAACCAACTGAGTCTGCGCGCTCACGTTATTCATGGCCTGTGTCCACCACTCAGTGCTGTTGGGAGAAATGGGCATCAGAAGGCAAGCAAGTGCAAATGGGAGCCAGGAAGAGGAAGCAGGCATCAGGGCACAGGTTTCATTTTAAAGAGTCAATGGGGAAATTACAAGAGCTCACTGATGAGATGCCAGCACATTCATCACCCACCAGGCACCGGCGTGACCAGGAAATGGAAAGCACTCTCTGCTCGCTTCGCCAAGCCTACCCCATCAAATCCAGTTCACTTCACGAAAAGACCTAAGGGGTGGGGTCATTTGAATAACGGGTCGGTACATAATGAACTCTTGAAATATTAATTTGTCATAGCCTGAATGTTGATTTACACAAAATGGCGTTCTAGCCTTTGCCCATTTATTCTTAAACCTGACCTGTGCTAAATATGCTGCTCTGTCAGAATTGTCACCAGAGCTGGCCAGCCTGGTTCCTTGTCCACCAGTGTGAGTCCATCCTAATTTCCCTCTAGATGTGGGGTCAGGAGCCTGTAAGGCAGGGAAGCTGGGAGGCAGCAGAACCCCGGTTCCCAGCAGAGCTCTGAGTCCATGCAGTGGTTCACAAGTGCAGGCGATTTTGTTCCCGGAGCACTCCTGCCCTGTGTGGAGACAGCTTTGGTTGTCACACTGGGAGCGCTACTGGCATCTAGTGGACAGAAGCCAGGGAAGCTGCTGAGCATCTTGTAGAGCATAGGACAGCCCTGCCTCAAAGAATACCGCGGCTGAGGGCGACTCCACAGTGGGTAAACCGAGGCAAGCTCCCTGCTCTGACTCTTCTGTATACCGCAGCTGGCCGTGGGGGAGTCCCTGGGCTTCCCAAGACTCCAAGCAAATCCCCGTACAGAATTCCCAGGGCCTGGATCACTGTAGAAATTAGGTGAGTTCTGGGGATGCTGCCTGTTGTGCAACATGCCCAAAGCATCCTGGTGACTATTAGTAATGATAATTATGATACAGATAAGAACAAAGGCTTTCTTCAGCTTTGCTGAACGTCCACAGTTTCTCCGCAAGCTCCAAAAAAACTGCAGTTTGAAAGCCGATCGTAGGCACATTCAGAAATGGCCACAAGCTGTAAACTCAGAAGTTTTCTTCAGGCTAAAACTTCTGAATTGCCACCCCCATGCCCTGCAGGCCAGTGACAGAGGTCCCAAGGAGTAAGGTCTATCTGAACAGCTAACTGCTAACGGGCTCTCTCTCCTCTCTCTCGGGGTTTGGAGGGCAACATTAATGGGGATGTCAGCTTCAAAGATGTGGGGGTTGAGGGAAGGAAAGAATTACAGCTGGTTCAAGTTAGTAAATTCTGGGCTGGAGCCAGGGCTCAGCGGTAGCACATTTGCCCGGCATGTGTGAGGCACTGGGTTCAGTTTTCAGCACCACTTATTAGTAAATAAAATAAAGGTCTATCAGCAACTAAAAAAAAAAAAAAGATTTTTTTAAAAAAGTTAGTAAATTCTGGGAAGATCCCATGGGTTTACACACTGGAAATTAGTGCAAGTCCTATTCTGTTGCCTGCTGTCCCCTCCCTCCGTTATATAGGTGGGGCCTGGAGGCAGGGAGGCAGCACCCAGAGCTAATCAGCACAGGCCCAAGCCACACTCATTCTTCACCATAGAATTGTTTTGAAGGTGAAGGGAGCCAAAATGGAGCCCTTGGAAATATTCGTATGAAACTATTAACTACTGTTTCTCAACTTGATCTTAAATACAAAGCCAATTCAGTCAATTAAAGAGTAGCTATGAAATACATGTCCACTCCAGGTAACCCCTAGCATATCTCTCTGGGTTTATCTAATTAAAAATATGCAAGTATATTTTAAATCAAATTGTTGGCTATCACAAATCAGGAACACCAGTTATCTGCCGTACACGGAGAGACGTTTCTGGGAAGTCTATGAATTTTGTCTCTAGTGTTCTACAAAACCAAATTCACTTTCAAACTTAAAAAGGAGCTGAGGGAGAATAAGCAATTCTGAAATGCCAGAATGCATGATTAAATTCAGTGAAGACGCTGAGAAAGTCTATGGAAATTCTCAAAAACCACCAAATGTTAAATATTCCACAGTTACTGAAAATCTAAGCTAAATACTTAGAGTGCTTATAGAGCCATTTTATAAGAGAACCTTTTGTTTTAATACCAAGAGGTTGAGGAAGTCCTTTAGGAAACCTTGTAACCATTCAATTAACCTTTGTACAAGAAAAAAGAGGGCCAGGAAATGACACCAAGACTGCAGTCATTAGCCACATACTAGCCTTGTGGTCAAAGACAGCCAGGTACGCAAAGCCGACTAATCAGACTAACTTGGGGAAATTCTGCTCATCCACATCATATGCCATTTTATTATATCCCAATTTTCTTCTAAAATATTCAAAATCATGTGGAGAAAGTAGGTATGTAAAGGCCAATCCTCAAACTAAGTAGGTAAGCCAGGATCCCTGTCTTCTCACATCAAATAAATACCTGACCATGCAATTCCCCATGTCCACTCACACTCTCACAGGCAGCAATTGTTTTCTTGACTTGAGAAGCTGGACAAGGCCAATGTTTTATACAGGCTTCTAAAGGGAGCCGATTGTTTTGATCCTAACTGAACCTAAACGCAGAATACTAGCCCCGGGACAAATGCCCTGGGGCAGCCTTCTCAGAGAGGTGAAGGATTGGGAAGTAGGCATGAGGGATTGTCCAGGAGCACTCAAAGGAAAAGTGTGGTTTTAATTGGACGAGCCCTTTGAACAATAGCTTCTAGGCTTTCTGAATAGCTTTCAAAGAATACATAAAAAAGATTTCAGCAAAGGCATGCAATGTATTTAATTCAAAACCCTGCTCTTGAGTTGATTATTCCAACATCCTCTGTGATGTGCAAAGCTGAAGGGCAGTGGGGTGCGGCTGCCCAGGCTGCTCAGGTTGAGTGTCCACTTGCTGCCCACCTAGTTGTTCAGGATGCTCTTTCCCTGCCTGGTTACCATGGAGAAAGCTCCACCCTCAGCTTCTGATTCTAGTAACCAGGCGATAGCTAGCACTTTGTTTATGAAAATGGTTTCTCTAATGCCAATTAATTACAGCACTGAAATTAACAGCTGCACCAACTTTTCTTAATTGATACTCTTTAGCATGTGCTGAGGCAGGTATTTCAGATAAGGACTAAAATGACTACTTCCTGGCAAAAGAAAATACTAGTGTGCCATGGTTTAGACTTTTAACTCTTCTCCCTTCTGTTGGGGGACAGAGTGGGTGATTTTCTATAAAGGATTCAGTATTTCCCAAGTCTTGTCTGCTGTCTGTAATGATGTGCTTTGTTCCTTGTGCCCTAAAGCCCAGAACCATGAATCCACAAAGATCTGTGATAACAATGTTAAAAATACCAATCTGATCAAATTCTGGCTTTCAGCATATCTAACTGTGGTTTTAAGCAAGCTGTTTAAGCTCTCAATTTCCTCATATGTGAAATAAGGGAATTAAAAAGCATTTTTCAGCTTATTATGATGGTTAAAAGGGAAAATCAGGCCAGCTTCTTGGCATGACCTCCGTATCCACACAAAGCCCTGTGCTCAGAGGGCCCCTGTGAAGTTTGGCAGGCTACAGTCGCCATCTTGAAATGCTAACTATTTTTTGAACAAAGAGGGCTTTATGTTTACATTTTGTACTGGGCTTCAGAAATTGTGTGGTCAGGATAAGCTAGGAAGTGCTGCAGTGATAATAAATGATGCACTCTAAAACCTTTAAAGTTTATTTCTTGCTAATGCTCCTGGCCAGTGCGTGCAAAAGGATGCTCCACACACCAAGATACCCAGCTGAAGGGGGCTCACTTTGGCCCAGGCTTCTATTCTCTCCACACCAAAGGAAAGGGAACAAAGAATTATGGGTTTGCCCAGGAATGGCACCAGTCACTGTGCTCACAATTCTTTGTCCAGAGCAAATCATACAGCCTTGGAAGCGCATTCCTGCCCAGTACCTGGCAATCAGGCAATTAGAGAATGGGAGCAATTGAAGAGTAGGACCGACCCTATCTAAATCTGTTAGTACTCCATGGCCCCTGCTGTGGTCAACCCATCCTTCAGAGGGTACATCTTAAGAGTTCACATTCTTCCTAAAGCAAAACAAAACCAAATTGCCTAAAACCAAAATAATTTTTTTTTTAAAAAGTCCTTCATTTTCTTATTTTCCAACAAGTGCAAGATTCTCTGACTGTCATCTTCCTGGGGACAGTAGAGCATCATCAGGGTGGAACCTTCCTAGCCATAATGAGACGCTTAAGCCAACACGCTGCTGCCTTGAGCCATATCCTAAGAACCAAGGGGCAGGGCTGCTGGCTTCCTGATTCTGGATGTAAATGTATTGCTACGGCGCTTTCCAAGGAAGGGAAGGGATAACCTGACGTAACAGTCCACAGTAACACTGCATCATTCTCACTGCATCCTCCTAGGCATTTTAAGGATCCAGACTTACATATGCATTGTTTAAAAATATCGGTATTATTCTGCACCTTAATCTGTACACAATGTTGTATTCAGTGCTATAGTATAGATGTGTATTTACTAAATATAATTTTTATTTTTTAAACGTCACCCTTGTGAGAAATAATCACCTGATAGGCAATCATATAGCATAGGTTAAGACTTATTACCGCAGTCCTCCAGCCCCCGCTACAGGTTCTAGAGGTAACTATTCACCAGCCATTGTTCCAAAATACTCTGCATATGCAAACATATATATATTTCCCTTTTCTACCCACAATGTTGTATTCTATGTATAAATTGCCTTAATTGTTCTATAATGCTCCCTTTTATGAATGTGTCATAATTAGTTTAATGAACTACCTATACATGAAATTTAATGTTTTTTGCTATTATAAGCAATGTTACAAAAAAAATCATGCACATAAAGCTCTTTTTATTCATCTGGTTATTTTCTTCAAATAGATTAATAGAAGTAAAATCATATTGTTTATTATTAAAGATTATTCTAAAGTATTAACTACCTATAATATATATGTCATTGCATTAGCATATCTGCATAAATCTTATTTACTATCTTATTTGACAAATCATTCAGAATTTCTTAGACCTCTTAAAGTTGTATTGAGAGTTAAATAACAATTATCCCTAGGAAAGTATTTTAAATGAACTATTATATGTGTAACTATAATAATGATAAGTAGTATTTTATTTATTGCATACTGAGGACTATCCACTTGTATTATTTTATCAATAAACTTTGTATAATTACATAACTATCATGTTAATTTCACATTCCAATGGAAATCAGATCATAAAGAGGGATGTGGTGTCTATGAATCAGCAACATGTAACTACAGAACCGCGGAGTGAGGAATAGAGAACCGTGCTTCTTGGTTTGCCCCAAGCCAGTTGGTTTCTGCTGCTGTTCGCAGTCCCTCCCAATACGCTCCCTTCCTCTTTCCAAATTGCTGAGTTAGACAAGAAGTAGTGTGATCATCCTACCTAGGAGCTAGTTAACTGGGTCCCAGATCTTGAAGAAGACGCCCTTATCCTCCTTTGTGCCCTGTCATTCTGTTGTCTTCAGAGTGGCTACGACAAACACATGGTGCCTTTTCCTGTTCAGGGAGTTCACCTTGACGCAGCTTGGTTTGCGCTTACACGCGTCTGTCCAGGTGAGGCCCCTTTCATGGGGTTCCGTCTTGCCCTGGAGCCTGGTTACTACCTTTCACCTGGACAGTCTGTCCAGCCAGGCTGATGCAGTGCAGGAAGACACCGCCTCCTCCCCAGACCATACTGGACAGGTGGGAGGGTCTGCAGGGTTCTTGCTGCCACTGTCAAACAGTTACGTTAGTAATGCTCGTGCATTCTCCGTGGTATGACCTATTTATTTAATCATTCCAATTTTAATATTTCCCTACTTGTCACACAGAAAACTAAAAAGTCCCTCCAGAAGGTATTCTAACAACACCAAAGCAGTGCATCCTTTCACACTGTCTGGTATCTCCCCCCAATAAAGTCATTCTACCATGCTGGGACTGAATTCAGAAAAGCCGTCTTCATAGTTTTTATTCCTTAACCTTGTGCTAAATAAAATCTTCAACAAATCTTTGCATCCCCAGTTCAGGCTCCTGATAGCCCGCAAGAATCGTCGTTTGGTGTTTTTAACACTTTTACAGCGGAGCCTCTTTTCAGAATGCTGGGTAGGAAATTGCACAGGAACCTGTTCTCTAATAACCCACCACACTGGAGAGCTAAACGCTCTTGGCTTTTCCTCGGGATCCCTCGCTATCCAGCATCATCCAAGTTAATTAACAGACATAACACTCAGTTCCTTGACTGTCTTACTACCTAATTAGAACCGCGTGTGTTGGTTTGTATCAAAGCCATTGCACCCGCTCGCCCACCAGCCACTCTGTTAGCACTTCCTGTGAGCTGGCTCTCCATTTCCATTCCCCTCCTTTTCATGCTAGATAACTTCTTCACAGATGATGTGAGCGGCGAGGCGGGCTCATTTCAGTGTAATTATGGAATGTCCCAGTTAGAGCCGAGGAGTGTAGAAATCCCACACTAACTCCAGCGCATCTCCCGTGTTCTCGGAAATCGATTGCTGTGCGACTGAAATGCAAGTGTCAAAGAAACACATCGGTGGGCCTCTGCCTCCCACAGCCTGACCTCTGGCCACTGCTCTTTCCCTGGAAGCCATCTTTAATGGCCTTTTTAATCACCACCGTGGACAGCGGGGAGCTCTTGGTACCATCTCAAAGCTTGAAAAATTTTTGAACATGATCTGGAAACATAAATATTTGGATTTTCTCACAGAAGTGCATTTTAGGTGTTTGAGTTCTGTGTTTGAAGCCAGTTTTCTTTTTAAATGTACTCCAATTACAGGTTTAAATAGTAGCCCTGCAGATAAGACCCTAAGGAGAAAGATCACTAAAAACAGCTGAATCCCTTAAATTCTCGTCTTCCACCGAATATCAGAATCTGATTGCTTTCTTGATATAAATTCTGACTTACTAGTGAAGAGTTCCTAGCCATTTTGTACCACGGATCCCTTTGACAAATTAGTTAATACTTTAGATACTATCTCAAATAACATTTTTAAATATATAAACTATATGATTCTAAAGGAAATTCAGCTATCAAAATAATAAAAGTTAATTTTAATATGTGCTTCTTTATTAACCAATCTATACATTTAAAATACAAATTGCATATTCCTTTTCAAATATGCTTAGGATCACAAATATTTAGATTTGGGTTTTTTCGTCAGACGTTGGAATATTCAGATATACAAAATGAGATATCTTGAGGGTGAGACCCAAGACTAAACACAAAATCCATTTATTTCTTGTACGCCTTCTCCACATAGCTAGAAGGTGATTTTATACAATATTTTAAATAATTTTTTGTACATGAACCACAGTTTCATGTTACAGAATTTTCCATTGTGGCATCATGTCTGTACTCAAAAAGTCTGAGATTTTGGATCTTTTTACTTTTCAGATTTTCAGATTATAGATACTCACCCTGCAGAAAAAATAGGAGTTACAGTTGAGTTTCTTTGCCTAAAGTCAAAGCAGTGCTAAGAACAGTTTGCTTAGCTTAAATTAGAACATTCAGCCGCACAGTGCTCTTTGACTCCCCTCCTTCCTCACAAGGATCAAAGCAGCCTTGTGCAGGGGAACTCTGGAAAGCCACGTGTCTGTCTGGGTCCCTGGGGGAGGAGGCCTCAGCTCCCTCACACAGGCAGAGGACGATGGTGAGCTCACATGCCCTCCTGTCACCTGAAGTCTTGTATATGAGTGACATTTTAAGTCATCTGCAGCAACTCTAAATCAATATGAAAATATCTGTGATTCTTATTTATGGCAAACTCACCACCACTACTACTGCTACTGATGCTTATATTTACAATTGCAGAAAATGCCAAGTTTTAGATAGAGGGGTCATGAAGTTAAATACATATTTTTTTTTCTCATCCAAGTCCCCAAACTCCATAGAATCTCATTAGCATCCCCCATCCCATAAGAAACAAGAGACTCAAGCTGCTGGGAGTAGGAAGGGTGCTGAGTGTCCCATGAGCTAGACCATAATGAGATTGCTGAGCGCCAGGTCTCGGCCAGGCTAAGGGGGGGGTCAGTGTATCCCCATGGGACTGCTCAAGGTTGCAAAACACAACTGGTGGAGCCATAATTCAAATCCAGCCTTACTGGTAAGTTTGGAAGAGTGAACTAGTCATGCTCCAGTCAAAAATGGGAGCAGATGCCCTAGAGAGACCTGTGTCAGTTCTGTTTGTTTAAGAGTCTGACTTTGCCTAGGCTTACATGGGTGGATTTTCTCAACCCTAGAATTGAGCCTTAGAAAACCAACTAGTTCACACACAAGCCATGGCCTCCAGTCTGGCAATCACACATCCAAAACCGTACCCCTGGCCCTCCCTTTTTCCTTATTTATTTATTTTTCTGTTGTACATATTTAAGATGTACATGATGTTCTGATACAGTTGCACATAGTGAGATGATAACTAGAGCCAAGCAAATCAGTATATCCACCATCTCAGTCACTGTTTTCTGTGTGTGTGTGTGTGTGTGTGGCAAGATTTCTTAAAGTCTACTCTTCTAGCAAATTTCCACTCGACAATATGATAACATAGCTATAGCCCTCCTGTTGTGCATTGTATCTTTAGACTTATTCATCCTGATTATTTGTAGCTTTGTACCCTTTGACCTATATATCTTCCCATTTTCTCCCCACACCAGCCCTTGGTAACCATCACTTTATTCTATTTCTATGGGCTCAACTTTTTTTTTTTTAAGATTCCACAAATAAGTGAGATCTGTACTATTTTTCTTTCTGTGTCTGGCCTATTTCCCCAATCACATGTCATCCAGGTTCATCCACTTTGTTGCAAATGGCAGTATCTCCTAAGTTTTAAGGCTGAATAATATCCCACTGTATATACCACAGTTCATCCATTTGTCCTTCAAATACTTAGAAAATACTTAGATTATTCCCATATCTTGGGTTTTATGAATAATGTTCTTGTGTACACAGAAGTGCAGATATATCTACGAGGTGCTGATTTCACTGCCTCTGAGTATATACCCAGCAGAGGGGTAACTGGGTCATATGGTGGTTCCACTTATCATTTTTTAGGAACCTCTGTGGTATTTTCCATCATGGCTATTCCAATTTACATTCCCCCAAGTCTGTGAGTTCCATGAGCTCACCACTTTCCTCCACACTCTTTCCAGCACTTGGTGTCTCTTGGCTTTTTGATAGTAGCCATCCTAACAGCTGTGAGGCAGTATCTCATTATGGTTCTAATTTGCATTTCCCCCATGATTAGTGATGTTGAGAACATTTATCTACCCTTTGGCCATTTCTTTGTCTTCTTTGCAATGTCTATTCAGGTCCATTGCCCATTTTTAATTGGGTGATTGGGGTTTTGGTTTTGATATTGAGTCTCACTCACTCCTTGTATGTTTTTGCTTTGACCCTTTGTCAGATATATGTTGAGCCCATAGAAATACAATAAAGTGATGGTTCCCGGATATGATCTTCCAATCCACAGCCTTCCTTTTTGTTCTGCCGATTGCTTCCTTCGCTGTTTTTAAGTTTTTAGTTTGATGTAGTCCCACTTGCTCATTTTGCTTTGGTTTCCTGAGCTTGCGAGATGGTAGCCAAAAACCATGGCAAGGCAGCCATCAGGGAACTCTTCCCCTAGGTTTTCTTCAGGTGTTTGACAATTTCAGGTCTTATGTTTAGTGCTTTATTCTTTGTGAGCTGATATCTGTATAAGACATAAGTTGAAGAGCCAATTTTATTCTTTGCCACGCAGATCTGCAGTTCGCCCAGCGCCATTTACTGAAGAAACCGTCCTGTCCCCTTGTGTCTCTTGGTGCCCTTGTAAAAAGGAGTAGACCGTCCTTTTTTATCAGATGCATGCAGGGGTGACGGGTGCCATTCATGGGGTTCTTTAAACTCCAGCACCTTCTTCAATTAAGACTCACCCTCTTCGGAAGGCATCTACCTCATTTTTTACTAGTTCTGATTTTTGTAATGCTTTTTTTTTTTTATGTAGAGCCCGCGTGGCCCTCCCTCTGCCGTCCTGGAGAATTCAGAATCCTGCGTCCTGCTGTGAATGACTTCTTCATGGTGCCCATTAATCCCTGAGAAATGCTGGCACCTCGCCCACCTCCACCACACCCACTCCAACACTCTTATCCAAACAGACACGAGTCCTTTCTTCTTAACATACTAAAAATATTAAACTAGGCTTTTCTAAAATTCTTTACAAAAGAGGACTTTTTCTCTACCAACTTCAGAATTTTTTTAATGTCCCATAAAATGGATGTTGAAACTAAACAGAATCCAGGTGATGTCTTGCCACCACGTAGCCAAGAACTACAGATCCCTTCATTCTGCCCTTTCTATTTTGTTACCTAAGATTAACCAGAGGTTTAGTAGTTGCACTCTGCAGTTAATTCTCTTCATAACAGTGCAGTTACTAAGCCGTCCCACAGCCAGCAGAGCTGTTGCCCACATGCAAGTGTTGGGACTTAGGCTGCTCTGTATGGTTGGCTCTGCTGGTCTTGCTAGGTTCACCCCTCATTCCAACTGTTGGAGGATGTCTCTGAACCCTGATTCTGTTACCGATATACCTTCCAATTCGAAGTCATGTGGAAATTAGCTGATCATTCGATCAAGGTCTATTTTCAAGTTGTTAATAAAAATGCTTAAGAAGGATGCATTTCCTTTCACCCAAATCATGTTTCTCCTCTTTTTTTCTTCATTTCTGTTAATTGAGGACTTCCTCTTTACTTTTTGTTTGGTTTGGGTTTTACTTTCTTATGCTGTCTAGTCAAGTACTGACATTATACCAGGCACTTCCTGAATATTTATAGGTTTAAATTCATAAATAAAAATTTTTCTAATTATAAAACCACTTATGTAAGTGCATCTTTATGTGTAAAGGAAAACAAAATCCCCATAACCCAGAAATTGTCAATTATCTTGATGTTTGGTTATATTTCTTTCTCAACTTTTTAAAAAGATCTCTTTTTCTATTTCTTTCACTCTGTTTAGCTGGTCTTTCTCTGTCTCTCCCTCTGATGAGAGGATTAGGTCCAGTCCTAATATTTGCAGGTCCTGGGGCAAGAGGACAGATGTAGGTCCACATGTCCCATATCTCCATATTTTAAAGTTCTGTGTCAAACAAGCAAGCTGTTTAATCCTCTTACCTTGAGATTCTGTTTAGGATTCTCCAAACCCTTATAGTTCTTCATCAGAACTTCCAAGAATGGGGAGAGTTGGTTTCTTTCTCTGACCCAGTCCCTTCTCTTGTCCATCTCTGCCTGCCTAGAAGGTCTTTCGCATACACGTGGGTAGACACACAGCCTGAAAGCTCCAGCTCATCCTATATTCAGCAGCTTATTGGCCAGCCCTCAAGCTTGGGGTGGGCACAATACTGGTATAGTCAACCCCCAGGAAGGTGGATGGGAGGAAGTTTCCTACCCAAGCCCTGCATGGGGCCCAAGCCCAAGTGGGCAGGGGATTCTGGGGCTCTGGATACCTGGAGTGAACACGTGCTATGGTGGCTACAGCTTTGTACTTCTACAAACTCTTTTATTAATGAAGAGGGTCATGGCCAGAGGTAAGTCAGGGCAGATCCCTCCAAAACGTAGGGTACCTCTTGGGCTGGGGATGTGGCTCAAGCGGTAGCGTGCTTGCTTGGCATGTGCGCGGCACTGGGTTCGATCCTCAGCACCACATACAAATAAAGATGTTGTGTCTGCCGAAAACTAAAAAATAAATGTTAAAAAAAAAAAAATTCTCAAAACGTAGGGTACCTCTTGACCTGGGCAAGGGTGGGAGCAGAAGTGATCCTCAGGGAATCCAAGTGCGCTGTACTTAGGGATTTCTAATCCATTGTGAATCACCCTGAGAGTTGTGTTAGTCGGGGTTCTCTAGAGGGACAGAACCAGAAGGATATACATTTATAGGTACGATTATTAAAAGGAGGTTTATTAGACTGGCTCACACAACCAGAAGCTGGACCGTCCCCAAGTCCATCTGTGGGCTAGAAAGCTGGAGAAACCAGTGGCTGCTCAGTCCAAGAAGCCAGAGCCTTGGAACAAGAGGGACCAATGATGCAGGCTCAGTCCTGGCCTGAAAACCCGCTGGAGAATCAACAGGTAGAGTCCACTTTGGAAGAATGAAGGAGTGGGGGTCTGACGTCCTCGGGAGGTCACAGCAGCAATCAAAGTACCCACTCCAGAAGAATCAACTTGGGAGGGCTGCTGCTTCCTTGTTCTTCCACATTCTTGTTCCATTCAGGCTCCTGATCTATTAGACTTTGCTATCCACGTTTAGGGTGGTCTCCCCACTCAGTTTGCCAACCCACCTGCTGATCATTCCTAGAAACACCCTCATTGACACACCCAGTAGCCTCTTAATCTTAGCTATCTCTTAATCCGGTCAAGTTGACAATTCAGTTTAACCGCCATAAGAGTTCATGACTGAGCTGCCACCACATAGGAGACATCATGAGTGGGAAGAATGATCCTGCCCACTCCCAGCCCCAGCAGAAGTTCCTGGTGGAGCTACTGGAGAAGCGAATGAAGATTTAGAGGGTGACCACCCTCCAAATGCGAGGTACCATATTCACAGATTCCAGAGACTGGGGCATTGGAGAGGTATTCTATCTGCCACAATATGACAAATTTGAACACATCGCAGCATTTCGGTGGAGAGTCACTAGAAAATTTATTGAGAAACTTTACTTGTCTCATAAGGACCTCCCATCTTATCCCAGTGAATTAGAAGGAAGTATCCTTGGTTGTGGCCAGTTCTACCAGTTAACAAATTCAGTATTTGGAGTGTCTTATGGGAAGGACCAAGCCATGCAGAGTGATATCTAGACAGAGAATGTGAAGACAGCCTTTAACACACCAGGAAACACTGCACATGAGCTTCCTGTGCTTGAGAAGAACATACTGAGTCTCAGAGGCTGAGTCCACCCTGTACACTGTGTTAGCTGTGAACAGCAGAGTAATTCAAGGCCATGGATTGGAGGGGTGCGTGTTATTCCATAAGACACCCTCATTTAAACCTTAGACTTCCTGAAATAAGAATATTCAGAAGAATCACAGTGACATTATTATCCTATATACATTTATGATTACACTAATCACTAATATGTGACTCTGCACCATGTATAGCCAGAGGAATGAGAAGTTGTGCTCTGTTTGTGTACAAAATGCATTCTATTGTCATGTATAACTAATTAGAATGAATTTAAAAATTAAAATAAAAAAAAAATCACATTGACATTGGGTAGACTTCAGTAAAGAATGAATGTACTTTTAATCAAGTACAAATGTTACAGGGTCGGGCCTGAGGTTCATCTTGATACTTAAAGGACACTCTTTCTCTATGTGCAGTATGGCTGACAGCTCAGGTTATAGAAGATTCAGTGTCTGGGTTTTGAGTTTGGTCTTTACAACTCCTGGGAGTGTTGAATCCACATGGCCAGTGTGCTTTGCAGTAACAGTAGCTCCTCATGGGCCTGCCTTGATCCACTCCTGGAAGTGAAACTTCTATCAGCCACCAGAGTTACCAAGACAACAGTATGAGCCTCGCCTTCTTGAGTGGCAACCACAGTTAATCACAGCCAGCAAGGCAGCATGGAGCATGTAGGTCTATAATTGAGTTGCTTAAATAACATGTAGGTAGAGTCCAACATTGAAGCTAATTCTTGCTTGTTCCTATGTTCTATAAAAACATTAGCCTCTAGACCAAGGAGCCCATTCACTCCTGCTGTCAGAATCATTTTTCCCAAACTCCTGAGGATTATTCTATATCCTTGGATTCGTATTCAGAACATATTCTGCCTTAGTTTCCCTTTTTGAACCAAACTATAATAAGAAATTTATTATTTTTAACTTTTCTAGCATGAACATTCCCTGTCCCTCTTTTTGGAGGGGGTAGATAGATTACAGATGGGTTCCCTGGGGGTCCTGTGTTTATTCCACTCCCAACAGTCCCATTAATCCCTACAGTGGTGTTACAGGTGGGGCGCAGATGCACTGAAGTGACACTTTCAAATGCACAGAATCCGGAGCTGATGAACTAAGATGCCTGTTGGCTACAATGTGTCTATTCCACCTGTCACCTTCCCACAAAAGCACACAACTGCACTAGGATTTAAGCTTATTATATCTAATAATCAAGCACTAGCATCATCCCAGAGGGCTCCTGCATGTGTCTTTCCAGCCAGAAGTAACCACTGTTCTGACTTCTGTCACCATCAGTTAGTTCCGCCTGTTTTTGAACTTCTAATGGAGTCTTATAGGACCTGCTCTTTTTTGTCCAGCTCCTTTCACTCACCATAATGCATGAGATATGCCCTTCGCTGCACGTGACTGAATAGCTCTTTATTGCTGTGTGGGCATCTATTGTATGAACAACAACACTCTCCTAAATCCATTCTCTGTACTCATCTAAGATTGATTTTCTCAGATGAAAAATATCACGACACCACTTATCCACCCTATAGAACAGGGTGGATTGGATTCCTCAGCATGGTGTGGGAGGTACTCCTGCTCACCTCCCAGGCCCCATCTCCCACGGGATGAGCAGGGCACACCTGTTCATAGTTAATAATTAGTTTAGTCCATTTTCTAAAAACATGGGGGTTGTTCCTAGTTAGAAGGGATACACGTTTATTCCTTCTCACATAAAAGAGGAATGAACAATCAAGATTGAGGAACAGCATAGAATCTCCAGGCTCTCCAAGGAACCATGGCCCTTCTTTCAGGACCACCTTTCTGAGCACAGAGCTTCCTGGAACAACTGCCCAACGGCTCTACTTACAGCTCTTGGCCAACCCTAGTGCAAGTTAGACTGGAAACAAGCTGTCTTTTTCTGGGCACAGAGGAGGTGTTCCAATAGTGAGAAGGAGAACGTGCCATCTGGTAGCATTTGCGTCTCTGCCACTCCTGGTTCACTGCTCCACATCTCTCAAGACTCATCTCAGGCATCTTTGTCTCCAGAGAGCTTCCCTGAACCCCAGGGTAGACCTGCCACCTCTCATCTCTGCCTCGGCACTCTGCATGTTTCTCTGCCCTGTACTGGGGTTATGTGTGGGCCTTCTCCATGAATGAGGTGCTTCAGGAGAGATGCCTATCTTACACATCAGTATGCTCTTCTGTGCCCAGCACATTCGAGAACTTGGTAAATGCATGTTAAACTGAACTCATTAGAAGTTAATGAGTTAAACCAGGCACAGTGACACATGTAATCCCAATGGCTCAGGAGGCTGAGGCAGGAGGATCACAGGTTTGAAGCCAGCCTCAGCAATTTAGCAAGACTGAAAGCAACCTAATGAGACCTTGTCTCAAAGTGATTTAAAAAAAAAAAAAAAAAGGCTGGGGATGTGGCTCAATTGTTAAGTGCCCCTGGGTTCAACCCTGGTACAAAACTACAATATATTAATGAATTATAAGCCCCATATGTGCTGGACTTTTGTCCATAGTATCCACACCTGTACTAAATGACTCACATGATACCAGGTGCATAGTCTGTCCTCAATAACTGGTTAATGAATGAATAAAGGACTGTAGTTAAGTCTGAAGGGCATGAATAGAAGTCTTTCTCCAAATGCCACTTTCCCTGGACATTGAAAAAGACAACTACTCATCAACACAGATGTTCCCTCAGCATCAGGACACTAATGAGCATCAGTGAGAGAGTCCTTCTAATCCAGAGGCAAACACAAGAACAAGAAGTCAGGAACAAGCAAGCCGGGTGTCTGGAATGTCAGACACTTGGCAGAGGAAAGCCAGCTGGTGCAAGGTCTCTATACCAGACAGGAGCTCCACGTCTGGGTCTTTGACTAAACTTCACTCCTATTTATTCATGTCACCAAAAACAAAAGATAAAAATCCAGGTAATTAACTTTTTTTGAGTGTCCTAGAAAGGGAAAAGCTTATGTCCCAGGCTGAGACCCACAATCTTACTGAGAAGACCCTGAGACATCCCCCTTACCGTGCTGTCCTTGGGACCTTTAGAATGAACCTATCCATCACTTGTCAGAAGGCCTGTGCTTGTACGTGTTTCTAAGTCTATGTGTCTGCACCAGGTATTTGTTATCATTTACATATCTATGTATTTGTTTAAGAGTAGGCTCTGGTCTTATTTTGAGAGTATGCCTCACCATAAAGGATGGCAAATCTCAAGAGGTACTGGCTTATCTTTTAATATGCAACCTGTACCTTCAAAGCCTAGTATCAGCAGGGTCTGACTAAGTTGAATAAGCAGAATTGGTTATGCTTCTGCCTGAACAGGCCAGAATGATAAATGAAAAAATAGGAACTAGTGAGCTGAAGGAGAAAACATAAAACCATTTTCTAGATTCCTGCTATAACAAAAGGAACAAATCAGAGAAGCTGAACATTTTTAGGGAATGTTTAACCCATCAGAGAGCTGAGATCAACAAGGAACCTAAATGAATAAAACTACTTAAAGTAACAAGTGCTTCCTAGAAGGGAATGTGTCATCAGAAGTGACTAAATCACTCAATAGGTTATCAGATGGCTGAACTGCAGAGGGGAAGTACTGTGATCTCAAGGAACAGTCAGTGTGAACCACTCAGATACTCTCATGAGGTCTAATGCACATCAGGATAACTGCAGTTAATAACACTGTTTTATATACTTGGAATAGTTAAGAGTAGATCTTAAGTGTACACACACACTCAGAGAGAGACAACTATGTGTGGTGATGGATGTGTTACTGATTGTGGTTATTGGTACACAACGTATGTGAACATAAAGTCATACTGTGTCCCTAGAATATGTAACATTTTTATTTGTCAATTATGCCTTTATAAAGCTGGGGAAAAAAGAAACACAAAGTTTAAAAAAAAAGATAATTAAAAATAGAACAGAGTATCTAAGATCTGTGGAGCAAGCTCAAACATGGCAACATACATGAAATTGGAAACCCAGAAGAAAAATCAAGAGGGAAGGGGGGAGGAAAAGCATCTGGAAAGATAATGGTGGAAGTTTCCCAAAAGTGATGAAAAACGTCAAAGACGGGCTGGGGAGGTGACTCAGGCAGTAATACGCTCGCTTGGCATGCGTGGGGCGCTGGGTTCAATCCTCAGCACCAAATAAAGATAAAATAAAGATGTTGTGTCCACCTAAAACTAAAAAATAAATAAATGTAAAAAAAGAAAAAAAAAAGTCAAGGACTCAAAAAACGCAGTACATCTCAAGCAGGAACAACACACGGAAAACCAGACCTAAATGAATCAGATAAAATGCTAAAAACCCAAGGTAAGAAAATAATGTCAAGAGCTGCAAAAGGAGGAAAACTCATTTTGTAGAAAGGGACAGTGATAAGAATGAACGTTGACTCTTTCTCAAAAACATTGGAGGCCAGAAAACAATTGAATGATATCTTTCAAGTGCTGAAAGAAAAAAACTGTCACACTAAAACTGAATGTTTAAAAATTGCCCCAAAATATAGGCCAAAAGAAAAAAAAAAAAAACCCAACATTTTCTAACAGATAAAAGCTGGCAGAATCCATCTTCAGAAGACTTTCACCACAAGAAATATTAAAAGAAATTCTTCCGTTTGAAAGGCGATCAGATGAAGGCCAGGGCTGAAGGAAGGAACGAGGACCATCAGAATGTGTAAAAGGCAGATCAGCTGCAAAAATGAAATGAATCCCAGTGTAGAGAAATCTTCATTATGTCAGGAAGCGAGTCAGAAGTCAAGCGCCCTCAGGATGCTCCCCAGTAGGAAATCAGCCAAGGAGGAGAAACTCACATTTACCGCCTGAACCCTTTATCTGACATTTAAATGGTTGATTCCCTTGGGATTAGCAAGAGTCCTTGGGACCTAGATATCAGAAGGTGAGGGGATGCTCGCTGGGGATGCGCTTCATTTCATGTAAATGATGTCTCAATGATGTTTATTTTTTAAAAAAAACCTCTGAGACTAGAGTTCCAGGAGTTAAATGGGGCTTCCTTAGAAATTGACCATCCCCATCAGTTTTCCCAAAGCAGTCCCTGGCTTGAGATTGTGTCTAAAAAGTCTTTATTGCTGCCCACCTTCCTAGCCCCATGGGACGCAGTGTCTTCAATGTATCTCAATGTCAATATTGTGGGATACTTGCAGGTCTTCCAAAATTCGGGGTGCTTCCAAATTTTTGATGGAAATGCTGGCAAAAGTGATCACTAGATAAGGCTTCTCCTTCCAGGGCAGCCCCACAGCACACCGATCTGTACCTGTTCTTGTGGGGTTCTGAGGTTGCTCTAGCTGGCAGTGAGTTTCAGCAACCTCTTCCAGGCTCATATCCCAGAGAGTTTCTGATTCACAGTGAATCAAACTCTTTAGCAGTGAAGTTTCAGTCCATGGGGACCAAGAAATTGGAATGTTCCACATGTGGATAGCAAAATGGTTAGAGGAAGCATCTGGTACTCAGATTCAGTTAATCCCGGGTCCCTTCAACTTCACCACTTGGTGCTCTCAGAAAGTACTGTCAGATCTCAGATGCATCCTGTCCAAGATCAAGGAGGGGCAGCATGGAAATCATCAGTTTGGGATTCCAGTGTCGGTCTGGACCCTGTCCACCTGTGGAGGACGTGACTCTGCGGCACACTGGCAGGGTCAGGAAGGCTGAGCTGAGCAAAGGGATATGTAAACTGAGAGAGGGTTGGCCAACCTGTCCCTGTGAAGAGGGAGGCTCAGGAGAGCCACAGCTGAAGGTGGCTGTGACCCTGCAGCGGTGATGCCGAGGCTAGTGCCTCAGGAGTTCTGCCGGGAGCAACATGCCACCTCTCCCATGATGCCTCACTGGTCATTCCAGTGGCCAGCGCCCACACCAACCTGGGACTCCTGTGGAGCTCAGCTAGGGCACTTTGCTCTTCAAGGGTGTTTCAGTCAACTCTTTCAACATTGTGACCAAAAGACCTGACAAGAACAATTTTAGAGGAGGAAAAATTTATTTGGCTCACGGTTTCAGAGGTTCAGTTCACGGTCAGCTGACGCCATAGCTTTGGACCTGAGGTGAGACAGACATCACGGCAGAAGGGCCTGGCAGTGAAAAACAGCTCAGGGCAGAACAGTCAGGAAGCAGAGAGAATGCTCCCCAGGAGCAAAAAATAAACCCCAAAGGCATGACCTCAGTGACCTGTCTCCCCAAACCACGCCCTCCCTGCCTACAGTCACCACCTAGTTAATCCATACCCACTGATTGGATTACAGCGCTCATCATGCACATTATCTCACCTGAGAACCTTCTTGCGCTGTTTCACACATGAGTTTTTGGCGTCTCCTCATATCTAAGCCATAACAAAGGGGTACTTACATAAACATTATCTCCCTGCCTCCCCTGGTATGTTGTAATCTACTGTTCACAGGGCTTCCAGTGTCTGTGTGTGCTCTACTATTTGTGTGATGCCTTTTTATAGTGAGTGCTCCACCAGACAAACAAAGTGAGCAAAGAAATCCTGAAGAAACAGGAAATTTTATTGGCCTCAGGCCCTGGTCTCTGTATAAAAGCTATTAAGCCAGTTTTGAACTAAATCCATTGATTCTTCAAGTATGCCAACTTTGGGAATGCAAAGCATATTGCATGTGTTTTTCATTGCTTCCATTCTCTAGAGAATCAGAGTCATATTTGCCAGCTACAGAATGTGTTAGCAGCAATTTTCAACTAGTTCAGCTTATTTTTCAGCAAGTCAACTTCTGTTAATGACATATTAAATTTTGATTCTTTTTTTTTTTCTTGTGATTACCCTGGGGAGACATTCAAAGTAGACCTCTTAATAAGGGTTAGCTATACTGCTGATAGAACATCATGGTGTCATTTGACTTAAGAGCATATTTTTCCAGAAAGACACACTTTAATGATTGGTCAAACATACTAACCACCTTATATTTGCTTTGGGCCATATAACTAATTTAGATAGTCATTAGCTTCTAGGTAATGGGAGAGCATGTGCTACAATACCAACTGAATACCAAATCAGAGCCTAAAATTCCTCTCCTTGTGGAATTTTGACATAAAATGTGAGATCACTAGAAGTCTAGGTCTTCCTAGACATTGTGATTAGAATTAAAAGAATGCTGCATAGGTAGAGTCGTTAAATATAAATGATTCCGGGCTCACTTATGATCTGATCTCTTTAAATAAAATGACTTAGAGTGTACTGGGAGATGGAGATACAAAGACCATGAAAAGATGGAAGAAGGAGGCAAGGCATGGACTGGCCAGGCACTTCCTGTGGGGGTGCCCCTCATGGCAGCTTGCTCTGTTTGGTGCTGTTGACTGCTCCCTCTTCCAGAGCTCCTGGGATATACGCCTCATTTGTCTTTCTGTCCACCTTCCGGTCACATAATTTCATAGTCTACGTCACAAGATTGTCTTCTGCCTGTCCAATAACTGTTAGTATTTTCCAGGGGACCATCCTTGACCTTGACTTATCTCCACCCCAGTCCCCCTTCAGGCCATCTCCTTTGTGTTGGCAGTTCTCTGGTTGATGGCTCCACAGCTCTCTCTCTAGGTGTGCTACTTCCAAGCTCCAGGATTCTACTTGCCTACTGGATATCTCCCCTTGGAATTCTCATAAGTTCTTCAACTACGAAATGTCAATATCTGAACTTGTTTCTCTTCCTCCTCTATCACTCACGTCTTCTCTTAGTCTTTGAGGACATTTTTGGTCATCCGTGAATGTAGTCTTATTCACAATGGCTGATCATTAATCCGCTCCAGTAGGTAAATGATTCTCACATCCATTTCCTCTTTCCTCCTACCCCACCCCACTTTTTTTTCTCAGCTACTATCCCGGCCTGTTCTTTCTTCCTCCAGTAATGCATCCTTCACACGAATTCCATACAAATGTGATCATAACCCTCCCATTCAGTGATTGCCTATAGGCTAAAAATCCAAGCTCCTTAATATAGTCTGGTTGGTTTTCTGGACCCTTCACAGCCAAGCCTCATCTTCCATCTTTCTTCTCCTTCTATGGTTCCTCATATGTCCAACTCGGTGGTACCACTCAGGTGGTACTATCTCCAGTTCTGGAACTCACTGTTTTCTCACATTTCCAACCTCTGTATATCCTGCTCCTTCTGAGCCACTGGCTAGTGAAACCCTTTCTCCTTCTCTGAGGACAAATTTGACTTTCAGTTCTGCTTTCTCAAAACCCAATGCAGGTAGAATGCTTATTCAGTAGTAAAAACAGGTAGTAATTTGGATAAAATGATTCCTGCCTGGTGTGCTAACCCTTGACAGCTAGAGCTCTAAATATCTAGGGGAAGCCTTGGCTGTGGACCTCCCTAGAAGTTGTGCCCATAGATGTAGATGTTACATCTCCTAGCTTCACTAGGACTTGGATGTCCTATCAGGGACCTGAGGCTGTTACCCAGCCTGGCTCCCTCCCTCGACAGAACCTTGCTCCCCAAACCTGAATAGTTTATTAGGGATTCAAGAATATCCTCTAACCCTCCCTGCAGAGAGGCTGTGTTTTCTGTCACATGGTCTTCTAAGTGACTCGATAGCCAAGTGTGACTTGCTACAGTCTGGAGAGTCTGAATGTCTATTTGGGCCTGAGACATCCAAAGGAAGTACTGTACCCCTCCCCTTGCCCATTATTTCTATCAGCTAATCTGATCTTCAAGGCCTTTGTCAAAGGTACTTTCCTCTATAAACAACCCCATTAACCCCTGCTCACACTCAGGTAAATAATTCTCTCATTGCCACCACTGTGACTTCAAATAGCATAGACCATGATTCTAATAGAAACGTTGGTTGTGTTACCTCCAAATCAGTCCTCCACTCCAGACAGAGGCTTTCTTGATCTGGATCAACCACTATTCGCATTGGTCTCTACTATTCCTACACCTGCAATAACCTGTGGGCACACTGAAAAAGATGAATGATTGATGTATGGATGGCTAAACTGAAGAAAAAAGGAGTATGTGATTTGGTAGGTAAAGATGTTCTTCACACAAAGCCAGCAGCTGCTATCCTATTTTGATACAATAATGTCAGCACCACCAAGAGACCTACTTTCAATACAGTGATTTCTGCTGACCCATTTCTGGGCATGAATCTCCCATTAGGGGCAAGTCCCTGAGAGCTCTTGAATCATGAAGGAGAAGGAGACAAAGATAAAACAACTAAAATGTTCTATACCTACAGCAAAAGGTGCCCATTAGGTAGCTTTCTAGACCCCAAAGAAATCTCCATGTAAGTGGAAACCTCGAAACAGAGATGAGAAAATGAGGAAAGAATTCTTGCTGTGTGGGAGCTCCAGGCCCCTCAGCCGGGGGACCTCCGAGGAGCCAGGGGATGGGAGGCCCCAGTGCCCAGCAGGCTGGGAGTTCTGGTGCTGTAAACAGACCAGGGGACTCAGGAAACGCCTTCCTTCTCACGACTTGGCCTGAAGGCAGCTCCCTGCACACTGCCCACACAAAACCATGGCTGCGGATCCCTGATTTATTCCACCAAGTGTATGGCCTGACTCTCCCCAAAATAAACCAAACCCAACGGAGCGCTCACTGTGCACTCAATTCTGGAATCAGTCGTCACCTCAAGAGCATTTCTGAGGTTGTGCTCTCCTCTGGAAGAGTCAGATCACAGTGTTGCCTATGAATTCAGCCTGGCAAAAGCGAACCCCACAGAGGTGTCCCCTATCAGGTGGAATCAGGCTTCCAGTGTCACTAACCTGCGACAAATCTTACCCACACTCTGCTGACCTAGGGCTGGAGTGAACACTCCCATCTAAAGGTCCCTTCCATTGCCATCAGGCCACCAACAGGGCCCCACATGGCAAGGGACACTGCTGGGACAAGGGAAGGGCTTACCAGCTCTAGAAAGCCAGTCTGGCCTTGAAGCCTCCCCTGGGTGCTGGATTTCACTCCTCTCCTCCCTCCAGAGAAGACGCAAGGCTGTCCACAGGATGACAAGCCCTGCAGCTGAGAAAGAAAACACACTCAAAATGGCTCATGCAGTTACAAGGTCTAGATCAAGGTCCTTCCGAGGCAGAGTGACCACGTGCCTCTCGCTTTCCCCACCACAACAAATTCTGGCAAAGTAGGTATTTCTTGGTGGGCCAGCTTGCCTAGTCCCAGTCTGCAGAACAGGAGTGAGTGCAGAATCCATCAGACACGCAGACCTGGTCACCATGAGCACAAAGCCAAGACATGAAGTGCCCAGGGTTCTACAGGAGAAGAGAAAACAAACACGGACGGTCAGTATGGCTTTTGTGCTTGATGGTAGAAATGCCTTTGTGCCTTGGAAAAGCTGCTTTGCTATTAAATCAAGGGCGATCGTCCTTCATTGAAGTATAGGAAGGAAATAATTGATGTTTTCCCATTACTGAGCATTTGGTCTAAATACTGGCTCTGCGGTAAACAGCGTGCAGACACTTTAGGAGACAGGCAGCGGTGGGAGGTAGACAGACTGCGGCCTCCGCCGCGGCAGGGGTCACTGGCTGCCACAAGGGCTCCAGGTTCGCCAGCTGTGCTGATGGCCTCTCCCACCAGGCGTGCCAGGCACTGTGGAAGCGCTCTACAATTCCTTCTACTTAATAATTAAAATTTCAATCATTTCCTCCAATAATGATCATGATTAAAGAATGGCAGCATGTCTCTAAAATCTGTAATGGCATGGGAGACACCTTCAGAGAGCCGGGCAGCTGCGCTGAGACTTATGTCTGTCCTCGCATCCCGTCCCCACAGTTTTAAAAGAAATCTGGATGTAAGCAAAGCTGTATTTCTCCTTTCCTCTTATTAGCGTTCCTGTGGCGGATGGTGGCATCCCATTAGTCTCTCAAAGAGTTTGGGGCACCCCAGGTAATTCAGAAGGCCGTCGTTTTCTACGTGAGCGTTTGGAATGAGTCACCTAAGGGCCCACAACCTCTGTAAAGCCAAATCACAATTCTTGCAGGTCTTCTGATGATTACCTTTCCCTTTGCAAAGAGCTACAAAGGGAGGACAAAAGAAGGCTGTATTTTTTTAACTTCCGTAGGTGGTCATCTCCACAATGCTGGCCTTCTTTATCGTGCAGTTTTAAATGATATGGTAAGGTACAGAGGAAGCCACTGGTTTCCAACTTCTCCTTTTTCAGAACGGATCTGTCCTCTAACGCATCTGTAACCAACAGTAGGTTTCCATATTCCTTGATTTTGCCACCTGCCCTTTTTGAGTTTTCTGTAGCGCGTCTTCAGCCCTCGGGTCACAGAGCTCATCAGCTCATCTGGCTACCCATCCTTCCACCCGGCAATCATTTCCTATTGTTCCTCTTCTAGAGGCTGCTTGTAGATAGGAGCATGACTAGGAAATTATTCGTATGACATCCAGGTGCTTTTTAATAACACAGTTGTGTCGCTGCAGGACAATTAGAAGAAGTGAACTCTGTTATCAGTCTTGTTTATTCCTTTGACAATTTTGGCCGCAATTATGAGAGCTCTGTCTTCATCGCGGACGCATTGAAAATTGCTCTGAACACACGTAAATAGAGGAACCTGGAATACTGGAATCCTGCCTTGGCATAGCTGCCTGTCTTCCCTGCGGAGTCTGAGGGAGACACGCATGCAAGAAAAGCAGCAAGAGGTGTATCATTTCCCTGACTTTCCCCCCCAGCACTGTTGGGGAACTCGGGTAAACTTGGATGGACCGAGCAGAGAACTCATGAATTCCTGACAGGAGGTCTGGAACTTTCCTCAGTGAACGTCCTTTAAACGAGCAAGTCGGACAGGTTCTCCTCCCTCTCACACTGCCACCCATGCCCGAGCCCAGGTCCCAGAGCTCAGTGCTCCTGCAGTGCCACATGGAGGCAGGTTCTGAGACGGCCACTCCAGACCCCTCCCATCACCATGTCCTCCAGGTTTGCTGAGAGAGTGAGATCCGCTCTTCTCCTGGGGAAGCCCCAGAGCTCTCTGGCCCCATGGGTGGAAGAGGAAGGGAACAGTCTCCCTTGGGTGCCCCAGGCCCTCTTACTCTGACCACCCACACGAGACAGGCCCCGGCAGATCCTCATCCCTGGAGGGCAGCCTTTCTTTTGGTAGTACTATGTCTTGTCCTTGTTCCTGTTTATTCCTGGGCAGGATAAATGCTGGCAGTGTGGAAGAATGGAGAGCCGTCTGCTTCTCCTGGAGCCCAACATTTTACTTAAGAAAACATTTTTCTCTTAAATATTAATTTCAAAATGGAAGAAACCATGGACCCGTGGGAAACCTAGAAAACGTTCACTGTTTGTTTCTCTATAATAGATTGAGTTAAAGTACATGTTTGTGTTTGTTTCTAGTCACCTAGTATTTCTGTAACTTCCCTGAGATCGGGGACCTGGTGGGACTTGATGGGACTGTATTTTTAAGAGGAATGAAAGGGCGTTTTCATTAGGAATCTTTCTACTCACTAGGTAGCATTAAGTGTGCTGACATAAATAACAAGTCATCTACTCCACAAATGTTTCTTGAGTGTCCACTACACGCCAGGCACTGTGCCGGGGGTATAAGACACAGTATCTCAAATCAAACCCAACTGACACAGTCTGTGTCTGGAGAAGTCGATGTGCTAAGAGGAAAGCCAGAAAATAAAAAAATCTACACATAGGGACTGGGGCTGTAGCTCATTGGCAGAGCGCTTGCCTAGCATGTGTGAGGCACTGTTCAATCCCCAGCCCCACATTTAAAAAAAAAAAAACAAACAAACATAAATTAAGAAACAAAGATATTATGTGTCCCTCTACAACTAAAAAAATTTTTTTTTAAATCTACATGTAATAAAATGTCAATAGTTCTGTGAAGAAAACTACAGCTGAGTGTGTTCGTTGGCTTTTTATCACTGTGTATGTGTGAGAGAGAGAGAGAGAGAGAGAGAGAGAGAGAGAGAGGAAGAAAGGGTCTGGGAGAAGGAGAACCCCTTCCAGGACTGTCCCCTGTAACATACTTCTTCAAACTAGGTCCCACCTGCCAGTAGTCCATTCAGTTATCAATGGATGATCCATCAAGGGGATTAGTGCACAGGTGAATTCAGAACCCTCATGATCCAGCCATGGCCTGAAGGCCCCACCTATGAACCTCATGAATTGGGGACCAGGCTGTCAACACAGGACTTTGAGAGTCATTCCAGATCCAGCCATGACATTGAGGGTGGACAATACAGAGAAATAAAGGCTGCTGGAGAGCGGGAGGGTGATGCTCTTTTAGAATGGCTAGGTCTCACTGGAGAGGTGACACTTGAGTGGAGACCCTAGGTGAAGCTATGAACCAGAATGAGTGCCTCAAAATCCAAGTGAAGTTCAGCTGACCTCCAGAAAGTGGAGTGGCACTAGTAGGGTTTCAACCCCTGACCTTTGCTTTGGGTTCTGCCTGCTGACTTTGCTGCTTTCTGACCACACCTCCTACACTTCAACTGCAAGGCTGCTACAAGGTTCCTCTAAGATGACTGGCACACCATGCAGGTGCTAACAGGAGCTCAAGAATCCAGTCATTAGGAAGGTTCCATGGCCGTCATTATTGTTCAATTAGGAATATTCTGAGAAACAGACCATGCTGTAAACTGGACCCAAAATCATAAATGACCCCCTACTATTACTGCCAAATTGAGGAAGATTTAGAAAGATTTTCTTGAACAGTGAAGGTTTCCCAAAGCCACCTTAATCCCAACCAGCACATCGCCCCAAGAACTTCAGAGTGTGGCGCATTGCCCAGAACCTAAAAGCCTAATAGCATCAGAGGTCTTCTCTCTTCTGCAGGACCCAGAACAGCATGAGAAGTAGCTCCAAAGAAACAGGTTGCATGCCATTGGTCTCAGTGCTGCCAGGACCTCTAGCACCTATACCACCTTTCTGTGATTCATGGGGTCCTCATCAAAACACCACCAACACCTCTAGCAACAGTTATATGAATGGTTACTGCTTTTCCCCCACTCCCCCATTTTTCTTAAAAATAAAAAGATAGCATGCATGGATCCCTTGACAAACCAATTCTTAATTATATATTTTCTGACCTCAGAATAGCATAAGTTTGCCCTTTTGGACTTGGGGGAGGGAAGGGAGAGAGGGAGAAAAAGAAGAAACTGTGTGTTAGTCCTAGTTCTCTTTATTTCAAAGAGCTGGCTTATATGATTATAGGGCTGGCAAGTCTGAATTCTATAGGCCAGGCCAGAAGGGTGGGGACTGAGCAGGAGCTGATGCGATCATCTTGAGGCAGAATTTTTCTTCCTCTGGAGAAGGATGATTAAGCCCAAAGATCTTAAAATGAAAATGCATGTGCACCTTAGGTTGATAATAACGCAGAATTCTGCCAAGTCCTCGGGGTGGAGGTAGTATGTGTATAGACACTCCCTGACTTAAGGAAGGTTCTACTTTGGTGCACTTGAGTTTGGGAGTTTGGATCTTTTCCAGGTACTACTAATCCAGTGTCCTGTGCTGTTGAACTATAATATTCATAAGGAAGGTTATCAAAGACTGTTTTGACTTATGACATTTTTCAACTAACAGCATGTTTATTGGGACACGGGCTTGCTATAAGTTGAGGAACAACTGCATGTAAAACTTGGATCTAAAGTCAAGGGCTCCAGGCTCATCTCCTTTGAGTTATGGAATTATCACCATGGCAACTACAAAGAGGATTCAGTGGGCCCCAGCAGGTCACATACAGAATATATTGGTGCCTCAGCTAAAATTGTTGTGTATGTTGCAACTTCGAGCAGGTTGAGAAAACAATCCCACAATTGTATAGAAGTATGACTTACTGTGGGGGGTGATGCAATCATTTCCTCGGAGAAAGATTGATGTAGAAGAATGCTTCAGAGAATCCAAGCCCGAGAACTGATATTTTATGTTAAGCAATTCATGTACATTTGGAATTGTATGAACTTTGAATATTTAAAGAAATATGGTTTATTAAGGATCAGCCTTGTGACTCAGATGGAAACACTTAATTGAGTAATTGATTCAGACTTGGGGTGTTAAGTTGAACTCTACAAAGTTTATAGACAGTATCAAAGCTTTTAGGAGAACTCAAGATTCACTTTATTTATGATTTTGACTTATTCATGAGCTATTTAAGTCCTCAGGGGAAAAAATTAATTTTTAAATCAGACATTGGAAGTACTTATAAATATGTTCATTTTATAAATGCAGTTTAAAGTATTTGAAGGTGGCACCAATTTTTTATGGAGTTAAGAGAATTATTTTGAGGGATCCATGTGAATTGACCAAGAGATCTGTCAAAACCAAAGCAGTTCCCTATCGCGGGGCAGCCAGCACTCCGCCAGGGGAGATTCCTGCTCAGAAGATGATAAGCCCCCTGAGAAAATGAAAGTCTGAAATAATTAGTAAAGAAATAAGAGACAGAGCCAGAAGTTAGGTTCAAAGAGGTGGAGTGCCTGATATATTCTCCAGTTCACATAGGAGCTGGAACAGAACAACTAGAAAATGGCCTCAGTTCTTTATTTAAGGGGGAGTACATCAAATGTAGGGATAGGGTTCAGCGGGAGGAGTCTTGCTGCAAATAGGTTGATTGGCATCTTGGCAAGCCCCGCCCATCTCTGAGAGGCTGTGTGGCTCCAGTGGGTGACCCCATCTCCAGTGCTGTGCTGAACTCAGACAGAGCTGAGTAGGAAGTCACATATAGAGGGCGGTCTCAAACCAGCAGGAGTGCTGCTGGGGATTCCCAGATACCAGACTTTCCTTCCCAGTGGCTTCTGTGTCAATTTGGTTCACCCTCTGCTCACGGATGGCTTCTGGCTGTCCCCCTATTTTCTAAACTGCTCATGGTTCAGATCTGCAGCTCCCTGCCCACCCAAGCTTGTGCGTGGTCCACCATGACCCCTCCAACATTTATCTACAGTGCACACCGCCCACTCTCTTGGAATTGCCTTGCTCATATCCACAGTGAGACAGGCCACTGACCATTCCAAGGATGAGTGGTCCCTCAGTTGTAGGACTGGGCAGGTCCCCTTGGAGTAGAGGCTATAGTCAGCAAGTCCCTCGGAGAAGCCAGAAGCAGGGGGCACCCTGAGGCCATTTGCCTCCCAGGGTCTGTTGATAGACATGCAGTGGTGGGAAAGGGTAGTTCCTCTGTGGTCTCTGTGTTCACGGGGACACCTCCAGAGCTTTGCATCTCCTGCTTGGATCCAGACTAATCAAGAGGGGACTCACAGAAGATACCATTCTCTGGAGTCTTCTCATCTTTCACTGGATAAATTGGGGCTATTTGATCTGACAGTGAGGGATGGTAGGATAAAAGGGGTCACTCTTAATAGTTCATTGGCCACAGTGAGAGACTGGCTTTCAGAGATGCTCAAGATGATTTTCTGCAATGCCAAAACCCAAGCGAAGTAGCACAGAAACACACTCCCATGGGGAAGCAAGCTCCTGGCCAGCTCCCCTCCTCCTGGCTCCCCTCCTCTGGGCTCCCCTCCTCCCGGCTCCCCTCCACCCGGCTCCCCTCCATCCAGCTCCTCTCCACCAGGCTCCCCTCCTCCCGCCTCCCCTCCAGCCAGCTCCCTCCTCCGGGCTCCCCTTCTCCCAGCTCCCTCCTCCTGGCTCCCTCCTCCCGGCTCCCCTCCAGCCAGCTCCCCTCCTTGGGGCTCCTCTCCACCTGGCTCCCCTCCTCCCAGCTCCCTCCTCCTGGCTACCCTCCAGCCAGCTCTCCATCCCGGTTCTCAGGACCATTCCACGCGAGTCCTCTCCACTGTGATCCTCTGTGGTCGCTTGCCTACCTCTCTTACCCTCTGACATAAAGAAAGCAGGCAGTTGTTAGTCTGTTTTCCTTTGTTATGACAGGCTCAAAGCTGGGTAATTTTAAAGAAAAGAGCTTTATTTAGCTCAGGTTTGGGTGGCTGAAAGTCTGAAACTGGGTGGCCCCATCAGTTCTGCCTCTGAGGATGGTGCTGTGGGTGCCTCACCTCATGGCAGATGGTTTTGTGGCAGGAGCCCTGGTGAAAGGGTTCAGATCACACAGTGAGAGTGGGAGGGGTCAGTCTTACTCTTTTAGGACAACTTATTCTCAGGGGAACTAACTCACTCTGTGCGACCAGCATCATTCCCTTCCAAGGGCAATGACCTAATCACTTTGCATGAGTCTCCACCTCCTAAATGTCCAGCACCACATCTACAAGGCCTGGCCCCTGGGGGCTGTGCTCAACCCTAGCTAAGCCCTAACGCCACAGCATTCCATTCTGTCTGCATATGATTCTTTTGGGCATTCACCTTTTATTTATGGCAAGTGACAGGGTTTCTTCTATCTATGTTAGTGGTATGATGTTTCTTTTAGAATAATTTTAATTAAATTAATAATAAAATAGCAAATAATAGTGCAGGTGGCCCACAGATAGTGACAAAAATTATGGAGGAATGCAAGAAAAGAATCAGTCCTTGGAAACACCAGTGCTGATGGTTCTGTATCACATCTTGGGGCAAATAAGAGACAGGGTATGGCTGGCCTGAGGAAGCCATCAGGGGAAACTAACACAAGAGCTTCACCTGGGATGCAGCTGGCTGATGCCAGCAGGACAGGGAAGCCAGGAAGGCGTCTCTCAGGACTCAGAAGTGAGTGTCCTCCATAAATTTGAGGTGAGACTAGATGACCTCTGAGGTTCAGCATCTTGCAGCCCAAGTTGATTGTGGTTGACAGAGGAAAGAGCTTTTGACCCCTGTCCTCTCCTTCTCTACTCCTCACACCGACCGTGGGAGAGACTCTGAAATGTGTGAACCCTGCTCAACAGGCCTTCCTAAGCTCAAAGAGTGAACAGTTTGTTTCTGTGTCTTTGGCCACTCTTAGAGGTAAACAGGATGTGTTTGAGGTTGGGGGATAATGCAGAGTGTGCAGCGTGACCTTCTGTCTCTGGCCTCTTGAGAATGGATGCTGTGAGCCACCGGTGGGGAGGACTCCGTATCATATCGACAGTGTGCTGGCTGGCTGGGTGGCTGGGTGGCTGGGTGGGGTGGTGTGTTTCAAAGGAGGGGCCAAAGTGCTCCCTGCCCAAGCCTTTTTGCTTCCTACTCTCCTCTTTAATTCTATGCACCTGTTCATTCAGGATGCAAGAAGAATCCTACATGTCATTATAAATTGGAAATTGCCACTGGTTAGAGAAATTCAATCAGTGCTTCTCTGTCACTGCCCAGAGCTTACCCGTCCCCTTGGTGTTGGCTCTGACTCCTCCTTTGAGGTACAGACACCAGTTTCAACAACTCCCAGAATGTGTTTCCTGGTAGAGCCTCTCCGACATATGTACTTACCGGCCAGCTTCTTCAGATTTTGCTTTGACTTAGCTTCCTGTGGAGTGTGGGCTTCAGAAGAAGAAAGTCCTTGGAAAGCACAAGCAGGCACCCCACATCTCAAGGCCCGGTGTCTTCTGAGTTCCTCCTTTCCATAAAATAACCTTCCCTGGGGCTCATGGAGAGCCATGCTAGAGTGTCTAAGACCAGATTCGAAATATGTTTTCTTTTCCTTTGTGTCTGTGAAACTTGAAATCTTCTTTACTTTTATTTGTTGATTTCCCCCCCACCCCGTTACTTGTGTCTTAAGTTGTCATTGAGGCGAGTGACCTGGTTTGACAGTTATTTGCTTAGAGGACATACTAAATCATGAGAAAAAATCCAAATGTCATATTTTGAAACTAGAGCGTTACTTTTTGATATTGGCAGAATTGACTGAGCACACAAATTATAAATTGCAGGTATAAATCAAGTAATTGCAACAATAATACATAGAGCTTCTCCTCTGTCAGGTTGGTCCAGATCGATAACCACAAACCATCTATCCAAGATAATGTTCTTACCTGAGCCCTGATAGTCTCATTCATAATGCTGTAAGTAAGCCATCCACCCCCAGGGTGGTAGCTGTCTTCTCTATTGATGCTGCAAGACAATTTTGAGATGACAAGTTCTCATACCTACCACCTTCTTAGTGTGACCTTAGGGTGAAAACACTGGACTTCCTGTGTTATAGGAGCCCTCAAATTACCCTCTACCTTGAATATTTTTATTTTAAAATAGCAATGCTACTCATTTGGGCAAGTTAGCCTGTACTCCCGCATATAAGGATTTGCTCAGCAAATCAGTGAAAGGGTAGAGGAAGAGGAATGATTTGGGGCTCTTAGCTTCTCAGATCTCCAGGGACTGCCTGTGTAGCAAGAGATGTCTATCCCCCCCCCCCAGTCAGGAGGAAGTGGACTAAACCGTCTGGCACAGAAGTGTGTAGCAAAGTGCAGGACTCAAGTGGCAAGCCGAACGCAGACCTCGAGATGGATGTGACCTCCAGGGTGGCAGAGAAGGGTGAGGAAGGGATGGGGAGAGAAGAAAGAGGGACAGGAGGACAAAGATTTCTAACTGTATCTGCTCCTTTTACTTTTTCCAATTTGGTAGCAAAAATGTCCCCCAAAACCCACCCACATCTGTTAAGTCCGAGAGGCGGCCACGAGAGTGCTTCTTGCATCAGTCTTGGTATTCTATGTGTTGGAACTATTTCACTGCACACGTACACACTCGTGCTGGCGCACACGCACACACCCATCTGCCTGAGAGGTCAGTTAGAGGTCAGACCTAAGAAAGAAGGCAGAGGAGTATGGGAGCTTCCCCCCAACCATCTCCTCACAGGGGCCTTGTCTAAACTCAAGCCAATGCAGAGAAGAAACTTAATCACAACTAAAACAAAATGTAAATTTGTTTCTACTGGGTTCTTTTCTGAAAAGGTTTGGAGGATTACGCCATTAGGGATTTAGAAGTGAATTTTAGGTTTTAGCCACAGGACACCCGAGATTAAGTGTGTCATAGAGAACTAAGGAATTTGACACCCGGGGAAGAACTGGTCAATGAACAGTAGTCCTTCCCCTGAGTGAGAAAGCAGCTTCCGGTTAGGTTAACTTCGCAGGGGGACTCAACCGTCCTAGAGGCAGGTAGGATGTTACCATGGTAACAGCTCAGTGTGGGGTGAGGAGGAAATGGGATTAAAAGGGATATTTTCCTTCTATCGAGTTCTCTCCTTAAAGATCATTAAGAAGTCACCTACCCTGAGCTAAAGAAAAGAAATCCCATTTAGCCTTGGGCGGGGGGGGGGGGGGCGGGACAAACCTACTTTTGCACCAGAGAAGGACGGTGGCTGCTCCAGTGTCCCACGGCTCAGAGTGGCTTCTAAATGAATTTAGGAATATTTCACTGGGGTGGGGGTGGGGGTGATTGTCCCTCATGTGTAGAGCAGGAAAGCGGACTGACAGGTGGAATCACACGGGGATTTAAAGACACCTGGAGCTGGTGCTCGGTGGCCACCGCCTCCCACATGGACCTCCCTTGCTCCAGCTCCTGGCTCCCATGTAGGAGGGGGGTGGAAATTAGATAAGGATAAATTGTTTCATTTGTGGAGAGCTTTAATTTGATAGAAAAGAGAGGCCTAATAAATCACCGGTAGGAAAGAGGCTCCGCTTGGTTTGAATGTTCAAGCACGGTCAGGATAACGAGGTTAAAGAGCTCGCCCCAGAACAGGAACGGATCCCTCCCTCGCCCTGAGGTGACTCCTGTCCTGTCCCTTTTATGCTTCTAAACAAAGTCAAATGTGGCTCAGCCACCAGGCGCCAGGACACTAGATCCGGTTCAGGGGTGGAGGGGACTGCTCCTCCTCACTGGGCCGGTCTCTCTGATTCACTGTGACTTTGCTGACCACTCGGGGTTCCTCCAGGTCACACATGGACACTGAGAACTCCCCAAAGGCCACGACCCTAGTGCTTCCTACTCCACCCAAGGGAGAGCCTCAGCCGCAGCCCTTCTTGAGCAGCGTCTGTACCGGGACCAGAGTGAGGCCAGGGCCTCCGTGCCCATTGCCTTCTCTGCTGCCCCTGCTGCACCTCCCTGCCTCCACTCTAGTTTGAGAAGAGCTCCCTCCCGCCTGTCTCCCACACCTGAGGCTTCCCAGCACTCTGGGGCCTCTGAGCCCTCCCCCAGGCAGAGGAAGCCCCCACTGCAGGAAGCAGGCTCCGCTCCTTTCTCAGCTGCAGGAGAACCCTGCGCTGGCACCCCAGCACCGGTTCTGGCCTGCGTTGGCTACCCTCAATAGGCCGTGCCTGCCAGATGCCGTGGTGCTCACCTGTAATCCCAGCAGCCCGGGAGGCTGAGACAGGAGGATCATGAGTTGAAAGCCAGCCTCAGCAAAAGCGAGACTCTAAGTAACTCAGTGAGACCCTGTCTCTAAATAAAATACAAAAAGGGGTTGGGATGGGGCTCCCTGGTGCAGTGCCCCTGTGTTCAATCTCCAGTACCAAAAACAAAAAATAAAAAGATGCTGTGCTTAGCCAATTCTGCTGCCTCACAGGTGGACTCCACAGCTCAGGTGACCTACCTCCCGCTCTACCAGCTGCAGGTATGGCACCCAGGGGACTCTTAGATGCCTCAAAGTCCAGGAAAAGGGTCTCAGGAGTCTTTCCTCAAGCTTGGAGAAAGGGCAGCTTCCTTTGTTCCCACTCAGGTAGAGGGACCCTCCCTCCCCAGTCAGCGTGGGCTCCAGGGTTGCCGGGATCCGAGTTTCGTTGGCCTTCTTCACATCAGGCTGTGCAGCATGCTGATGGCCATCATGAAGTTTGGCTCCATCCCCCCTTCCCTTTCTGACCTGTGCAGACTGGAACGGGGGGGACTGTGTGGGTGATGGGTCTTGGTAAGGCTGAGTACATGAGTTGTAGGTGACGGTGTCCTATCTGGTCCCTAAAGCCTAGCATCGGTGCTCTTAGGACCCAGAGTAAAATGTAGCCAGGGGATGCTTAGAAATAAAAATTAAATATTGTGCCAAACACTCTAATTAGAAATACCATACTGAGACTAAATAATGAAAAGGCAGGCCAGAGACATTTGGGGTTGTTGTTGTTGTTGTTCCATAAATAACTATTACCTTAGCAAACAGGAATAAACCCATTAAACTGATAACTTGTACATATCTCTGGCCAAAACCACAGGAAGGCTTTTTGCAAAGTGATTGAAATGCAAAATAAATTACATGTAGAGATTCTGCCCATACAGTATGTCAAGAGTGTCATTTCATCCGTCACTGGAACAAATGTCTCCACCACCCCACGGTAGCTCTTGTCCAAAGCTCGCTCCTGTTCTGAAGCCCTTGCTACCCGCAGTCAGGCTGAGCATAGTGAATTAGCCTCTCAGGAGGAATTCAGCCTTTCAGAGCACAGCCTCGCCGCATCAATTAATATTTGTTGATTGAATGCCTGCTGCGTATGTACTGCTGCCAGGGGGCTGCGGGACTTCTCCAAGCATAGCAGGCACCGAGGACTGGTTCAGCCCAGATGGACAAACACTGCGTGGAAATGGGGATGCTGTCACAAATGCACCAGTGCTGAGAACGTGGGGGCCTAGCGCAGCCTTCCCAGAGGAAAGGGGCTTGCTCGCTTTGGCTAAGCCTGTTGCAGTCGTGTTCTTAATCAGAGAATGGTCTTTGTGGGAGAATATCTTAATCGTTCCATAAATGAGGGGACAAATTGGCAGGAGCTGAGAGTCTCTTCCAGGGGTCAGCGCTCCTTGGTCCTGGAGGAGGGGTTTGGAGCTCTGCCTGCTGAGCCTGCATGGCCAGGGGCTTGCCAGCCCCACCTGGCCCCCACACTCTTTATTTCCCTGTGCCTTGGGCCCAACACAATCCTGGTAGTTAGTTCACAAGGAATCAGAGTCCAGGTAAGCTACCCGCTAACAGGCTGCTGGGCCAGCATCTGTGCCTTGGTCACTTAAGGTCACAGGGTTTGTACCAGCTACAGTGAGGCATGCACTTGGGACCTGAACAGTTGACCACTTAGAGAAGAATCTGTGATGGCCGGCTCTGCTCCTGTCCATTTAGGTGGGAGGAATACTAGTAGCCAGAACCTGTTTATCTTTGTCAGAGGTAAAACTGACTAAACTAATGATCGCCCAGGGATAATGATCATTTAAAAAACTAGTCGTACATATAAATAGCAGTGTTCACCCAGCACTCTGAATTTTCTACATTGAATGATATATGTGGCATGATCTGTAAAATTCCTGGCAGGTTCCCCTCATTAGGGCATGACAAAGAGTGCAAGATGACACACTTCACCTTCCCATGTGTGTTCACAGAGTACTGTCCCCCATACCCTGCTTCTCTGCATACCAAACTCTGAGCTTCCATTTGTCCACTGTATGGCCAGTTCCCCACCCACACTTGCTGGTGGTGAGGACCTCCGTTCCCTGATTCTAATCCTGACTTATTTTCTTGCCCTTGAGCAGATTAACCTCTTTGAACCCCAATTTTCCCATCTCCACACTGGGGAGAATGATAACTGGCCTAATTACAAGGGTAGCCATTGGCAACAAATACGCTGCTTGTGCTAAAGGGAATTATACAAGTGTCGCATCTAATTATTAGTGTGTCCAAAATGAAAGGGCAGAGAACCTCCCTTTCCGCCTCTCAGATGTTCTCCTTTATCTCTGCCATTGCCATGTCAGCAGCTTCCTCCCGGAGCATGAACAGCGAGTGGGTGGAATGAGGCTCTGGGGCGGACAGCTGAGTCCCCCGCCAGCCCAGTCCGAGCCGGCAAAGTCACCCCTGCTCCAGGTCGGCACCTTTACCAAGCAGTGCTGCCTGCATCTCCTCTGTTCCACGCTGGGGAAGTAATCCTCCTGCCCAAGCTCCTGCCCTCAAGCGTGGCCTCTGTTTCTGCACCATATTGTTCTCATCCGCCAGGGCGGAAGTGGCCCTGTGCATCATCCTTGAGAGTAAACCTAGGGGTTTAAATTATATTGAGGAATGGCTTTGGATAAAAGTCATTTGTTATTATCACTAAAGTAAATCTTGTTATAGACAGTAAGTAATAGTGCCTTAAACCTCACCTTCAAGAGTAAGGACTTTGCACTCATTTCATGGCGTATTTTTGCGCTAATCCTTTGTGTTTTCACTTATTGTAGGAGATAGAAAGCCCCTTCGGTGAATCCATCCTGAATTTTGAAGTGGAAAAATGATTCTCCTCCCATCTCAGAGAAATTGAAGTTTACTTAAAGATGATTAAAAATCCTTCTGACAGACTTGGAGAAGGTCTATCTTCTGAATGCTATTGTTTTAAATAATTCAGAGCTAGCTTGGCACTTGTGTGTTTATTAAAGCCAGGATGAAAATAAAACTGATTAGTGTAGCCACATTATCTCACCAAACTACATCTTATTGCCGTAGGTTCTGCAACCAAAGTCAGCCTCTGGCCTCACAGCTGGAGACTCCACTAGGGCTGGCTGCTTAGCAGAGGGCACCAGGCAGGGACAGCTTCCATCTGCTTCCCTAAGAGATCATTCCTCCATGGTAGCATCTTTCCCAGCCATGAGACCTTCTTCTCAGAGAATCAGGAGCAACAGGCCAGGAAGTGAGGAGAAAAGGGTGCAGAGCCACTGGCTGAGCAGCCCCGGGGCCTGCTGCAGCCTGAGCCTTCCGGAGACCCTGAAGCCCTTTCCCTGCAGCAGAACCTATAGCAGCCGGATCCTCTGGTACAACTGTAGAACCCGGGCGTCCTCCAGCCCCAAGACTCTCCATAACTCATAAATCAATACAGTCATCAAACATGCGAACCGTAATGCGAGACCTCCAACCAAACTCTTAAAACTGAGATAGATTGGTGCTTCCTCCAAATTGGACAGGCCAGCGCAGCCTGGGGATTCTCTGGGGATGGAGCTGCCCTCCTTTTCTGGACGCGGCGCTGCCCAGCTCCTTCCAGCCTCCCACACGGTTTTCACGGTGCCATTCCATCGGTGCCGGTGCCGTGTTGCAGACAAGCCCCTTCTGACTCTGTTTGACTAACCCCCCAGAACCTCGGATGCCGTTTAGCTGGTTTAAATTTAGAATTCCTCTGAGATGCTTTTAGCTCAGAACATTTTGTTAGGAAAATCCTCCATGACTTTTCCTCTGAGAGTTCTCAAAAGCCATTCCATCTTTCTCTTTGTCTTTCAACTGACATTTTAGTCTTAAATTTTCTAGGGACACCATCGGTTCAGCCTCTTATCACATTAACCTCTTATTTGTATTCTGTGAGGTGCTGGTCTTTAATATTCTGGAAGACAAATAAAGAACCCATGGAAAACCCAGGGCCATTCTACTTTCTAACTTCAGTGCAGAATGATGTTAGGGAGCTATTGAGAGCTTCAGGTGGCGATGGAAATCTCTCTTGGGTTTTGAAAGGGCAATTTAGATCCGAGCAATCTCAGAGTGTGTTTATGACAGAGATGTTATGAATTTTTAGTGCCTCGCCTCTCCCTTCTTCCCTGACCAAGCTAAGATTTTCTCATTCATTTCCAGCATCTCCCAGACTCGTGGCAAGGCTGGGTGCCCAAGGCTGCCTCTCCCAAGCGATTCGATTTGCCTGGAGAAGTAGGCCACACCTGAGGCTGTGGAGAAGCGCGCGGTTCCTCAGCCTCAGTGTCTGGCACGAGGGCAGGAGTGTTCTTTGTGGTGGGCTTTAGGCCTTGGGGGGGGTGTTTAACAGCATACCTGGCCTCTATCCATGAAGTATCCACAGCACCCCCTACTGTGACAGTGAAAAATGTCTCCAAGACATTGTCAAGTGTCCCCTGGAGGGAAAAACTGCCCTGTGGTGAGAACTTCACATACAACAGAAAGAGCAGAAACCTGGGACCAAAACTCTGGTTCTGAGATCTCAGCTCTTGACCTTGACCAAGTCTATCAGAGTTCGTGATACCCACCCCACCAGGTTACTATAATAATTAAACTAAATGATGTGGTAGGTTTCAGTTCGTATTTGTTGAAGCCAAGTCTCCTATCATCTATTTTCTTAATTAATAGTAAGAATTACATTGAGATATGCAGTAAACAATGAAAATCCAGCTTTTTTATTTTGCCAAAGTATATTTCTAGCCCTTTCGCCAAAATGGCTTACTTTGGGGTAGATTTAATGCTCTCAAATATCTCGCCTCATCATGGGACCAGGAAGAGGAGTCTTTTATGCACCCCCTGATAGCTGTGCCCACGCAGCTCATGTCACCCAGATAATTATAGACAGAGTCACCTGCGGGCTGTAAACACAGCTCTGGGTGATTGCACGCTTTCATTTATCCATCCTATTTGCATTTCCACGTCTCCCACAGCTGACACTTGTCTTTTAATTTCGTGAGCCCCACGCGCTTTTCTGATTGCCCTGGCCTGTGAGAAGGGCTCTGGATGAGGCCAGCCTCCTGCCCCGCTCTGCTTCTCCATTTCCTCCTTGCTCTTGGAGGGAGGCCAGCTGGTGGGAGATGGGTATCTGCCTGCCAGGAGCCAGGGCATAATGAGTCATTGCTCTTCCTAGGAGCTCCTGGGCGTCAGCTTCCTTTCAGCCTGCACTATGAGACCTCGGCTGCCTTCTCCTCCTCTTCCCACCTGGGGACCCGCTCCATTATGTTGTTATGACAAGAGTCACCTTTCTTTCTCTTTTAGAAAGTGAGATTGACCTTCCTCCTGTTTCTGAAAGAAACATGACTTAAAAAAAAAAAGTCTGCAGCAATCAGCTGCCACAGGCTGACTCAGGCTGACTCTGAAAGTACAACACAAGAGTTTCCATTAAGGACCTGGAGACAGCATGAGAACACACACACACACATCCACACATGTGCATGCACACACATACTCACATACACACACACACATGCACATACACACACATATACATACACACACACATACACACACGTGCATGCACACACATACTCACATACACACACATACATATGCACATACACACACATATACATACACACACACACATACACACACGTGCATGCACACACATACTCACATACACACACATACATATGCACATACACACACACACATACACACACGTGCATGCACACACATACTCACATACACACACATACATATGCACATACACACACATACACATCCACATACATGCACACATGCACACACATACTCACATACACACACACATATACACATACACACACATATACATACACACATACACATACACATACATGCACACATGCACACACAGATGCACACATGCGCACACATACACACATAAACATATACACACATGCACATATGCATGCGCACACACACACACATACACACACACACACACACCCTGCCTTCTTTAAGCCTCCTAAACAAGACGGCCAGGCCCCCTCTCCTGCTTTCTGTAGAATGTATGCTAGTCAATTTAGTAAAACACGGACTGTTAATGTGCCAGGCTGAATTGCAAGGAACCTTGCTCAGATAGCCACATGCATGCTTGACCCCTCAAGCGCACATTTATTTAGCACTTCACAATTTGCTAATCCTTTGAAAATATCTGCCATAGGTATTCCTGTGTTCTTTTCTCTTTCAACTCCCACATGAGCCTGCACTAAAAAGTTTCCCATTTCCCATGTGCATCATTTCCCCCTGCTGTACACGTGAGAGTAGGAAACCTTAGGTGTGCGCACTTTGCCTTTGGCCTGGCGTGCTGTAGGTGAAGGTCAACAAAAACCCTCTGTAAGCCAGTTGGTAAGAAAACAGAGCCGTGGCCTGCTCCACTGAGAACAGGCTTCCAGCTCCTCAGGGTGGTGTTTAAAGAGGTGGCTCACATTTGCTTGGCCATGTCCATGCTCTCAGCAGGAGCATCTCTGCACTCTGCATGGTCACCCTGACCTGGGGCAGCTTCAGACAAGTTCTGTATGTAGATGCACAAGGACAGCCTTGGGCTCGTGTAAGGACAGCACCAACTACAAGGCTAGAATAAGCAGATGTTCACCAAGCAAGTTGTCACCAGCAGCCTGCACCCGGCAGAGATACCCATGCTCCTGTCTGGAAAAGGCGTTATTTATTTTAATATTATTTAATGGCCACCTCCCAAATATGCCAATACATTCTGCTTATTTTCTACAGAAAGACAAACCCATCTTAGGTGAGGTGAAGAGATATACTAAGTTGATAATCTGAAGAAGGCATTATTTACTTTACCATTTATTTTAGGAACATGTTGATTTATGTTGCTTCGTTTTTACATACAGCCCATTCAGAGGAGGCCACTTTCAACCTCACCCATGTAGAAAGTCAATGGGAATCCCTTTTGGAACTTTCAAGTTCCAAAGTCCACTCCACAGTGTGCTGCCTACATCAACGTCAGCTGCAGAACAGTTATTTTGGCAGCACTGATACCAAATGTGTAAACCTCTTTACTGGACCCAATAGTGAGGCCAGGGCTGTTGAGGTGGACTGACACTTCTAAGTTGGCACCAGGTGGAACATGACCCCTAGAAAGAGAGAAAAGGCCAATTCCAAACAGAGAAATTTGTTTTCATAGATACAGACATTGTAATATCCAGAATGCTCCTAATTCAGGCGTACTGGGCAAGCAGACGTCCCAAAGGAGCCAACCGGTGTCATAGGAGTTGACGGGAAGGGGACAAGGTTAGAGTAGGAGTTTATTTGATCACTTTTCCATGATTATTCTTCCTCACTCCCACCTCACAAGCTGTTCTGCATCACATGGATACAGAGACCCACCAGGAAATTTCAAATCATCTGAAATCTAACTCTTCTCCAGAGCATTTGCAACCTCAAAGAAGCTGTTTCTCCTCAACCCCTGAAGAATCTCCAGTTTGTCGAGAGTAGGCAAGAAGCTTCTAGAACTTCATGTCTCTGTGCGATGCCCTCCTCTACCATCCCAGAGAATGGAATGCTCACATCCAGAGCGCTCAACAGTCCCTGGCCCCCTCCTGTCCATTTCCCCTCCCCAGAGGAGGGAGTCACACCTCACCACTCTTTGAAGACTCCACACTTAGGGAAAAAGATGCTGGGATGGGGGTCTTGTGGACACTGGTTTTCTTTGGGGAGAAAAGAATCCGGAAGTAGATCTGCCTGTACAAGTAACTACCAGGTGATTTGAATATCATTCCTAGTAAAGGAAGAGTGATACAGACAAACTGAAGGCAGTCTAGGCAGAAACACCCACACAGAGGGTGCCCTGACCCCGCAGTAAGGAACCACAGCTGACCAGGAGCTGGTCTCTGGACAGCCACAAAACACAATTTCCATGATAACGAGGTGCAGATAATGATGCCCACGTCCTATATTTAAATTTAGTACATTTTTAAAATTAGTTGATATTTGTAAATATTTGCAAAGCTTTTTGCCCAGGGTAGGAGCTCAACACTTCTTCACAACACTAATGAGGTGATGTCATTGACCTTTATGCTAACCCTCGACGTCAGGGACTATTGTAAATCAGCAGGATGTGTAAAAACCGTGGTTTGATTTAAAAAAAAGTAAGCTACAACAATTCTGGGAGATTTTAGGGCAGTTGGGAATGTAACCACTTATGTATATCAAAAAGAATATTCATAAAATATGATTTGGCAAAATCTTTAATGTTGAAATATTCTCTTTCTTCTGGCAAACCTTGATATTCTTCCAAGTTTACCTTTATTACATCCAGCCACAAAGAAGTGCATTTATTATTTCTTCCCATGCTGTGTCACCAGACCTGTCAGGTCACATTAACCTAGTTACCAGTGGAACAGAAGTGCAATTGGCCAAAGGTCATATTTGTTTGTCACGAGCACAAAAGCACAAAGGACATGCAGGCAAAGGCTTTCAGTGAATTACTGCCAAGAAGCTGGGCTTCTTCCCGCGATTTCTACCTCTTATCCCTCCTCCCTCCCGGGAATCTTCACACCCTGTTACCCTCTGTGTTTCTCCTTGCCACACTTGTGGCCCTTTATCATTTTATCTTTAAAGATGCATCTGTAACAGGAAGAAATGCTACTGGCTTTGCTTCAGATGCCATGCAACTTAGAAGAAGCCCGAAATTTCTGGTTTAAAATTGCACCCATCTTCAAAGAGCTTTCCTTCCCTCTCCCAGCTCCAACCTCAAGAGATAGGGGAAAGGTGCTTTGTAAATCCTCACTTTGCAGATGAGAATAGTCAGTGTCCAGGAGATGAACAGATTTGCTCAACAGTTACGCAGAGAGTTAAACAAAGCCCCACCTGTGCTGCCTCTAGAACAGTCTATGCCATGGCTGGCCTCGTGACGTGGCGCAGGCCCTGCCCTGAGGATGCTTTCTTGAGGATTCTGACCACTTCCTGTACTTCAGATCCATCTGACAGCAAGAAGAAAGGATCTGAGTGGGAGCAGAGCCTCTGGGGACTTGAGCCACACAGGCCAGCCTCGGCCTGGCTCCCCACGCCCTGCACAGCAGGGATAATGGCGGCCAGAAAAGAGAACACAGAAAAATTCAGACGAGATTAGAGTAAGTCATCTTTTCCCCTGTGATTTATGACAGTGGTGAGCTGGAGTCACAGTCTGGTACCATAGCAAGCGAACGGCATGCCCCCACGGAACAGTGCAGAGGGTGGTCTCAGCTTTTCCTCCCACACTGAAAACTGTGTCCCTCCTCGCTCGTTTTTATGTCGATTGATAACATCCTTCCCAGGAAGCTTCTGGAATATTATACACATGACCTTAAAACAAAAGTGATGTAGCGTTCCTTTAAATGACCGAAGTGGAACCTCCACACAGGGATTCGATGCCCACGTCATTCCTTTTGCAAACACATGAATCAGCTCTTCTTCGTTAACGGGAGGTTTATACCAGACCTTGAACTGCTGGTGGCCGCCTCTGCTCTCCCCAAGGTCTAATACAATACATGATAATGCATCATGTTTGGAATCTTTTATTGGTTACTAGTGTGTGTGTGTGTGTGTGTGTGTGTGCCTCTTACAAAAATATGTTCAAATTTTTAATTTTTTAGGAGACACGAGGTTCTAAATGCTAATGTTTTCCTAGTTAACATTAAAATATTTAAAACAAAACTGTGTTTTAAACTTTGATGAGTACTTGTTAAACAAAAGGTTAAGGAGATGGTGAGTGAAGGGGGCCCTGGGATGAACTTGCTTGGGTCAGAATGAGACGGTCCAATGTGAATTCCTTTTCTATTTTTAATTTTTATTAATGTAAGCACTAAAGAACCTTATTCCTATAAGTAGATTATAATGGGGAAAAAAATGTCTTCCAGCAATATCATTCCATTGTTACCTTGTTGTAGGAACAAACGAGACAAGGCACCGAAGATAGCAGGAAACAGTTTTATTTGGCTGCAGCCAGGTTCAGAGGGTATAGCTTTTGCTGTAATCAATCAATCCCCTGAATCCCGAGTTCAGGGAGTTTCAGAGTTTTATACCCAGTGTGTAAGGGGAGGGGCTCAGAAGTTCACAGTCTGCAGAAGTTCACATAAAAGCAGCTTTTGCTTTCACTGTTCTGGGCAAGTTAACCCTTCAAGGACAACACCTGAGAAGGGGAGAGCTTCTTCTCCTCTTTCTTTCCTCCCCCTGCCAGCTGTTACTCTGGGCCCATTTGTAACTTATCTTAAAAATGTAGACATCCCTGTGAAGCCCAGCTCAAGGCAGAGGCCTTGTTTGCACAGTTCTTCAAAGTACTATACTGGATACATGTTTGTGAAAAACTAGTAAGGGGGTGTCCAGCACCTGGAGTGCTGGTATCTTCTTTGCCAGTGGCCAAGTAAACAGGGTGACATGAAAATAGGAAGTTTATCTACAGTGGACTCTTTTGCTGACAGTCCTAAAATCAGCCATGGTGAAGAGGGCTTTTCTGTGGAGAAAGGGGGTGCCACTTCAACCTCATTTGCAGTTATCTGCCAAACAGGACATAGGGATCTGTTATCAAAAAATGATTTTTACTTTTTAAAAAACTTCAGAAACAAAAAATTAGAAACAAATAAATTTTTGTGCTGTAGTATGGAATTACAAGCATGGTAACTCATTTCTTCAATTTCTGAGGAGTAAGCCAAAACAACTTTATGAAGCTCTAACAAGTAGCTATTTATTAGACCTTTATTTTATAAACTTAGAAACCCATTATCTAATATATTTAAAAAGGTTTGAGATCATGTAAAATTTTGTTATTTTCAAGACATCTTTACCAATAAAATATCTTGATAAAATATTTCCCTCACATGCTTTAAATACAGCACATATCTTACCAAAATGGAAGCTGATAAGCCTTTCAATTTATTGAAAAAGTAAAATATCTTACAAACTGTCTTCATCGTTAAACCAATTAACAAAATCAGACCAAGTAAATTATTTTTAACATAAATAAATATGCTAATATGTATTCCAAGGAATACTATAAGTATCACTAAAAGATAGATGTGTCCCTTTCAGGGTGGGTTATGAAAATCAGAATCAAAATAACAGAATCGAATGCTAATTTAACCATTATACCAAGTTTTAAAATCATGAATACATCTGTCTTAATTTGCAATAAAGGAATATTACATGCAGCTGAAACTCTGAGTTATTTATTAACCAGAGCGGCCTGGAGTCCTTGGGTACATGGCCAGTGTGCGTGTATCGAATGCATCCAGGTGCTTCTCATCTGTTAATAATTAAATAAGAGCCATGTGGACGATTTCAGAGGTAACTCCATTCCTGATCAAACTCTGCCAATATAGTTAGAGAAAGTGGAAATCATGTGGAGGGATAGATCAGATATAAAGGATTCTGATTCAGCAGCCAGTGTATAATTTTAACTTTTTTTGTTAATTGAAGGTAGATAATATGAAACACCGAATCATGTGAAATACAAGTATGGGCTGCACTTGGAATAAAAATTTCATGATGTGATTTAATAAAATAGATCTTAACTACCTTGTTAAATAATGCACACCAAACCTAAAAAAAGAACCACATAAAATTTTTATCGGCTGACCTGATCCAGTATTAAATGTTAAAATTTGGTAGTCCCTGAAAATGTTTATCTATCTTCAAGAAAGAGCTGCTTCAAAGGTTCTAAGTCTTTCTTTCCAGCTCATGATGTGCCTTAGAAATAAGTACGGAGACTCGCTAATCATAACTGCCTGCATCACACCCGTGGGGAAAGCTGTTTCAGCACCCAGCGTTTCTCAGCCATTCTCTCTATTTTCTCTAACCAGATTCTCCCCCAAGAGCAGTGTGCTTGCTGAGAATAGTCAGGAGAGAAAAGAAGTTAAGCCATTAGACAAAAATTGAGTGAAAATTACTATCATTCCCACTGCCCAACCCACGCTATCTGCTTTCAGAACATCCTGACAGGGGATAGAACTCTCCATACATGTCACCTGCTTCACACTTAACTGTGACGTCTGTAGGACAGGGAGGCACCACAAGCCCAAGGTGAGTGCTTAGTGCCTGGTTCTTCTCTAAATGAAGCTGACCCCCCAGACAGATTTGGGGATTACCCCCTTGATGGGTTCCCAGGAGACGTTTCTCACCCCAGTGGTGAGATCATGGGGGGAACGGGTGGGTCTTCCTTTCATAGAGGAGAGGGCTGTTTTCAAGAGGAGGCTGGGAAGGAAAACTCCTGTGGTGCCAAGATCACATGCAGGCACCGTGGAGACTCCGGGAGCGGAGTCCCGACTCATCAGCACCTGGGTGCCTTTGGAGGTCTTCTCATGTGCCTCAGGGATCCATGGACTTGGGTGCAGGTCACTCACGTGAGGGTCGCCTCCCTTCTGTCGTGCTGCTTCTGACCTGGTGAGGCTCACACCCGCCCACAGGAGGCCGACGGTCCACATCTGCACCATCCTTCCCGGTATCAGATGTCATTGCCATGGTTTTGTTTGACCACATCTTGTGGGTTCCAAATCTCAGCTGGAAGAGTCACCAGAAATCCTCCAGTACAGATCTCTGGTTTAAGAGAAAAGGGACCAAAGGCCCAGGGACTCAATGACATGCCAGCCAGAGTCTGGGCCCACCTAGAGCTCTCTGGCGTCGGCATGTGTATTAGTCAGGGTTCTCTAGAGGAACTGAATCAACAGGAAGTATAATTATAAAAGGGAGACTTATTAGGTTGGCTTACATGACCAGAAGCTGGATAGTCCACAATGGCGGTCTACAGGCTGGAGAGCTAGAAGAACCAGTAGCTGCACAGTCCAAGAAGCTGAAGCCCCCAAATGAGAGGGATCAATGGTGCTACCCTAGTCCAAGACAGAAGGCTTCTGAAGAATCCACTTTGGAAGAGTGAAGAAGCAAGAGGCTTATATCCCCAGACAATCACAGCAGCAATCAAGAACCTGTTCACCAAGAATGGAGCTCGCATCTGCTACTGCTTCCTTGTTCTTCCAGTGTTTTATTCCATCCAAGCCATCATCCTATTGGACAGTGCTGCCCATGCTTAGGGAAGGTCTCCATTTCAGTTGGCTATTCCACATGCCAATCATTCCTAGATACACCCTCATTGACACACCCATAATCAACTTAATCCTCGGCATCTCTTAATCCAATCAAGTTGATGATTCAAATTAACCATTACAGCATGCTTGCTGACTCTCGGTTGGTGATGGATGACATTGATGGGAGGAAACTGGCCAAGAAATACCACTTCCAGGGTTTGGCCTCTGCTTCCCATGAGTTGCTAGCTGCTAGAAAACACAAGAAAGTAGCAGAGGAACTCTCAACCACTGCATCTAAATTATGAACCCTGTGCTCAGAAGCATTTTGTAGAAGTATTCTGAGAAAAAGGCAGAACTAAATCATATTTTTTGTCCTCTCATTTTTTAAATTATTATGTCATGTGTGTTTTAAGTAAGTTTTACTGTAATTTTTTTTTCAGTATTTCCCAAAACATTGTTTACAGTTATTTCTCTCTATTTTTCAGATTATCAATACTAAGGCCCAGTATTGTGTGTAATGGGATTATTAATTAACCACAACCTTGATAATCTCTGATTATTTGATGACCCTTCATAGGAAAGGACTTGAGAGGATCCAGTCTTGGATCAGAAATAGACGGAACCAAATAGAACACATAGGGATACACAGAACCATTGGCTGCTTGAGTTGACTCACCAGGTTCCTCTGGGGGTAACAGGAATCTACTTTGGTTCCCCTTCCTTTCACTCTTTCCCAAGTATTCATGAACAGCAACTCAGATAACAGAAGCAGAATACTTCCCAGTCTTCTGTCCTGAAATCCTACTCCAAAAGCAGCTAGAATACAAAGGCAGGAGGGAATGAAGTTCCCCAGGGAGACGCTTTAGGAGAGAATTCTCCCAGAGTCTCTCCCATTTCTAAATATTTTGCAAGAAGTGGCACTAGCACCGCTCTTTGTTCCAGATGATCCTTTCAAAGATATTTGTACAGTGAACATCCTTAGAATTTGAGATACTATCTCTCTCTAGAGCAAAGGATAAATTTGCTTATGATGAAGGTAACATCTCCCTCTAGAGAAAGGGCAGGTCTGCTTGCTGCCCATTATAAAAGACTCAGATACCCTAAGGTCAGGTTCCCCACCTTTAATGCAACCCACTATATGTGGAGGTGCTACCTGGGCCATTTCAGATCACTCTGTAAGAACTGGGATTTGAGAAACAAATTCATGAAACATGATATTGCTTTAAGGTTTGCCTGTGACCCGGGAGTCTCTTGTCTTCTCCTAGCCTCTATGAAACTAAACCAACTTATTTTTAACTTTCAAGAGAAGAAAAATCTCAACTCCTTCATAGTTTTTGAAAAAAGTTAAGGTGTGGGTTTTTGCTGATACCTTCAGGGAGCCATGAACATTTCCAAGTCCAGATCCTGTCCTCACTAAGGAGTATCCTGAATTCCTGCAGGAAAGCCTCACTGAACGAGTCTGAGACCCTTCTTTCTCCCACATCCCCTTGAGCTCCTCTTTCTCCCTTGAACCACCTGTGGCCCAAACCGGGTGTCCAGCAGCCGTCTCGCATCCTCCCTGGCATCTGAGTTCTCCCAGTATCATCCTACATTTTTCCTTCACTCTCTCCATCTCCTCCACACGGTGGTCTGCCTGGAGAAACATGGTTTTAGTAGCTGCTGTTGGGAAAACTTGGCTCCGTGCCCAGCTCCCCCAAGGCTTCCCTCACCCAGCTGCAAGCCATGCTGGAGTCACCTCTGTCCCCTTCATCTACCCTGCCGACGGCTCAGCTCTAGGGAAGCAGTGTGTCAGTGTGACTCGTCCCTCCCTGACCCCGGTGTGAGCCATGCTAGCCCATGTCCCCATCCATACACCATAGCACTTGCTGTGCTGTCGTAATTACTACCTGTGTACTCTTTGCTTGTCCAAGTCTATAAGCTCCTTGAGGGCAGGAACCTTCTGTCTTTTAAGCGGCATGTCCCACACCTAGCCTAGTACCTAGCACCTGCCAGGCACTTGACAAATATCTATTGGTTAAATTTATAAATGAATAAATTACTAAATAAGTAATCATACGAGTGTTCCATCTTACCTGCTGTGCAGTGTGAGATGGGTGATTGGAGCATGCTCTCCAAGGAAAAGGAGGCACCTCAGGGCATGTTCAAGGCTAGCAAAGGTGCCACCTGATGGTATCTCAGAGACACCAGACAGCTCCGCGACCTTTGTGGCTACAGCCCTGCATGTGGGCATCCGTGGTGCTGACCGCACTGAGGATGGCCACGTAGCACTTACACGGTGGTCTGCCTGGAGAAACATGGTTTTAAACGTATGCGCACACACATCTGCAAGATGATGGAGATTTTCACAGGTAGAGGCATTCAGGCAGGAAAATAAAAGAGAAAAGTAATGTGAATGTGCTTTTCATCGTGAGCCTCATTATATGTGTGAATTGCTGATTCTCTAGCAAAGCCGTAGGAGTTGACAAAGAATTGCCCTTCAGACGTGTGGAAAAACACTCACAGAATACAGCAAATTCTCCAAATAAACACAGCCACCATGCCACACTCTTGGAGACACCAGACAGCTCCGCGACTTCATGTCTGCAGGCCTGCATGTGCGATGCTGGTCATGCTGAGGATGGAAGAACAGGGTCCCTGGGTGCTGATGGGGCTCCTGCAGCTCAAAGAGCCCAGCGGATGCCAGGGTCCTGTCTACTCCCCTGAGCCCAGCAGCCCAGCCCTCTCCCTCTGTCCATCTCTGCCTGTCACCACAGAGTGTCACGTGACCTTCACCATCCTCAGCCTTAGGTACCACTGAGGTAACTACGCTCTACAGAAGAGGAAATGCAGGGGTCCTTGGTTGGGGTGGTCCTTGAAAGCCATTGTCACGCATCGCATTCAGCTTGTGAGTAAAATAAAGAACTGCCCCGGGGCTCACGGGACTGGCTTACAGACTAGAGGAAGTGCACCTCACAGCACAGGTGCAGCACACACGGGCAGCAGAGTGTGGCTCACGGGTGTCACTGTGTGTGAACACAAGCTTCTACAGCAGTGAGCAGACCCCTTTAAACCCTTGCTGGGACCCTTTGAGCCCATCCCCAAACCTAAAACTTCTCTCCACTGTAATTTTTTTTCAGTATTTCCCAAAACATTGGGAAATACTGCTGCAGGACTTGACAAGTCCTGCCTAGACGTCAACGACTGGCTTGATCAAGCCTCAGAGACGCCGTCACACATTGCTGGCCCACAGCAGACACACATCTGCAAATGGCAAGCGAAACCTGGGGCTTGGCTGACGCCCGATGGTTTATTCTTTCTTGTTCGAAGAAATAAGACTATTTATTTGAGGACCCCCAACCTCAGCAAACCCTAAATGCAGAAAACAGTTGACTAAGCAACTTCATCCTTAAGAGACACAGGTCCCAGGGCATCTTGGGCTGTTTCCCTGTGGCATATGAGATGGCACACAGTAATTGTATGTTCAACACAGACGAGAGAGAATCATGAGATGGCCTCACATATCTAGGGGCATTTCAGCATTTGAGAAAAATAAAAAATACTCTGGGTCAGTGGTACCTGAGTTCCAATCACAGCTGGGCCTTGGCACACTGGTGGCCCCGACCCTGTTTGCCTCTGTTTGTTCATCTGAAACTGTGAATGGAAACCGTGAGGGCCACCGTAGGGTTACAGAGGACGATTCACAGAAAGCTCTCCCATGGCACCCTAATGTCTGTTGCTATCATCATCATACAAAACCACTGAGGTCCTTGAGCACCTCCCCCTGGGTGTTTAGGGCCAACGGGTCATTTCGTCTTTCCCCCCCACCCACTTTTTTTACCAGTCCTCTTTCTCCTCCTCCTTTTGTTTTGCTTTGACCTTTCCTCCTCTCACACCTACAGTCTGCTGGTGAGGCTGTCACTGCTCCTCATTGAGTCCTCCTTAGCAGCCGACTTGGGAATACATCCCTGTCAATCTTACCTGCTTTTGGAACTGACACCAGGTGTCAATCTCCAAAAGAATGCTGAGGCAGACCACTGTACCCCGGGAATCCTGCAGGGGGCCCACGAAGCATCTAAAAATAGCTCGAGTTCCATGGGAACATGGGGAGATCAGCGACCCAACTGTGGGTCTAATCTAGACAATGTCACACACCCTACCGTGTCTGACAAAGCGTGAGATCTTGAGAATCTGGACACACTGGTTCAGATCATCAGGAATGAAAACCTTCCCAGGGTCTGGGGCAGAAGGATCGACTTGGCAAGTTAACAAGCCCTGTCTCAAAATGAAAAATGAGAAGAAGGATCAGGGACGTAGCTCAGGGGTAGAGCACCCTGGGTTCAATCCCAGGCACCAAAAAAAAAAGTAATGAAAACCTATGGCGTTTTCTCTTGGACTGAGTTTGCTTTTGAGTTCACCCTAGAAGAGCCTTTCCCTGGTGACCCTTCTGTGGACCAAGAACTAGTTCACAATCACCATTTACTCAGATAAGCCTTTTAGTATTCTAACACACCTCCATCTATCTTTTAACATATATGCTGCATGTCAGTCTGAATACGAGCCTTGTATTTTCTCATTGTCTATCTCCAGCTTGTGTGTATTTTAAGGATTAAAACAAAAACAAAAACAAAAAACAGAAACTAATGACAAACATTGTGCTCATCCATTCAGTTGACAGCTGCATCCCCTATAACCTGGGTGTTGAGGGCCACAGCTGAGTCGGGATGACGCCTGGCATATTGCCAGAAGGGAATGGTTGAGAGGTGACGCCAGCGAGCCATTAAGATGATGCTGGATTGAAACAGGTTATGTATTCAATTGTATATAGACCCCTGCTGTCTGCCTCGGGCGCCCGCTACTTTGGAGTTCTCGCGGGGATTCCTGGGGAGTTCGAGTTGGTTGGTGAAGTTCCGGTTGGTGTATGGTGTTCCAAGGAAGGGCGTTCCTGTGAGTTCGGAAATAAAGTTTGTTCCTGCTTGAGTGGCTCATGATTTGTGCCCAGCCAGACTGCAGCATTTGGGCCCTTTCGCCGTCATTGTTTATACGATAATAATGAAACCCATAGTCCTCTCCTGCCTTCCCTCCTACACACTTGAGGGGGACAGACAACGGGGTGACTTCCAGGGAGTCCCATGAGGGAGCAAACAGAATGCAAATAGAATGATGGGCAGGGGCAGGTGGGAAGGGACCTTCTCTACCTGGGGTGCCCAAGAATGCTTCTCAAAAGAGGCAACTTTGAACTGAGGCCCAGAGACATTCCCAGTGCCAGACTGGGACTGACGAGCAGTCTAAATCTTCAGTGTTTTGCTTGTCATTGCCCCCAGACCAAGGATCCTTAGCGTGTACTTTGTCATCCACGTTGGCAAGCACAGACTATCGTCCATGCAAATAAGAATTCTTCACAGTGGGTAAGTGCCCAGAGCTTCCCACGTAGGGTTCTGGTGGTGACAGTGGACAATCACAGTGCTCACCTCCTTGTTATTTACACCTGCAGGCTGAGGGCTGCATACCACCTCTCCCTGGTCCTCGTGCACACTGACACCTTCCTGTGCACCAGGAAACAGTGTGATGACCTTCAAACGCTACACAAGGAATGTTAGCTCTCACACCTGCTGTTCATTTGGGGGCCACATTTCCTCAGATGAGGACATCAAACCAAACCCACACAAGGATGTCATAAATTAAAGATGCTGGCATCCCCAAGCCCACTGCGATTGTCAAGTCCGTTCTGAGAGTGCCACCACTTTTGATATTTCAGGGCCTACGGGTGCATCTCTCGCTTAACGTGCTGCTGAGATGTGAATGGATTTATAGGAAATATAAATGCTTTCTAAAAGCCACAAGTCAAGTGTGTGCATGCACACCCAGTGTGTCTTGTGCTCTGTCCACGTGCTGTGAGCCCTGTGTCGGTGGATGTCTGCGGCGCTAGAACAGGCTGTCATGGGCATCTCCGTCATAAGCATCATCCCCACTTATTTTCTGGAGTGTAGGATGCAAGGCCAGTGCGTGATTTCTCATTTGGGAATCGACATCTAGACGTCGCTTTAAAACACGTCATTTTCTTCTGAGGCATCCTGCTCCTTTTCCTTCCTCCCTCCCCTCTTTCCTTCCTTCCTTTCTCTCTCTTCCTTCTTTTAATAGTTTCTCCCTTCCCATAATTCTTCAGTATAGAGAAAGGGATAATAACAAAGAAACAAGAAAATAGAGTATAAACAGAAAGAGTTCATTTAGGCATTACTCAAAGAAAAAGAGGAGATAGGCATGAAGTTAATTTTCTTAGGGTTCACTTTTGTTTTCCTAATTGTTGTTTTGGGTTGTGACCTTTGTTTTGCTTTCAACTAGAGAACTAAGTTGGAACCGTTGGCTAGTGTCTTCAAGGAGCCTCCACACCAGCAATTTCAAATGATTTCTTGAAGTAAAATCTGATATGATCTCTTCAACTGTATATACTTCTATAGTGATAATCCATTAACAGAAATCATACATGCAAAGTCCCAATGAACTTAAGTCGCTCATTTCTATCAAAACTTTCTACTTCTAAAATGCACTAAATTCTAAGCACTTTGTCCATTATCATAAGCACTCGTTTGCCTAAGGATACAACAAGAATCTCTTTGACATCACTGATAGGAAACTTGGCATATACTGGATACAGAATAAACCAGATAATCTACAATGTCAAGATCATATTTCAAACTCTGGGCTCATCGTTTTATAGTTTTTAACTCTTTGAGATTTGTTCTGGGTAAAACTCATTCAAAATCTCCCCTCATGTTAACCTTATGCAATCTTTAATTTCTCTCTGAAAATCTAATGTGTTCTCTTTAGAAAAGTATAAAAACCAGGTGGGAAACAGGCCCAAGAGGTGGACATAATTCTAAGTCCTTCTGTGACCCCAGGGGCCTCCTACACTCCTTTCTTAATGGTCCTGCATGTAGGCAAAGAAGGGCCACCCACAGAAGTTAGCGGGTACTCTCTAGCCTCTCTCGTGTTGATCCGCCTTGATCTTTGGTGAAGATTAAATGAGTTTGTGCTTGGGCTCAGAGGATCAGTTATGACCCAGACAGTAGTTAAGCTCCAGGCCTAACTGCCAAGAGCCAATTCCCTTCTGACCAATTCCCTACAACTTTTGGAAGGAAATTCTACATCACTACTTAACTGCTTAAAAATGACTGATTTTTGCTGTTCAAAGTATTCTGAGTATTTCCATTTCTGCGGAGAATTCAGCATATTTAAATGACTACTTAGGTGCCCCGGCGTGAGGACTCCTTGACTCTTTCTGGTGGACTGTGGGGCCCCATCTGCCCCAGAGCTGCCTGTAGGGCAAAGACTCCCCCAGGTGAATTTCACGTGGATTTTATATCAGTGCTGAGGGATGAGGAAATGAGGACCTTCCTTCTGCTACTTCCCAGTCACTGTCCCTTTGTCCTCCCTGTCTTGAAGTTTGCAAGGAAGAGGAGTTTCAGAGAAGCAAACTCTGGGGAGTTGAGGAAAATCTAAAACACGATAGTACATAACTCGGCATGGCAAAGGGACAAACATAAGGTGCAGAGGTCCAATACATTTGGGCTCAAACTCTCTCTTCAGCTGTTACCTTGTTACCTAGAGAGGTAATTTGTTTTCTCTGAGCTTTAGTTTCCTCCTTTACAAAATCAAGATATTATTTTTTTTAAATAAAGAATTTGGTTCATGATGTCACAGACCCTGGACAAAATACCAGGCACCAATAGGCATTGGTGGTAATTTGCTTAGTTTGTATCCCTTTAGGTGTATAAACCAAGGTCACCTGTTCCTCCACCTTTGAAAACTGCTAAGGACTAACTCCTGACCTCCCTGACACATTTGGGAGAAGGGTATTTTTCTGTAGAATCATTATTTATTTATTTTTAACATCAAGTTTTTAAAATATTTATTTTTAATATCAAGTTTGCAAAAAAAAAAAAAAAGTGTCATTTGGGCATATAACACTGGGCGAGGAGCTTTCCTGAACACATTATCTCCAATCCCTTCAGCAATCTCACAAGTAGGTGCTGACTTCCCCACTTTGCAGCCAGTAACGGAAATTTAGAGATAGCAAACGGCCCTCTCACAGCTCCACAGATCTCAAGTGAAGGAGTCAGAGCGGCAACTCAGGGCGGGTTAGCAAAGTTTAACCTTTTCTAGAAAGCAGAATCAAATTAGTTTCCTTATGAAAGTCAGGGGAAAGCCTGTTGTGGTTAGGAGTTTGGGTCAAAATCATCTGGTTCTTTCTACTGGCATGAGGTGGGGACCTCACTGTCCCTGTCTGCCTGTTTTCTCAATTATAAAATGGCCACTTAATATGTCATGAGCTTTGTAATGTTTTGAACAACCAATTAAAAAAAAAAAAAAAGATGGGACCACGTGACATCGTGAGCGTGAGGCAGAGAACTCTGTGTCTAGTGAATTGTGCTCAGCTGTTATTTTAATGCACAGATATTTATCTAGTGAACAGCAGCAACCATTATATGCACGTCACTGAGTATATCTGAGTCCTTGGTGTAAATGATGTGTTTGCATTTAACATACTTTTAGAGACTTGCCGAAATGTTTCTTTGGTGAATGAATTGTATTTCTAGATAGGCAGCAGTAGAGATCATTTTCTGATGTCTGCTGAAATACAAGTAAACTCCAGTGCTTCTATCTGAAAATGCCAATGTACTTTATAGGCAAAATCAACCACAAAATGTTTATGGGGTCAGGCAGTGAGGTCTGAGGCACAAATGTGGTTGAGAAGGAGTCTCACAATGGTGTTAAAGTTCTGGAAGCAAATACTACGTGGGAGGCCACAGAAAGAGTGAATTGTTGTTCACACTTCAGCTTTGATTTGGAGACACCTGTGAAAGAAAATAATCCTCTCCCAGTACTCACTGGTTATTTTATTTCCAGAAAACATGCTTGTTATTTTATCCGAGGTAATTGTCTGGGCTGCAGGGAACGGTTTGTGACAAGTAAACAGCGCCACCTACTGGTTGTGGAGAGTAATTTTGCTAAGAGAAGAAATTCCTCTCTTTCGTGGGTGTGATCCCCCCCAAATAATGCTGAATGTTTTGATTTCAGGGAGCAAAGAGCCAACACTGATGTTAAAAAGAAAAATCAGACCACGTAGAAACAGATATGAATGTAGGCAAATTTCCTTCCTGGCATGAAGATTGCTCTTTTCTAAAGCGTTTGGGATTTTTTTCCCCCATCACGATAGACACGTCAGGTCTGCTCCAAGCATCTTAGTTCAAGTGCCAAGTGAAAATGTCTGGCTTCTATCACCTGATTTTCCTCCCTACATTGATTAAACAGATCGGCAGAGACAGTTCCAAACACACTATTTGTCTAACGCATTTACATATTAATATTTCCAAAGCAAATCTGGCTCTGAAGCTTTGTTATTTAAATGCTTTTATTTGATATGCTCAACACCATTTCAGAATGGCATTCAGCCCAGCCCACGCCATCCTGGACATTTAAATTAGAATAAGCAAGGATAGGCATGATGGCGACTCCAATGACCGCCGTGACCTTCTGCTAGGTGCCCTCGGAGTCAGCCAGACCTGGTTCAAATCCCAGGAGTAAGCATGGAGGTGCTGCAGTCCCTGGCATTCCTGGTGCCCCTGGTGGGTCACTGCTGCGGGTCAGGAGCAGGCCTAGGCCTGGACAGTGGTGGAGAGTAGTCTGTCTGCGTTCCCCAAGCCCAGCCCTGCCTGAGCCCTGGGCTTGGTGAATAATTGGACGTTGTTGATTTACAAAAGCTGACACTTTCATTTAATTTGGAGTAACTTTTACTTGGTGTAAAAGTTAAACCCAGGGAGGCAGATGGCAGTGATTGGCAACCCAAATCTCCAACAGGTGAAAGTTATTTGATCTGAGTCTCCTTATCTGTGAAGATGTGTGACTTGCAGGTTCTCGTGATGATTATAGGAAACAGCAGGTGTGGCGCCCCCAGCTCAGGCCCGGTGAGGAGCCCAAGTGCTGCTCTCACTGTTGTGTGGAAGTGAATCCATGCACTTCAAGTCGGATTAAATTGATGGCATATGGTCATGAAGCCATTAGATGAGTTTCACAGGCCATCAAAGGCCACTTGTCAAAAACTGTGCACTCACAAGTAGACCTCATTCCCCCTCTGGACCGGGGAGCAGGGAGGGGCCACCGGCTCAAAAGGCCGAATGTGGGTGGGCAAGCACTCGCCTTCCTTAGATCAGCCTCTCCACAGTCTCTTTCCTTGGTCTTCCCTTCCTCTCTTCCTTGGTGCCCATCCCAAATCATGAGCCACTTCTGTGGAGCTGGTTCCCAAACCAAGCTCCACATCCCCATGCCTCCCCTGCACCTTCTAGCAAGTGCCGGACATCCAGGTAGGCAAGTCCTCAAAGAGCAAGGTCCTTGGGGCAGGAGGAACGGGTGCTGCCTAGGTGTGACCGGGCACGCCCATCAGGGTAGATATGACATGTAAAAACCACCCCTCCCCCTCCACAGACCATGTGATGCCTCAGCCTTTGACAGGCCAAGACTGAGAGGTGCCCGGTCTCCAGGACTTGTCCAGAAGTGATTTGTCTTATAGTCAGAAGCTTGTGTCTCCTTCCTTGCTAATATTAGTTGCCGCAGTCTGGCTGGGCACAAAATCACGAGCCACTCAAGCAGGAACAAAGTTTATTTTTTGAAACTGCCGCCAATGTCCGGTACGCGCCCGGGAAGATTTTTCCCACCCACGCGGCCTCCTCCAGGACCCGCCGAGAGAGCTCCTCCCCCGGAACTCCCTCCTACTGTACTTCCCCAACCAATGGGAACTCTCCAGGAGTCCCGTAGCCGGCCTAGGTGAACAGCAGGAGTCCAATATCCATATGAATGCAAATCTTAACATAATCATATCATCTCAATGGCTAGCTGGCGTCACCTTTCGACCAAAAATGCCATGCATCATATACTTGGCTCTTAGCAATTAGTAAGAATAAAAGCTCAAAATGGCTTTTCTCTCTCTCTCTCTGATGACTATGAGCCAATATGAAAGCTTGTCCTACGGGGCAGCAGGCAGCGGGGTAGAGGGAAGGGCACTAACTAAGCAGGAGTCTCTATATTTGTAGCTGGGCTTGGTGAATTATTGGACAGTTGTTGATTTACAAAAGCTGACAGGCTGCCTGGGTTTGAATTTAGATGCAGAAGCTAACTGGCCAGTCACTAGTGAGCCTGGGAAGTGGTTCTGATCTCTTTTATGCATTTAATTAACACATATGAGCTGGGTGCCAACGACACACCTGGTGCTGTTCTAGAATATGGGACATGGCAGTGATCCAAAGAAGCAAAGACCACTGGCCTCACTTGTTTATACCCTGGCACGGGAAGCAGACCAAGAACAGCGTGTGGATGATGAGATCACTGACTTAGAGCCAGGCCCGCAAACTTTTTGGAAAGGGCAAGAAGTCATCTGGGGGACATGGGGCAGCCGCAGCCACTCGGTTCTGCTCCACCCCACCATCCTGGTAGGAAAGCAGTCACACAACTCCCAGGGTGGCTGTGTCCCTGAGATGGAGAGTGTGCTGCTGTGTCCACTGAGCAGGGTGATCACTGTGGAGAAGAACCAGGCGGGGCATCGGCAGTGCTGGGTTGGGGAGAGAAGGACAGGCCTCCGTGTGAAACCAGTGAGCAGAGGGGAGAACCAAGGCACAGCTGGACAAAGTGCTGGGCATGGTCTAGTGTGGCTGGAAGAGACAGTGAGGGGAGGGGAAACTGCGTGGCTTCTGGAGAGAGCGAGCAGGGAGACGGAGGACAGCCCTGCTCGGTGCTGGCTGCTGGGAAGGTCTGGGTCGGGTAAGTCCAGCAGGCCTGGGACCATGGCCACCCTGGGGGCAAGATCTGTGGAGGCTTAGATCTGAGGGAAGTGACAATTCCAGAAGGATCCCATGTGGACAGGAAGGAGCTGGCACACCTCTGGGGTTTGAGTTTCCTTGTGTGTAGCTGGAGAGAAGAACAGCACCTGGGGGTCGGTGGTGTGCGGATCTACTTGGTTACTTCACGGAAGAGCTCAGCACGGTGCTTACTACTTAGTGACTGCTCAGTGAATGTCAGGGTACCACGGTTGTCCCTTATCATAGAGCTGTTCTGGCTTCGCCTGGGCCTGAGCTAAGTCACTTACTAATTACATGATCTTGAAAAGGTTCTTAATCTCTGAGTCTCAGTTCTCCACATCTACAAAATGAGTTTAGGGGGAAAAAAAAGAGAGCCAACCGCATGAGCGGCAGCAGTGAGTTCTCAGATCTCACTGGCTACATCATCGCTACTCCTCGGTGACTTTTCAGCGACAGTTATGTTGGGTGAGTCGCCTGAGTTCTCCCGCAGCTCTGAGCTCAGCCCTGCAGTTGGACCTCAGCACCCTTCCTGGCCTTTGGGTCATGTTTGTTACACACTCACAGGCAAATCGTGACCCAAGACTCAGGTGGCACAGGGACGTGGCAGTTTCATTACCCTATAAAATGCCCAGCCCTGCATCCTCCCTCAGCGGCTGAGTACATTTAGGTAGAAGAAAGTAAATGCTTCCCTTACTCAGCTCCTTTTCAAAATGAGCTTCATTTCCTGGGAAGGATAAGAGAGTATTTAAAACAGAAACCCGTGATTTCCAGCATGCACAGAATGCAGTCTTTGGCAGCGGAGGGCTGTGCCCACACGGCTCAGATGCGTCCTGCTCCACGGAGACCACCCTCTCGTGGATAGCAATTTGCTGCAGCTTCCTCAGGAAAAGATCACCTTCCTCCATAAAAAGTAAAAAACTCAAAAAAAATAAGATCCACACTCTCAAGTGATTGTGAAGTCCTGAAGAGATCACAGTTTAACAGGATGAAGCCCTAACCACCTGACTTTCTCCACCTCTTAAAGTAAGTTTTGGCCAAGAGGCTACACATCAATAAATAATGATTCAGCTGGCCTCCTAAATGAGGTTTTGATACTCAGTTATTTGTTTCAACGAGGTGAGGGGAGAATATCTTGGCACATTTTTGCATTTCAGAAGGTTGAGGCTGAAGCTGGGGGTGGCTGCCAAGGACCTTCTGGGGCAGCAAACCTACGTGTGTGGGCCTCAGGCCATCGAAGCAGAATCTGGCCTAGCAGGTCACTCGTAGAGCTCCTGAGGCCACAGATTGGCGTCCGCCTTTGACAAACAGAACACTGCACACCCCAGGCCGGAACAGACACCAGGGTGCACACCGCCCAGGTTTGGGGAGTTTGGGGAGATGACTGGAAAGAGCTTCCTGTGCTGATTGTCATGGAGATCCAGAAGGTGGTCCCCGTCTCACCTCCACGGCACTTAGAAGCAAAATTAACAGGCTGTGCTCCTGAGAGCCATTTGCAGCAAAGAAGCAAAGGCGGCAAGTTACAATTGCCCCATGTTCTGCCCTCACCGACCCTCCCTACTGGTCCTAGGAAACAGTGCTGAAGACGCAGCCCTGCCTGGCCGCTGGGCTGGCTGGGCTGCCTGCCTTCCTCCTCCACTGCCTCGATCATCCGCCCAGACTCCTCTTAAGACAGCGGGAAAGAGAGAAAGGAGCAGTGGGGGACGCGTGCGGCCTGCCTCCGCTGTAAAAGCTTCCCTCTCCTCTCGGGAGTTTTCCTTTTAATTAAAAATTGCAGTTTTGAACCAACTTCCTCAGAGCTGGGGAGACTGGACGTCTCGTTTGTCCGAGGCATTTTCCTGGTCCCTAGAATGACCATGCGGCTCCCTCCTCAGCTTGAGCAACGTGGGAGGCTGGGACCAGAAAGCCCTGGCCTTTTGTGGGTGGCTAGGCCACAGGTGGCCCTGGACGCTGCGTGGCCAGTTCCACCCAGACTTCCTGCCCTCAGCCCATTTGCTCCCCTGACTGGCCCGAGCCCTGCTTTTTCCCTCAGTTCCCACCTTGGCTTCCCGCCCCCGCTGGCCACTTCCCTGGGCCTTCTGTGATTTATTAGGCAGGCTGTGCTGGCAAATTGCTCAAACCCCACTCCCTCTCCTGTGAGATACACATGAATTTCAAATCACCTTTCTTCCACTGGAAAGAGAAATGTCCCTGGCAGTGGGACAGAAAGTGCCTGAGGTGGAAACTTCCAGGCCCTGCCCTGGAGGCCGCTGTCCAGAGACAAGCTAGCCAGGCCCTCCCTGCAGCCCTCGGGCAGTGCTCCCTTGGACCTCTTCATCCCTGGCTTCCTGGTGATGTTTGTGTCCAGAAAAGGTAAATAAATCTCCAAAGAAGCCTAACTCGCTGCCTGTACTCAGCTCGGTCCCTGAGATACTCCAGTCCCACCGTGGTAAGAGGCAGGCGAGAGCCTCTGACCCCCGTCCCATGTCCAGCAGACGTCACAGGGACCCCTGGTTGATATTTAATCAGCTTTTGCTGAATGAATGAACATGCGAAGGAAGGACTCGGTTCCAGGCCTCGTCAAGGTCCGCAGCAGCCATATCGATCTCTTCAGTCAGGCTGTCGCCATGGTACCCAGACTCTCTGAAGGAGGGTCTCTGGGGTCTCATCAGCAAAACAGAGAGAATAAATCCTGCCTCGCAATGAAACCAGAGCTTACAAGTGCCCTAGAAAAAGTGCCCTGTTTGTATTATCACTTACAGTATTAACTTATTGATCTGCACAATAAAATCAGTCAGGGGCCAGCTGTGTGCGTGCTCTGCCTTCTTCCATGTGAAGAAGTGGGCTCCAGGATGAGCCCTCCTGCTGGACACCGGGAGGTGTGAGCGTGCCGCACTGTCTGCCTTTCTCACGTGGAGGTGATAAGCCCCATCACTTTGTTTTAAGAATCCTTGAATCGTCCTGAGGCTTAAACATTCTGCTTGTGCTTGATGCAACGCCATCTAGACCTTCACAGGCCATTTCCCTGAGAACGGATGATGTCTTTCCAATGGCACTTTTCCCTGCCTCTCACAATCACCGACTGAATCCTCTCCACTGATTCCCTCCCACGCTTCCCGGCTGGGGTGCCCCGCTCCACTCCATCTGCTGCCACGGAAGGAACCGTGTGGTCCACAGTAAGGACTCATGTGTAGGGACAGTTCACCTCGCTGCTGAGTGGATGGTCAGCCTGGACCCAGGGCTTCTCAGAGCATTGGGCCCACAGCAGGTCCTTGGCAGCCAGAAGCCAGTGTGCGGGAGCAGTCGGGGAGCTCAGACCTGCAGCCCACGAGAAGTGAGTACTGGGCCCCCAGTCTCACTGAAAGGCAGAGCTGCTGCTCACAGCTGGGACTTCTTTTTCCTTGACTGAAACAGAACAGGGCACAGTAGGTAAGAGGAGGACTTGGAGAAGCATCTGCACAAACTGCTGCTCCCAGACACAGGCTGAAGGAGGACACAGCCGGCCACCTCCTCAGGTACCAGGCTAGACCCACTCCTTCCCTCCCTCCCTCCNCCCTCCCTCCCTCACGCCCTGGGCCCCTTTGGCTGCCCAAGCCAGGTGCCAGATGTCTTCCCCATCTACTGCTTCAAGGGCAGCAGACATTGAAGCGCCAAGCTGCTGACCCAGCAGGTCCACAGTGCGCCCAGAACCTGTGCCTGTCATGTTTTCAATCCTGGCATGGGGACCAGAAAGGTCATCAGTGCCCAGTTTAGCAACTTGATTCAACATTCACATAAGACAGAATTTAATCTTCCTGTTGCAAATACTCCCTGAAATATTTTTCAATTCTGCTTCTCAGCTGAAAAGCAAGCCAGGGTAAACTTCATGAGGAGGGATCTACCACTCAGATTTAGCTTTGTTGATCTAAGGCAGCTGTGAGAATCTTGGTAAAGAAAGAAGAGCAAGCTCTGAAGCACACGGCGCCGGCACCGCGGGCTGTGGCGGGATGGGGGCTGGACTGCGCAGAGCTGGGTCTGCAGCGCATCCTTTCCTATGGGCTTTTAAACCCTTATTCCATGAACTGCTGTTTATTGCAAAAGAGCATGCCGAGGTTGGGGAACCTTCCAGCAACCTAAAATATCCAGCAAGCACACGACTTCCCTTTGAACTAGACATGGTCCTGATGTGAATGCCACTCATCTCTGCCCTTAGAAAGGGGCCACATCAGGACTGGGTCCTTCTCCACGGGGGTTCATCTGTTAGTGTCTGCATGCTTCATTTTTGTGTGCCATTTTGTAATTTATTCTCAAAGATCCTACTGCAGGAGCCATATGGCCATTCTAACCTGGCACACGAGAGAACACATAATGGCCTAATAGTCTCAGAGATTTTCTGTCCAAAATGCTTGTAGTACTGAAGTGTATTTCCAACCACAAAGCCACAGTGATTGAAAAATCGACTTCCCCCACACAGCATCGGCAAGACTCGCTGCACGCTCACCACCTATATTTTGGGGTAATATGTAAATGGGTAAAGGTCAGTCCATTTTGGTTGAGATTTCTTGATCCATTTCTTAATATTTTGTTTTAAGATAGCAATGGGAAGCATTGTCACGGTGCATGACACCTCTGGATTCTTTTTCAATACTCTGAATGACTTCAAGTGACACTGTAAAGATACCAAAAAAAAAAAAAAATATATATATATATACACTCTGCCAACTTTCCTGCCAAGATTCCCACAGCAGCGTCTGCGCCCCTCAGGTCCTCCCTGCACTCACCAGTCCTCCTTCCCCACAGGGCACCCTCTGGGGCTGCGCCTGAGAACCCAGCTAAGACTGGACCAAAACACCCTCCTTTTGAAAATGTAAGAGATTTTATTATTACAAAAGCAAAGCATACTCACTAGCAATGTCAAAAACTTAAGCAGGGTGGAGAAAAAGAACACAGCAATCATCATCCCATGTAGCTGGAGGTGAGATTTTTGATTCATTGCTATAGAGCTTTCTAAATACTTCTTATATCCACACACACACATTTTTTTAACAGAAATGGGTTTATGGGTTTTTACCAGTTTTTTTACCCTTAATAGCATCACAAACACCTTTATAATTTCCCTAATGCCACATTTAATGATGATCATTAATGAGGACACAACATGATTTGCTTAAATAACTTACCTAACAGAATGACAATAATTATTCTATGGCCTGATTTTTGCTACATTCCTGATTTTTCTCTAGAAAAGAATTCTAGAAGGGCCAAAGGATGTGCATGTTTTTAAGGCTTTGCACACAAAGCATTTGCTCGGCCATAAGAAGAGTCTTTTTGTGTCTTAACCTTCCTGAAATTAGCACGATGTTTTAAATAGATGTGGATGTCTACAGTGGTAACTTTTTTCCTTCCTCTCTTTTGTCAAGCTGTTATTAAGTTGAAGGTGCCTTTTGCAATTAATGCCATCTTAGAATTAAGGCACTCCAGTCCTGGCAAGCTGCCTCCCGGGAGTAGTTGTCCCACGTACAGACCCTCCCACAAGGTGGCTTTGCTACTTCCCCACACCACCCCTCTTTTCACGTTTGCCAAATGAAAGGAAGTTTCATGTCTTGGTCATCAAGCTAGTGCATTCCCACAGTTCCGATGCACTAATAATTACCCTTAGCATAGTTCTTAGAAATTTTAATAATTTTGGTATGACTTTATTTTTCCACATAGAGTATGACTCTTCCTTGGTGCAAAAAAAAATTGTAAAACATAAAAACATAAAGAATTTTTAATATGGCATGCTCACTGTACCAATTTTTACATAAATACAACTTGGTGATCCTAAAATTAAATCTTAATTATATTCCTCTAAAGTTCCATTTGATAGGAAATACCAAGTGAACCCAAACCTAGGGTCAACACAGCATCTCCAAGTCAGCAGGGAAAGCGTGTCCTTACTGGCGGCCCTGTGTGGATCCCTTCCTTCCTTAGGGCCAGCCCTATTCCCACCTTCAGTGAAGATGCAATGGGGTGACATCGTAATTCATTGTCTGGAAAGCAATGACAGATTTGCAGTGGATCAGGGAGCGCGACTCGGTGTGGAGCACAGTTGGGCAGGAACAAGCCACAGCAAGAAGGACAGGATGAAGGCAGAGTCCATTGGCCTGAGTAGCTTGGAAAGCACTGGGTAGAGGGAGCTTAGGAACAGCCCCCTGACCTCATGACGTTGACACTAGCCTGGATCCCGCTTCCTCTGGGCTAGTGCTGATTCAGAAAGCACTCTGCCAGGACGTGAGAGCCACGGCACTCAGATCTGTGTCACCCTGAGTAGGAAGCCAGCTTACGACACGGCTCGGGAGGACAGAGTGAGAAGTTCCTGCCAAGTCATGTGATTTAACACTTAAAAGGCATGTATGTGTCAAGCTGACATCGCTCTCCAGAAGAACTTGGAAGCGGCCCACCTTACGTTTGGGTGGATTTGAGTAAAATACCTGACATGTGCCAATGGAGGCTCCAGGTTCCTTTCAGAAGCATCCGATAAAACCTTACTGCTTTAAAATAATTAGAAAATTAGTGGAAAGACTTAGTCATAAACCAAGACTCATGTAAGGTCAAATTTCAAGTATATATAAAGGGGGGGGTGTGGACAGAAGGTCGCCAGTCCACAGACCACTTGCTACCATCCCTCTACTTGGGTCTGTTCCCAGTGCCAAACGCACGTCAGATATGTGTTGATTTTAGATACATGAAACCAATTTGACTTTCCTCTTCAGCAAAGAAAATGATATTTTTCAAAATTCATGGGAGTAAAAGTCCAACTTTTAAGGCACTGTTTGAACTGCCACCGTTGAAGGACTGGTGCAGATGTGCACATGACCCTCCTCCTTGTCTCTGGCACAACCTCCTCAGCTGTCAGAGGATGCGAGATGGAACCCGAGCCGCCTGGCACTGAGCGCCCACGGGCCCGGGTTCCCTGTGCAGCCCAGAACGCCAGCCAGGAGCGTCGTGGACACAGCGGCCACTGCCGGGTCAAGGAACTAGGTCACCACTGCAGCTGCCATGAATGAGTAACGATCTTGAAAAAGAAGTCCATAAGCAAATGACAATGAATGGCTTTTCTCCCCGGTCCAGTTGTAAATCCTGCCTCTGTGCAACAAGGGCTCTTGCCCACTGCGGTCTGTCCTTGGCCTGGGAGATGTTTGGGGACGTAAATCAGTGTTCAGGTTAGAGGGGCAGCACTGGAGCAGGTGACAGGGGGCGATGTGGTCATTTAGTCACTCCTCTGCCTTCAGTGAGATGCAGAATGATGAACTTAGGTCCCGCCGTCCCAGTGAGGAATTTCTGTTGGAATTCCATCCCAGTATGTGTGACCTGCCTTCTCCAGCTCTTCAGAAGGATGTTGCTACCGGCTTGATGGGGGGATGGGTTCTGCACAGCGATACAGGCCGTCTGCGCCATTTTGATACAGGGGAAGGCGTGGCCGTCTGCGCCATTTCATGACACTTTCCAACAAGGACTTCGGTGCTTAGAGACAGAGCCTTCTGAATATTTCATTTTGACTCTTGTTATTGTGCCATGAGTGACATACACCATGATACACTTTCCAGAAAAGACTCTCTGCACAGAGTCACGGAAATGTGTTATCGCCGATAATGTCAACAGAGGGAAGTCCTGGCACATTTTTAGCATCTCAATTTTGAATCTTTGTTAGCTACAATTTACCGAAGCCATTGGGGCCACGGAGATGAGTTACTCTGTCTAGGCTCCAGCTAGGCTTGAGGGCATTGATCACACAGGCCCTGCTTGCAGGACTGTCCTGTGCTCATCCTAATTAATCTTATTTGCCCTTCGAGAGCCCAAGCGTCACCCAGCTGTGGAATGTGGCCACACTGCTGGGAGCACAGACCCTCCCCTGCTCCGTGGTGGCTCCAGCCCATCGTCACAGAGGAGTGCCTGTGTCCCCCCTCTCTCCCTCCTTGAGCCAACCCTACCAGGTACCCCTCAGGGCCTAGTGTGCGGTGGATGGCAGCACTGGGAGCACATGGATGGCCCTAAGGAGCCCGAGGTTGTGGGGTGGCATATAAGAGAACACAGTGCGGGGGGGGGGATGGGAAGTAGGTTGGGTGTGTCCAGGGCAGTGGGCACATGCCAGAGAAGATCAAGCCTAGCCTGGGCTCAGGGGGTTCCCGGGGTGATTTCTGAATTGAGAATCACAGCCGAGTGGCTATAGCACACTCGGCTGAGCAAAGCTGGGAGAGGGGCAGGGGCAGCACAGCTCAGGAGCAGAGGATGCAGCTGCTCCCCAGAGACCAAGCCCGGCCGGCCTGGGCCTTCGTCCCTGCGCTTGGTCCCTGCTGTGCACTGCAGCCCCTCCAGGAGGTGAGCGGTTTGCCATTTCTCCATAGGCCCCTTGATGAGCCGTTGGCCTTCTGAAGACTTGATTCCAGTCATAGAGACAGACAGACAGACAGACAGGGATGGCATTTCAACGAATAGTTAGATCACTGTAATTATTCACTGAAAGCCCATTTGTGCTTGTTGTGATCCAAGTTGTTGGGCAATTTTTTAAAATATAGAATAATGTTAGCCGCCCCGCCCCCCCCACCACCACCACCCTGTTTGGTGACATTACTGGAAGAAAAGGGGACCTATTCCACCCTAGAGAGCATCAACCCAGACGCTAGTGGCCCTGTGGCTGCAAACCAAGGGGGTACTGCACAGCCAGCCGCTGGCCCTTTCCTGGTCACTGTCATTCGGCTAAATGAGCGTCCCTGTAATGTTAAAGGACCAAGAAAGCTATTAGTGAGGAGGCCGCGCGGAGGATGGCACCTCATTCGCTCACCTGAGGTCCGCCATTATCTCAGCAGCTGGGAAATGCAGTGGAGGTCCCGCTCTTTAGCCGCCTTAATTAGTTTGCTTTCTACCTCCTTAGCAAAGCAATAAGATGGGGAAAGGGAAGACAACAGGCGGGGGAGAGTCGTGTAAGTCTGAGTTCTATTTTATAATTTAGCGATGCCGCAGGTGTGAGTGCTGCTGGCAGATAAGGCTTTCAGGTCACTGAAGGGCCTCCTCCGCTCCTGCTCAGGACCCCGGCCAGCGTTATCTTGTGCTAACAGCTGTCCAGAGGAGCCCCGGAGTCCAGAATGGGCCAAGGCCTGGGTGGCAAGCCCTCTGTGAGTGTTTCTGGCTTCCACCATTGTCTGCAGGCAGGGCAGAGATGCATATCCAGGGAGGATAATATGGGAATGGATCCCGCCATTATTAAGCAGCCCCAGCTGTGACCTGCTCTGAGCCTGGAGAACACAAACAGAAGCATTAGCCAGCTTAGCTCCTGAGGGAGGCCTGGCTGAGTAGACATCTCAGACCCAGGGGTTCTGGTGGCTGCCCTCCCTCTTTAAACTGGAATGCTCATGAATACAACGTAGGGCAGAGGACCTGGGGCAGGGAACCCTGAGTTCCAGCAGAGCCCTCGGTAATGCAGATGCCCGGGGCCTGCTAACTTCCCCTGGAGACAGGCACGGGAAGGAGTCGACGTTCTGGAGGTCTGGGTCAGCTTCTTGCCTTAGAGTGTTCTTCCCTTCAAGGGTGAAATCCCAATCCTAACAACCTTCCAAATTAATTCTCAAGTGCTGAAGAATTGCCGCCTTAGCTATCACAAATGAAAGTCCAGTTGCTCCGTGCGAGGCTTTCTGCTCCCAGGCCTTTACGCCTGGAAGCAACTCTTTAACCCAAACCTCTGGGTTGGCTAAATGGAGAGCCTGCCATAACCGGGGTCGAAGGTGAACACGGACAGATCCTGATGGCACGTTTGTTAGCAACCCCATAAGGAAGGGTGCTGCTGGAGACCGTCACCCTCCTCTGCAGTGTGCTCTGAGCACAGTCTGCCTGTGATGAATGGTCTGGCCGCTATCTATCCTTGGTACAAGATTTGACAGAGTGAACAAGCAGGAACAGCAGACACCCAGAGACGCAGTGAAGGTTACAGATAACCCCAAACAGCTCTTCCTGTCTGCGCTTCTTGAACAAATGGCTCAGAGTGTGTGGCAGGAAGAATCTTATGTTCTCACTGTAGACAGTTACACCTTGTTTTCTTTAATCTGACTCATTTTCTGTACCCTGAAGTTCCTTCCTCCATCGGTACAAAACGGAACTCAACTCTCCCAAAGGCTGAAGTAGAGCAGCCATCATTGGAGGGAAACAAAACTTTGAATTTAAATAATTAGAATCATTAAAGCACTTGTGGTTTTTCTAACCTTCCTGATGTCCCTACTTACCTCTGAAATGTTGAAGGTGTTCTCTTCTTTTGTCCTGTGATACCTTCACTGACCACCTTCATGATCTGAGCAGCCCTTGGAGTAGTGGCTCTGCACTGTCCACTGGGCTCCTGAGCACGTGGAATGGGGCTGGTCCAAATGGAGCCATTTCGCAAGTGCACAGGATTTCCAAAGCTTGAGAGTGAAAAAGGCAAAGTAACTTGGTAACCAGCTCATATCGGTGACATGTTGAAATTATACGACTTTGAATTTAAGTGACTTAATTTAAGTCACTCCACCGCTTTCTTTTTCCTCTTTGTAGCTACAAAAACATTTTTAATCATTGTATCAGTTGGACAGAGCCATTCTATTCCGTGTCCTTTCACCAAAAGTGTTAAGATCAAAAGAATGAAATGGTGCAGAATTACCACTGTGGCCCGGTTCTGTTAGGAATGCTCTCCCAAGACCAAAAGTGCTTTCCTTAGCGACTGTCTTCTCTGGCTCCGTGGCTGGACACCATTAGCCCCTTGGTGGTCACAGGACACTAATTAGCCACACAGGGGTGCTCGAGGCTTCTTGGTGCACTTGGGCCACACAGCGTGGTGCTGGGCTCCTCTTGCCCCAGGCAGCTGGCTCAGCCTGGCTGAGCGTCCACACCACAGCCCTGGTCCTACAGCCCCCGTCACACCACAGTTCCATAGCTGGTTGCCAGCCCTGACCCTGTCTAGCCCTAGTCCCTCACCCCAGCTGCCTACTCCCCTGTGTACCCCAACTCCAGGGTCCAGAGGAAGAACTGCCACCCCTCCCTGAAACCCCCCGGGACTGGCACCTCCCTGGCAGTCATAGTTGTCCTTGTCCCTGTCCCCCCTTGTCCTCCCACTCATGCCCTGTGCTCCCACAGGACCTCAGGTCCATTACACAAGGAGGCTGTGGCCAAGCGAACTCTGTGGTGGGAGAGCACCCAGGCAGCAGCACTCGCCCAGCACGCAGGACGTGCCTGTGGAAGCAGGGTGGGATGGGATGGTGGCTCCTGGGGGCCTGGGAGTGGTCACCTATGACTACGTCGTAGTTCTGTGCAGACCCCTGGGCACCTGGCCCAGGGTGGGCACTCAGGGACTTTGGGCAGCATGAATGAGCTAGAGCAGTTTCCCCACCTCGGTCACAGTGATCGTGTTGACATGCAGATCCTGACCCCGTGCTCCTGGGCATCGGGTGCCATTCCACTTGTCTCCCAGGTCCCAGGTGGTGCTGAGGCTGCTGGTCTGGGGACTCCTGGATCACTGCTGGGACCAGTGTTGGGGCTTCCTCTGAGTTCATGTTTCAGAGGCCCCTGTTGACGTGGCGATCCAGGCCTCCCCTGATCCAGAGGGTCTCCTGCTGGGAGAACGGTCCATTAGGAAGAGCAGGGTTGGAGCAGGGCCTCCCCGCACGACCTCTCACCAGCAATTGTGCCCAGGAGTCTGCCTCAAGAACAATCCCCACCTTGTTTAGCAGCCGTAACGCTTCAAGGGCATTTGGATTTCCCAGGCCTTGACTTTCTCTGGAGCTTTACGTCTGCTCCTAACCCTCTCTTCCTATCATCTTCATTCTCTTTCTTCCTCATCTTCTTCCCTTTTCCAACAACTCTGAGCCCTGTCAGAGTGGAGCCTCTCCAACCGTCACACCCAAGACCGCAGCCTTGGAGTCCGGCTCATCATTGTACCCTTGAGCCCCACCGTGGGCTCTGAGTTCACTAAGGAAGTCCCCTGGCCAGATGGCTTTGTTCTTGTCCTCCAGCTCTCAGGCCCACCCCTCCCTTGTCACCCAAGGAATTCACCACTGCGCCACCTACCCATCTGCGTGTCTGTGTGGCAGTTACTCTGTGAGTCCCTGGTACCTCCTCAGTGATCACACAGCATTAGAGCTGACTTGAGTTTGAAGTGACTGTGGCCCATCCAAATGGAAAGGCACGGTAGGCGGCATGCAGCTCGGAGGGGGTCAGGAGCACAGGCTAGGGTTCAAGTTGTTAGCAGAGAGGCCACCGATTAGGCCTCTCTGTCTGAAGGAACAGAGGTGATGAGCATAAAAGCAAATGCCATTTCCAGGTGCCTTTGCCCCCTGACTTAACCCACCCGGTGGTCTCTTCCCTATGAGCCTCTGTGGCCTGCATGGGACTATTTCATAAGATATTTTTTTTAACATTTTACCTTTTATTAAGGCAAGTTTGTGAAAATAATGTAATACACCCAGATCTTTTCACGAACTTTCCACTGACAACATTTTTTAATGTAAGAAACATACCGAAAAACCTACATTTTATAAAAAGTCACCTCAATACCAGAAAATAGTTAATGAAAGATGTTGAACCCAGTTTACTTTTTAAAGGATGCTCTTTCCTTGACTCAAATTCCAAGTGTTATTCATCATCTTTAGAGCCAGTTTTGCTTAAAAGCTTCAAGACATCAACCCAATTCCAGCCTCGAGGGAGTTCCCCTTTATGATCTGTTTTGTCTGCCAGTTTACGTTTCTGGGCTTTAGAAAGTTGTCCTTTTTTGTCATTTTTCTTATTTGATGGAGCTGTATTAGGAGTTTCAACAGAGATGATATTGCTTATAGACGTTGTAGAATCAGTGGGACAATGATTCTCCATGAACTGCTCTTTATTGTCTTTGGCATATTCAAACAATGTATAGGTCATAGCAGTTCCAAGATTCACTTCCACAGCTTCCTGTAACTTCCTGTAACTCTGCTTTACAGCTGATGATATGGTGTTGTTAAAAAAAAAAAAAAAAGCGTTCATAGATATAATTGGAGGTGTTTGGGGATATGTTTCTGTCCAGGAAATCTCTATTAAGAAGGCTTTGGGATCACCATTTTCACCTATATATAATGTATTCACTAAGTACTTTTTGTTCCATTTACTTTATTTCTCCCTTTTTATCATAGAATCAACTTCCACTCTCCCAACATGTGTGATATTTTTCCTTTGTTTTTTGTTGAACAGTTTGAAAGCAAAGTATCCTAAGAACATTCTCTTTAATAACCACAGGACCATTATCACACCCTATATTGAAATGAAACTGGACTTAATTCCCAGAAACTTTCATCTCGTTCATAAATAGAACGGAATGCTTCTAGTTCCATCTCCTGGTCCTCGTCCAGGCGGACAGCGTTCACGACAACTAAGAAAAAGCAAGGGCAGTGGCCCAAGGCCAGGGCATTCCCCTTCGGTGCAGGGTGGGGAGTAAGCTCCTCTGAGCCGTAAACCGAGTTCAGGCGCACACTCAGCGGTCTACAGTATCCAGCAGGACTAGGTGGGCAGTGGGCGGAAGGCCGTGGCAGGTGGGGCGCTCAGGCATCTAGTGGCAGGTGGGGCGCTCAGGCAACGGCAGAGGCTCTGCAAGATATATTTTTTGATTGATTTTTTTTTTATCATTGATGAATTTGGAAAGAAAAAGAAACTCCAAAGACAAAAGCCTCCAAAACGTGCTAGCAAGGCTCCCCAACATGGTTGAGCTGGCCCTGCCCCAGGGTGCCAAGGGCCCGGCCCAGGTGTTCTGGGGAAGCATTTGGTCTCCCCTGCTGTGCTAAAGAGCATAAGGATGCCCACAGGCGCGTGGGACAAATTGGGCTCAAATTGCCATATGGCTTGGATTTCACATTTTCCAGGGCATAGTCTAATCATTTCTACAGAGTCTAATGCCTTGCTGCAGATTGTAAATGATAAGGTCACATGGATTAGAGACCAGTTAAAAATTATAGAAGACATATGCTATGCATTTTACTAATGAATGGCCATATTCAAACATGTTCACTAATTAATGGCAATATTTGAATGGGTCCACTAATGAATGGCAATATTTGAACGTAGTGTTGAATTTGATACCCTGTGACCAGAGCTCCGTTTCTAGAAGGAGCCAAATGCTCCATAAGGTCTGGGAAATGCGGATTTGAAAGAAAAATTGGGCAGGCCTTCCAAGATGTTAAAGGAATTCTCAGAGACTGAAATCTGCCCACCAACAAGTTTGTTTAGATGACATTGACAGTGCGAATATTATCGTCAAATCCTCCGAGAGGCTCAGCTGCTACCAAATCCTACTTCAGCCTTTGGAAACAAGGGAAACCATGAATCCAGAGGGATAGCAGGGAACTCAGAAGAAGGGCATCATCACCACAGTAAGTTGTTCTTAAAAGTGGTAAAAAAGAAGTAAGAAAGGAAGGGGGGAGTTAGGGACAGAGTCACTGCCATAAATTGTACCTGGCCCAGCTTCCTGTGTCCCCTGGAGGGCTGCTGTTAGGACACCTAGTAGCCCTTGCTGAGGGTTGGTTCTGTCCTGTAAGGCCCCGGACACAGCACAGGGGGGAACCTGAGGATCCCCGTCCTCTGTTTTCCACTGGGACCTCCAGTGTGTTGGCTTCCTGTGATGAAATCTACACAAAGTCCTTTCCCAGCAAACAGGCCAAACTCAGGCCAGGATGATCATGCAGACAACTGACCCCACACAGCAGGAACTGGGAAGGGACCGAATGGTGCTGACACAAGCTACCTTGACCCTGGTTCAGCCACATGGATTAGACTTAGAAGTGGTCCAGAGTTACTTCCTTGGCTGGGAGTATGTCTCTGTGGTTATATAACACATATTAGAAGCGCTTAGCAGGCTGGGGATGTGGATCAATGGTAAACACTTGCCTGGCAAGTGTGAGGCCCTGCATTCAAACCCAAGCACACACAAAGAAAAGTCTTATGTTTGATGTGATATTCTTTTAATGTGGCTTGATAAACGCAGTGATCAGTAACGCGCGAGTTAGGATGGGGAGAGGAAGAGGAACCTCACAAACTTCACATACCTGCCGTGGAGTTCCCAAACAACCCGAATGTGACGTGCATGTACCCTTTGACCCAGCCACTTTGCTTCTGGGAATGATCCCATGGTTTTCCTTTCACATATCTATCACCTGCTGCTGTGAGGAAGTCCAGCACCATGGCCACTCCCAGGGACCCAACCAGCAGTCTGTGAGATACACTCAGCGAAAATCCAAAGACGTTAGCACAATGCAACATACAATATTTTACATACCACTTTTGTTTAAAAACAACATACTTATGCATGTACGTGCTTGCTCGAAGGCATCAGATATTTATGAAACAATGCACACATGAACAGGTGACCGTGGTCATCTCTGTGAAGCCTTGCTGCTGACCAAGGAAGGAGACTTATTTTCCACCTGCACCTTTCGAAAGTGTGTTTATGTACATGTGTCATCCATTCAAAAATGACATAATCTGTTTTTTAAAACATGTGACCATGCAAATTATATTTCAATAAAACTATTAAAGAAAATGAAAAACAAATGGCCAATAAACATCTGTCAGTTTGAAAAAAAAAAAACTGTCTTACAGTAGGAAGTAAATTTCAATGTCCTGGTCCATAACTATTAATTGAATAGCTCAGTTCCCATCCCCAGGAGCGCCGCTCCCCACACCTCTGTCCACAGCATCTGTGAAGCGTAGCCTCAGCTGCTAGAAGCAGCAGAGTGGAACTGGTGTCTTCATTGTGACCAGGTTCTGAGGCAGATACTGGTAACATTTCCACTCTATCGTGCAGCAAGCACGCAAGTTAAGACTGAAACAACAGGTGTGTGCGTCCTTGTCCTCGATGAAATAGAGGATGTGTTGGCAAAGGGTATTTTCAGAGTTCCTTTAAGAGCCCTCTTGAGTAGAAATTAAACCAAGGAAAGTATGGGACATTTCAAGGCAGCAGACCTAAAACAAATGTAACTTTGGGGACACTACCTAGATGTCACCATATTTTATGGGAAACTAGGTAGCATTGTAAAAAACATCCTTGGTCCATTAGTATAGGATTTGGGAAATACAGAGGAATTTGAGCACTCAGCTATATCCAGCTGCCTTAGAATCATTTATTTAGCCAGTTGGAGGTTGCACATAAAAGATCGCCTTGGTCTGTTTGCATTGGAGCTTGGCACAGTTTAAGATGGCCTTCCACCACCGGATTCTGAGATTTTAAGACATTGTGTGCTTGAAAGGAAATAATTTCACTTTCTTCTTTTCAAAATCATGTCTTAGCACATTGTTATCTGACACCATTCCCGCTCTGTGACATTGTCTTGTCAGTACGAGTTTTGCATACATCAGCGGCTGGTCACCCCACCGGGACCCCTACTCTTTTGATACGTTATTTTTAACACAGAGAGACTGAACTTACATATCTCTGCCGCCACCTTCAGGAAAGTCATGTACTGAAAAGAATCCTATTTCTTCTGTCCCCAAAGAAGTACAAATGTGGGCTTCATGCTTTTGATGTTTCCCTTGACTATAGTAAGGGGTCCTAAGATGGTATTTGATTCTCCTGTTCTTTTGACACAGAACTTCAAGAGCTGTGGAAGAAAAATAAATGGCACATAATAGAACGCTTTCCTAACAGATGCAGGCATGACAGAAAACAGGCACAAAGAAATTTTGGCTTTCATATAGAGATCATTCAACTGTAAGGATCAAAATCTTATTTTAAAGGGTCATTACTTGTGGGTACCAACCTGCTCTTAATGTTATTGATCAGCAGTCCCTTGAACATAGCAGTCCCTGATAGAAGTGGAAACTGTTCCTCTGCTTCTTTTTCACGCTTCCAAAAAGAAAATATACACATTCCTTTTCGGATGTGCCTATTATGGGCATTCGAGAAGTCAGACTCAAACATCAATCAAATAGACGTCTGCACTGACGTGGTACAGAAGGAGTGACGCGGCGGACAATTCCGACACTTCCTTGGTAGTGGGGATTGTGTAAGGGATTGACAGTGACATACCCCTGTGTTCATACGTGTGGGCAGAGGGAGGCAGGCCAGCATCCCTCTCCATAAGCAGAGTCTCGCCCTGTGGGAGTTGACAGTGGTGTCCTAGCTTCACCTGAGTCTTCCACATAATGATCATTATTACCAGGATGCTAGGAATTCCTCTAATCAACAAGGTGCTTTCTGTCACTTACATTTCCATAGAACCGTGTTGCATCATAACCCTACGAGAAAACTACCGTTGTTTACCATCTCCCAGAAACTGTGCTAAATATCCAACATAAAGGTTGGCCTTCTTTCCAGATGCAAAATCCTAGGATCACAGGATAATAAAGAGGGCCTCTGTAGCCAGGTCTCTCTGACTTCAGAGGTTCTGTTTTTAAATACTAATCTATATCTGGTTTTTAACATAAACATCTACTGTGTTATTTCATGAATTATAATATGCTGTCCTTTCACATGTCACCCAGGTCAAATTTTTTTCTCATCCTAAAGATAAATGCGATTATGTAGCCCATAAGGACGGGCATACCTTCTGGAAACTGTGTCACTGGATAATTTTGCACTGTGGGAGCACCCTAGAGTGTGCTTGCTGATACCAACCTGAATGCACAGCCCATCACACACCCAGATGATGTGGCAGAGTCTGTCGCCCCTGCACTGCAATCCCAGGTGGCCTGCTCCCGTACTGCATGCTGCAGGCGATGGGCACACCGTGCCAAGCATTCGTGGAGCTAAATGTACAAAAATGACACAGTATAACTGCAGTGTAAAGGATAAAGTGGCACAGCTGTATAGGACTGGAAGCTGCTGTGGCAGTCAGCGCGTGAGCAGTGAGGAGTGAGGCCAGGATGTTCGTGCTCTGCCGTAGACTAGCACCTGCCCACTTGGGCTGTACTACATTCATTGTAAAAAAATGTTCTTCTTTCTTCAATGATAAATTAGCTTATTGTGACTTTTACTTCATACACCTTTTTAATTTTTGACTCTTCCATAACAAGTTGAAACAAACACATTGTACAGCTATACAAAACATGTCTTTCCTGCTGGGCGGGTAATCCCAGCAACTTGGGAGGCTGAGGCAGGAGGACCACAAGTTCAAAGCCATCCTCAGCAATAGCAAGGCGGTAAGCAGCTCAGTGAGACTCTGTCTCTAAATAAAATACAAAATAGGGCTGGGGATGGGGCTCAGTGGCTGAGGGCCCCTGAGTTCAATCCCCAGTACCAAAACAAAAAAAAAAAAAAAAATTATTTCTCTACACCCTTATTCTATAAGAGTTTCTATTTTTTTTTTTTAACTTTTTAAATGTTAAAAACTAACACACAAACACACTCATCACCTGGGACAACAGGGGAACAGGCGCATCAGTGTCCCCATCTCCCACCTTCACATCTGTCCCTTTGTCTTGGGGGCAGTCACATGCGTGGAGCTGTCACCTCCTGTGATAACAAGGGCTCTTGGAGTCCTCCTGAGGGACCTGCCCACCCAGGGTGGTCGCTGGCGTTGCTCCTTGGTGTCACCCTGGGTTTGCCTGTGAGGGCAGAACACGCCTGAGCCCTCCTCCGTTAGTGGAGGCCGGTCAGTGCTGGGTGCTCTCCGGGCTGTGGAGGGCCTGCCCAGGTCTGCAGGAGCTCCCCACGAGCCTGCAGATGGATCTGCTCAGGGTCTTTACGGTCCTTCTCCACAGATGCCTTTTCTCTGACCTCTCCCAGGGCTGTGAGCTCCCTGTTGGGAACTGTTTCACTACCTGGTGACCACCATGTGTGAAGGGCCAGTGGTGGCTGAACATGATTGTGTGGTCATGGCTGTCCCCAACACATGTGGGTCACAGGGCAAAAATAAGATTTCACTGCTAAGAAGGGTTCAGTTACTATTCAGCTTAAAAAAATTGACATTGGGGCTGGGGATGTGGCTCAAGTGGTAGCACGCTCACCTAGCATACGTGAGACACTGGGTTCGATTCTCAGCACCACATAAAAAACATAAATAAATAAAGATACTGTGTCCACCTAAAACTAAAAAAAAAAATTTAAAAATTTTTAAAAAAAAGATTCAAATTCTTAAAAAAAATTGACATTGAAGTTAGCCTTTATTCAAGTTTGTTTGTTTGTTTTATTTATTTTACTATTTTATTTATTTTACTATTTTATTATTTTATTTATTTATTTATTTATTTTACAGTAAAATGCATTTTGTCATATACGACACAAACGGAGCACAACTTCTCATTCCTCTGGCTGTACGAGTCACTCCACTAGTGCGCTCACGCCTGTATAGGGTGATAATGTCTGCCCCTTTCTACTTTCCTTCCCCTCCACACAACGCCCCCCCCCCCACCGTGTGTGTGTGTGAGATATGGTATACAAACCCTCCCCCTACACAAACCAAAGTTCCTTCATTCTTCCCTATCCCAGTTTGCTTGCTTATTACACTCATCGTAGGCATTTAGGATGTGCTAATTCCTAGAGTTAAATGAGAGCTTGGGGCCCCCTCTCCCAGCTTACAATGTACTGGAAGATGAAGCACTGGGTTCTGCGTCAGCCGTCATTGGATGACATGGTATGGGCTCGCAGTCTTGAATTACCAAGTTCACTAGGTCTTTGTCCATTAAAAGTAAACAATCACACTATTGGGAGTGATGACCTTTTTCCCAGCATTGAATTATGAGGGAAATTTTTTCATCTGGCTGCTTAGAATTTATAAAAATTCTAAGGGGAGAGGTTTGAACTACAATTTTGTAAATAACACAGAACATTTAAATAGTTATTTTTTATGTCAGTCCTTTTGTGAAAAACAGAGAATAAACCAACCTATTTTAATATTTTCTATAGAAGCTTTATCAGCCAGACTGTACCAAAGAAGCAGAACCAGTAGGATTGCTTTATATATGCACACACACATATGTATGTGGGTTATACCTAAATATATGTGTATAAATACACATCCCTCCATACATATATATGGATATATACCCACATATATATATATATATATATATATATATATATATATATATATATATATATGTGTGTGNCATACATATATATGGATATATACCCACATATATATATATATATATATATATATATATATATATATATATATATATATGTGTGTGTGTGTGTGTGTGAGATATGATATACAAACCCAGATGACATGCTGACGTGTGTCTATATACATGCACATGCATATGTAGCTGTATGACCACATATCAACTTACACACACATACAGACATACACACATATATATGGAGAGATTGGTTGCAGGAAATTGGTTCACCTGGCTTTGGGGGCATTTAGGACATAGGCATGTGCTAAATGACAAGCAGGCCCTCGGGAAGGGCAGACTGGGACTCCTGGGCACAGCCTGGTTCTGCAGTCCGCAGGTAGAATCTCTGCCTCCTCATTCTGCTCCAGAGACCTGGTGGTGGATTGATGAGGCCCACCCAGGACAATGTCCCTCACTTAAAGCCTCCTGTCCATAGCTCTCACATCTGCAGGGCACCTCCCAGCAGCACCTGGATCAGCTGGAGACAGGTCCAGCCAAGCTGACAGAAAACTGTCAGTCCACGCATGTGATTGTTCGCCAAGAAAATCTAGTAAGAGAATAATTACTTTTAACATTTTTAAAGAAAACCAATGAACAGGAGTGGCATTTGCCGGCCTTCCTCGAGAGAAGCTGGTCCAGGAGAGGCCAGCCCCACGCAGTGAACGGCAGACCCTAGCACTCAGTTCTCGTCCACTCCTGAGCCTTGGAGAGTGTCTCGGGTCTTAAGGGAGCACCAGCAAGTGGGGGACCAAGGTTAACTGACAGCAGATCCCCAAGGGCATCGCAACTGCTGTCCTAGAAAGCCGCACATGCGTGTGTCTGCCCTCAGGTGCAGAAGCTAGAGGGAGAGGTGTGGGGTGTGGAGCTCAGGAGAGCAGAGGGGAGGCCTGGGGAGCCGCAGGAGGGGGCAGGGAGGGAGGAGGGAAGGCAAAGGGCAGGTACTGGGAACAAAAGTGACCAAATCATACTGTCGTATTGTTGGCATGACAAACCCGCAACCAAGAATTCCACTATTACACACAATTGTAATGCACCAATTTAAAAAGTTTAAAAACAGAGCTCCCCGAGTCTCCACCAGAGGCTTGCAGGTTGGCAATGCGGCTTGTTGGAGCTGCTCCCTCTTCTCCCTCAGGGAGCTCTGCCTCTGAAAATAGCCGGGAGAGTTTGCAGACTCGCCCCAAACACCATCTCAAGGAGTATTTGTATCAGCCTCAGCCAGTCCCCAAACTCCTATGCTCGCCACACCCTTAGGATCTCCAGGCCAAGAGACACAGACCTCCCAATTCTGGGTGTTCTCCATCCTTTTTATTGATGCCTTATAGTTGTGCATAATAGCAGGACTTGTTGTTACGTATTGGGACATGCGCACAGTGTAACCATACAGTGTGGCCAGTACCCCTCCCCAGCACTTCCCGTCCCTCTCCTCCCCCTCCCCCTGGTCTTTACCCTCTGCTGATCTCTCTTCATTATCATGAGGATCCCTCCACCTTTCTGTTCCTTTCTCCTCTCACCTTCCACATGAGAGGAAACATGCGACCCTTGGCTTTCTGAGTTTGGCTTATTTCACTTAACATAATACTCTCAGGTTTCATGCATTTTCCTGCAAATGACATAACTGCATTCTTCATAGCTGAAGAAAACTCCATGTGTGTATATACCACATTTTTTTTATCCATTCTTTGTGAAACAGCTGGGCTGCTTCCATAGTTTGGCTTTTGTGAATTGTGCTGCTATGAACGTGTCACGGTAGTGTGCGGACTTTGATTCTTTAGGATAAATACTGAGGAGTGGTAAGGTTGGGTCACAGGATGGTGACCTCCATACTGATTCCCGTAGTGGGAATTTGTAATCCCGCCAGCAGTGTAAAGTGTTCCTTTCTCCCCACATCCTCTCCAGCATTCATTATTTGTATCCTTGATGGCTGCCACATTGACTGGAGTGAGATGAAATCGGAGTGAAGTTTTGATTTTCATTTCCCTAACTACAAACGCTGTTGAATATTGCTTTATATATTTTCTAGACTTTCGTACTTCTTCTTTTGAGAAAGTGTCTGTTTAGTGTCTTTGGGGTTCGTTTTTTTGTGGTGTTAAATTTTTTGCATTCTTTTTGTACATTCTTGATGTTAATCCTCTGTCAAAAGAGTAGCTAACAAAGATTCTCTCCCATTCTCGAGGTTCTCGCTTCACATTCTTAATTGTTTCCTTGCTGTGCAGAGCTTTTTAATCGATGCCATCCATTCGTTACCTCTTGGCATTATGTCCCGAGCTTTAGGAGCCTTATTGAGAAGGTTGTTGCCTGTTCCCAAAAGCCAGAGTGTTGAACCTACCCTTCGTTTTCCTCTGAGAGTTACATAGTTCTGGTCTCATTTCTAGGTCTTGGATCCATTTGGAGATGACTCTTTTGCAGGGTAAGCAGTAAGGGTCTGTCTCATTCTTCTACATAGCGATAACCAGTTTCCCCAACACCATTTGTTTAAAAAAAAAAAGTGTCTTTTCTCCAGTATATGTCATTTACACCTTTGTCATGGACTAGATCAAAGATTGTCTCTGTGTGGATTTTTCTCACCTAATAGTTCTAGTTTTTAAAGATTTAGGTCCAAGACACACAGTAAGACATCTAATCTAATATCTGACCAATTTAATACAATTTGAAAAAATAGTTAATATCAATTTTTAAAATAGATAAACATATATTTTATTATATTCTTAAATAACAACATCCCTGATCCAAATAGATGTTTACATGGTACTCATATTTTGTCATAATATTAATGACAATGTCACTGAAGGGAAAGAACACATCTCCACTCTAACTGGGGATGACCCCAAGTGGGTAATTCAGTGTCCACTGGATATTGATTATCACTGTGCCTCCCTCAAACTGTAAAAATATCCCTGTGCAGCCCTGTGGGTTCATTGTGGCACCCCAGGGTGCCTTGATGCATAGTTTGAGAACTGAAGCCCTAAGCATTTATACCAATGCCTTGTTGAGAGTCCTGAGTTCTGAATAATGTGATTGAAAACCCCAAACACATTCAAGGTCAAATCAGACCTTCTAGTTATTCCCCATCTGGTATGAGACAGATTCAAGATGTGTAACCAGGAAGCACCTACCATGTGACAGAATTTAAATCATGCCGTCAGAGTACAGCAAATGAAGGAACGCTCCGTCGAGTCACCACCAGCCCATTCCCGCAGCTTTGCTTCCCTCGCCACCCTGAAGTGGCAAGGCTTTGATTTTTGTTCGCTCTTTGTTTCCTGTTATTTCTGTCTAGGATGTTTCTTGCAGCACCAGTGAGAAGGAATTCGGTGTCTCCGTGTCAGGGAGGCCTGTTTATTCTGACAAACTCATCAACCTCCAGGGTGTTCCTCCACCATGAAACTGATTTTCTGTCTCATCCGCTGGCTAATAAGATGTGAGGCTCTTTCCCGCCACGCAGCGGGCTGGGCTCGCCTTCCTTCCGTCCGCGCAGTGGTGGAATCGCATCCCGGCTCCCACCGACAGCAGAGCGCGGGGCTGGGCCCAGGAGAACCCAAGATACTGGGAGCAAGGAGAGCTAGGAGGGATCCACGCTGGGAGCAGAAGGAGAGCTAGGAGGGAATGACCTCGGGAGCAGCAGGAGACCTAGGAGGGATCCACGCTGGGACCCAGCTCACTGTTGGCTGTATTCGCTTTCAGTTCTGATTTAAAAAAAAAAAAAAAAAGAAAAGAAAAATCATCCAAGACTGAAACCTGGTGGTGCTCGTGAGAAACACGCCACCCGTCCAAAGCCAGAGATGGCTGAGAGACTAAGTGTGGCAAAAAGGAGGACCATCTTGCAAGCTGAGTGTGTGCGAGACAGGCACACACCTGGCTGTCACAGTCAGCGTCAGATCCCCTAGAACCCAAGGTCCTCTCCCAGGTCCTCATTGGCTGGGTACTAAGGGGTGTACAATCTTCCTGAATGTCCCCTAGGTTTTACTGTCTCCTACTGGGTCATTTAAAGAAATGCACCTTTAGTTGTCCCCTCCCTGTTCTCTGATGGCAGGGAGGACTTTCGGGGACTGAGTCCATTTTGGCACACAGGAAGTTTCTCTCTGTTGGTCAGGTGACCCCCTTCCCCCTGGCCTCCTGTTTGACAGAGACTGAATCTATCACACTGGGTGTTAACTGCTGGTAGCCATTTGTTCTACTTCTCGTTGAGCTGAATTTCTTACATTCTCAGTAATTTTACATTTAAAGACTAAATACTGTCTTCTGAAAATGGACCTCTGGACTTTCTGTTTCTCTCATGCTGGTGATTGGTTTAAGGACATCTCCACCATTACCTTCTCCCACCACCCCAAACCTTTAAATAAAGTTAATGTCCCACAACATTCGTCTCCAGTCTCTAAAGAGAAATGGAAAAACATGCAGCTTGAGCATCCTTAACCTGAATTCCAAAGTGCTCCAAAACCTGAAACTTTTTGAACAGTGATTACATCATGCCACAAGTGGAGAACTCCACACATATGAGAGGCCACAGTCCCAACACAGGCTCACTGAACACAGTGTATACAGTTGCCTTCAGGCTCTGAGCGTGTGCAAGGTATATACAAAACAATCATTTCCCTGTTTTGACTTGGGTCCCATCTCCAAGGTACCTCATTATGTATGCACAAATATCCAAAGATTTGAAAAAATCCAAATTTCAAAATACTTCTGGCCCCAAGCATTTGAGGTCAGGGATGCTCAGTACCTGAGGATCGACTGTGGCATCTCTCCATAGAGAGACGGTTGCATTCTAAAACGCCTTCCTTTTCTGCTTCTTATGTCTTGAGATCAAAATAATATTCAGGTTGGGTTTTTTAAAGCAAGAAGCTGGACACGGGGCAGGGGAGAAGGGTGTCCACATGGGGCGATGTCGTGAAGGGCAAGTGTGTTGGGTGGGCTGCCCTTTCTGAGCAAGTAGGACTGGGGACGTCTCTGGAATGAAGGTGGTCTTGCTGCCTCCTGTTCATCTCATTTTCATCTTTCTGCTCATATTCGTCCCGTCCTACGCACAGCTGAGCCGAAGGCCTGGCTGATGTGACAGATTCCAGCCTGAGGGTCCCAAGCCTCTGCAGCTCTCTGGGTGTCCTAGACACTGGTGGCTTTCCCAGGGTGTCTCAGTGTCAGGGAGGGGTGGCATCTCCAGGGTATCACATGCAGACCCTCACCCCCAGCCTGGGCAGCAATCTTGCGTGGCTGGGGACAATGACAATAGGATAGACCATATGGAGGCCAGGATCCCAGACAGTAGCCGAACAGGCACAGCCTTGCACGAACCAGCAGGAGTCCACTTTTTCTGCGCCCTTCTGTGTAAGATGCAGGGTGAGGGCAGGGGCTCCCCTAGGTGCCTTGGCGGGTGGGAGGGACACAGACAGGAGCTCCGCGCACCATTGATGGCGAGAGCCAAGCAGCGCCATGCCCAAGACTCTTGAGCCTGAGCCGCCAGACCAGTCCCACCCTCGGGGCTCAGACAACAGACATTTATTTTCATAAACCTGGAGGCGGGAAGTTCAAGACCAGGGCATCAGAAGGATTGGTTTCTTCTGAGGCCTCTCTCCTGGTGCTCAGAGGGCCACCGCCTTGTATACTCACAGGTCACCCCCAGCCAATGTCCTGTGCTCTGATCTCCTCTTCCTATAAGGAGACTGTCATAGGGACCCATCCTGATGACCTCATTTTATTTTAACTACCACTTTAAAGTCTACCTCCAAATGCAGTCATACTCTGAGGAGTTGGGGGTTAAAATTAAACATACGAATGCAGGGGGCAGGAGATTCAGCCTGTAATAGCCCATTTCTTTTCATAACAGGCTTTCAATACAAAGGAAGCCCATTGACATGGACACAGAAATCTTCTAGGTATATAAACAAATATTGAATGTGAAACTCTGGGATGAGCTTGCTTTCCTTGTTTCTAACAAGGACTTCGCTGCAATATTCATTTGCATTACTTTCTTCTCCACTGGGCTGGAAACATCTGGAAGGAAGGAAACCTGACTCATTCCCCTTTGCAACCCTGCTCAGAACACTCTAGTGAAGAGTGAAGGATCCCATCAGAATTCACCAAAAAGTTAATGTGACACAGAAAACTCACGAAGGCCAGAGGAACGCACCTGATGGGTTTGGAAAAGGGGAAGAGTGTCTGGCGGAGGCAACGCCCCTGACCCACGCTGTTCTTTTGCAGTTCGTCTTTTGCCGGGACTGTAAGGAGGAGCACCACGAGGGATCCTGCAGCACCCTGCTTGAAGCCTCGGGAGCAGCTAAACAGGTACAGATGCCACACGTCCCTCCCAGGGGCTCAGTCGCTGGTGGGCGGGGGCTACTTCCTGGCAGTCCTCAAGAGTTCCTCCCTGAAGCCCAGGAGCAGACAGCTAGTCCACAGCCCTCCTCCTCCGGGGGACAGTGTAGACTTCCCCATGGCATCTGGGTGATCTGGACTTCCATGACAGTTTCTCCCCAAAGGAATACAAGATAGAGGTAGGGCTTACATGCATGATCAGAGGGGTATTTAGAGAGGAGATAAAATAATTTAACAATCTCTTTATCACAGAAATCAATACTGGTCCTACTTTTATTTTTTAAATGCCTTTGTGTCTTTTTTTTTTTGGGGGGGGGGTACCAGCGATTGAATCCAGGGGTGCTTAACCACTGAGCAACATCCTCAGCCCTTTTTAAATTTTACTTAGAGACAGGGTCTTGCTGAGTTGCTGAGGCTGACCTTAAGCTCATGATCCTCCTGCCTCAGCCTCCTGAGCCACTGGGTTTACAGGAATATACTGCCCCCCGCCAGCGCCGGCAGCTAAACTAAAGGTCCCTCTAGTGAATTTACTAGGACACCAAATAAAACACAGACACACAATTTACCTTTAAATCAAGCTCCAGGATGGCTCCTCTCCTCTCGGCCTCAAGCTCCCCAAATAGGAGAGCGAGGAATGTCACTAGAGGCTAACAAGAGAGAGCTAACACATTCAGAAGTGAACTTTTATTGGGGGGACCCTCATTCTTTAGAAAGTTCCATCCAAAAAAAGTCAAGAGGGGCAGGGTTACAAGCACAGGTAATTCCACCCCTGGGGCTGTGGGAGGCCAAGCCTACTCATGAAGACACATTCTGCTACTTCAAGGGTGGGACAGTGTCTAGGGCCACTACGAAGGTGACCAGACCACTTGAAAGTGACCGAAAGAGCCTCTACCAATCACAGGCAGGAAAATGCTACTCATTCAGTGTGACCGCCCCCACAGGCATGCGCCACCATACCTGACTCATTGCAAATTTTTGGTGAAAACTCTGAGTGACATGTACAGATGGTCCTCCCCTTGTGATTAGGATAGAATCTAAGTTGATAATAGTGTAAATTATTCTAAGTTGATAATAGTGTAAATTCAAAAGTGCCCTGAACACATCTCACCTACCAAACATTACTGTGCACACTGTTGTCTGGGACATGGGTGATCCGGGGACTTACTGGGAGCTGTAGCTTGCTACTGCTGTCCAGCATCTTCAGAGAGGGCGGCACCACATATCACTAGCCAGGAAAAGATCAAAATTCACAATTCCAAACACAGTTTCTACTGCATAAGGTAGAAAAATCAAAACCATCGAAAGTTAGGGACTGTGTGTACAGGGATACCGGAATGTGGAAGGATGGCATTTGTAGCAATATCATGAACTATGCTAAAGTACGTTCCAGTCCTGATTAAGTAAATATCGTGTTTCCTGAGGCTCACTTTCCAGTGTGCTATACCAGGCTCAGGGAAATGCAAATGTGTCTAATTTATTAATTATGATCAACCAAATCTTAGGGGAAAGAAGTAAAGAGCTCAGCACAGTTGATGAATTTACTCATTATTTTTCTCTTAATATAGATGTTAACAAGGGTCTAAACACTAACTCCATGCAGATAAATCCTCTAGTCATTTCCTTGATAGGATCCTAGTAAACAGACATACAAATTCTATAACATTTTCATTTTATAGTAAAGAATATTAAAGACCTAAGTGATCTGAAACCAGAGCATAAAGAAGCTATTCCTATAAGGTATTCTGCGGATGTGTTTATCCAAAATTAGCATAACTAAGTAAATGTAATTAGTGAATTGGGCCTTCTCATCAGCTTCTAAATTGGTGACCAGGAGCGTATAAGGAATTTAGAAAAAGTTGTCATTTCCATAGCAAAGGGGTAAATGCTCCTTGATTTATTTTAGCTCAAGGAAATTCACATGCAAGCTCTCTTGTGCTTGCTGCAGGAATGATAGTGGTATTGACACCCTCTGCCTGGGGTCACTGCAGCCAGGAAGAAAAGCCCATGGTTCTGGGAAATGGGATTAGTCTAGCAGTTAACACTATGTGCTCTTCGGACCACAGAGACAAGGCTTCCAAGAAGTGGTATGCTGACATCTATTTCTTTGCAAACAGAACAGTAAGATGAGGAGTGTGTCCCTTACCCTTACCCTGTCCAGGCACCTGACTGTCCCTGTAATCCTATTCATTCTTCATTCATGAGGACCCAGCCATCCTTGGCGGTGAAGTTTGTTTTCTTTTTAATGTATTAAAACCTTAACATTCAACTTAGAAAAATGGGGAAAAGAAAGTGAAAGATGACCCTGAGCACAGATGGCCCTTGTGAAGGAGCTGTGTCTACAATGTGTCTATCAGCACACATTCCACAGCCTGCTGGACTCTCCTGCAAAATGCAGTGAAGGACGGTTCCCTTCAGAGGCTTGAAGGGAAGCCATGGGGGAGCCACACAGGAAAACGAACAATTACAGCAATATGCCAAACCAGAGCACAGCAAATATACACCTCTGTACAGCACTTCCCGGGAGTCATGGAAGATGGCTCAGAGCTCATCAAGAGGATGCAGATTAGGAATGATAGACCATTCCAGAAGTGGACACCGCAGGGGCAAAGGTTTGGGGCAGGGACCTCTTCAACCAGCCTCTTCCATCCATCCCTAGTCCCCAAGCCAAGAGAGAATCTGGTGCATACACGCTTAAGAGATGTTTGTTGAGGGATGGTAGCATCTACAACGAAAGAGGCATCATTCCACTTGACAAATGTGTATTAAAACACCTCTGATATGTTAGGCATTGTTCTGATCCCTGGAAATAAAGAGCAAGATAAAGTCCCCGCTCTCACAGCATTTCTGTCACTTCACCGGGCACCACAGGGTGCACAAGCAATCCATATGAGAGGAGTTCCCAATCCAGACCAGGGCGAGGTGGCCCTGCCCCTAGACCTCCCAATGACGAGCCCCCTCCTACTTCTAGCCCCTGGTGACAGAGCCAGCCTCCTGTCCTCTCACAAACAAACCAAACTGACCAACAAACCTAAAGCAGAAGGTCTAGAGTATCCAGTGGGTCCACACCCACTGCACAGAGCCTGCGTTTGCTGCCATTTCCCCAAGTCTCTGAATCAATTAGGGCTCCACAGGGAAGTGACCCGGACTCAGACGGGCACATGGAGGGGGTCTTAATGGAGGGATGACCTACGGCAGTGGGGTAGGATCACAAGAACCAAACCACTGGAGTCTAGCCCAGTGGGAGCGGGACCTCACTAGGCCAGAGGTGCCAGTGGAGGAAACGGGGGCTCTGTGAACCCCACAAGTGGGAGCTGCAGAGAAAGGGACCTCGTGACAGAAGGAATGATCCCAGAGGGTCCAGCTTTGCCAGAAATGGGCTCCAAGAAGGCCAAGAATGTGGGTGGACATCTCGACTTCTCTCTTCCACCTCTGCACTCTTACTGTTGTCTCCCACTGGCCAGATCCAGTGGGAAACCAGCCCCAGGGACCCTGGGGACACAGCTCATGAGAGTCAGCCCTGCGGGTCAGGGCAGTGGAGGGAAAAGAATCATGCTCTGTGAACCAGTTTGCCAGGGCTCCAAAGCCTCCTTATTTCAGCCCTGGTTGCTGAACCCAACAAGCTACAGCACCAACACTAAGGCCAGGTCCACTTGGTAGTAGAATGAGGGTCTGGGTTTTAAGGGAGCCCCTTACTTTCTGTCCCCTACATTTCTCTCAGTCTGCAGAGATCTCATGGAGGATGGCCTCTGAACTTCCACTGACCAAATCCTTTGAAAGGACCATCTATGCACCTCTGACCATCCAAAGTTCACCCGGCCCCTTGAAGTGCAGGCGTTAGCTGCTCCTGGATGTCTGAGTTTTGCTAATACAACAAACTACCCTCCTTGGTCCTCTCCACATCTTCTTTCCCATTCAGTTCACCTGAAACTTTTTTCCTCTTAGCCACTCATGGCTGCTCTCCACTCTCTTCCTCTAGAAGTGACTGGTTTCTGTTCTTTGCTATTACCCTCTCCAGCCTGGCAAGTCATTTCCCCCGGGGCCCAATCAGCTTTTCCCATGGGTTGGGCAACTTGACTCAAAACTTAATGCATTTTTTGATTAATGCAATAATTTTTTTTCAAAAAAAAGCAAACTCAAAAATTGGTTTTAAATTGGTTTTAAAATATTGAACAAGCTTTAAGTTGAAACTGCTGAGAGTTTGGGAAATCAGTGACAGAAGATCAATCCATCTCAAGCTAATGAGAATCCAGTCCTGTGCACCTCTTCTGGCTCTCGCTGCCTTGTTCTCCTCCCCTGTTCTGTTTCTTCCCATGTTCCCCAGAGGCTTTCTAATAACTAACCACTTGCTCTTGCAAACCACATAGATCAATGCACCCTCACAGTGGTTCTAAGTCGTTGATGTTACTACTCTCCCTATTTAGCGGAAGGGCAAACTGAGACATCTTGAGTTTTAATGATGCTATCTAAAGTCACAAAGGAAATCAATTTCAGTGGTTATCCCTGATCAAGTGGTTTGGGAACAGCGACTGCTCTCTCTGGTTAATAATCCTCCTGTGTCTAAGAGGAATGTGCCCATCCCTGCCCACTGTGCTCCTACTTAACCCTCAAGACCCAGATCAGATGTCCCCTCCTCTGTGAGGCCATCTGCCCACCCCACTGCCTCCTCTAAGCCTTGAGACAACTGAAGTGTTGTTCCTCTCTCTCCCCGGAAGGCTGAGTTTTGCTAGTGCAGAATTTGCACCTGCTTGTCCCTATCCCCCAGGGCCTGGCACATAGTAGGTACTCACTGATTGGATGAATGATAACTCCCTCCTTCATCCTCACACCTTTCTCTTCCCCAGGAGGTTGAAAAACCACCTCTAAAAAGATGGACAGTCACTTCTAGACTGGGTTCCATCTCAGTAATCATTTGAAAAATAAGATTCCCATAGTCAAACGCGGTTCCCTCCACTGACCCCCTGAAGTGGGAGATTAAGCCACCATCTGGGCTGGGATGACAGGAACCGTGTACACTTGCAGGGGACGTGTTCACAAGGTTCTTCCAAATGCACCCTCTTGTTTTTAGCCCCGCCACAACTTTGTGTGGTAAACTGTGATTATGAGCCAGGGCTAGGGAGGGAGAGAGGCCCATGGGGCCACAGAGCTGATGAACGCCATGAGCCCATGGTGCCCAGGGGTGTGGGAGCTGCAGCAGGTGGGACCGTGGACCACATCAGCCCGTGAAGCAGCAACATGGCCTGTCAAGTCTTCCTCCCGGGCCCTCTGCTTTGTCAAAGAGGGACTGGAAGGAAAACTCAAAAGCCAGCAGAGACCAGACCCTTACAGGAACAAAATCCTTGATTCAAATCAGGGACTCCCAGCATTTTGATAAGGAGACAAAGATATAGTTCACCTTTGTGCTGTCTTTCCTAATAAAACTGCAATAACAAAACAGAACCTTAGCCTGGGCACAGTCATACACAGGCCCACAGTAGAGGCTGCAAACCTTGGAGTACGCGGCTTGTCAAAGGAAGCAGCAGCCAGTGTGTGCCACACAGAAAGGCGGGCCTGTGTAGCCAGCTTTCCATCCTGTGACAAGTCAAATAATAAATAATAAATCAAATTTATTGTCTCACAGTCCTGGAGGCCGGGAAGCTAAAAGCAAGGGGCTGGCGTCTGGTGACAGCCTTTTTGCCACATCATCCCATGGTGGAAGGCGGAAGGGCCAGAGGGGGGCCAAACACAGTCCTTTAAAATGGCCCCAACCCACTGGACACAGTAGCACACACATGTAATCCCAGTGGCTCAGGAGGCTGAGGCAGGAGGATCACAAGTTCAAAGCCAGCCTCAGCAACTTAGCAAGGCCCTAAGCAACTCAACGAGACCCTGACTCTAATAAAATATTAAACAGGGAGCTAGGGCTGTAGCTCAGTGGCAGAGCGCTCGCCTAGCATGTGTGAGGCCCTGGGTTCAATTCTCAGCACCACATAAAAATAAATAAATAAAATAAAGGCATTCTGTCCATCTACAACTACAAAAAAAATTTTTAATATTAAAAAAAACCTGGGATGTGGCTCAGTGTTTAAGCTCCCCTGGGTTCAATCTCTGGTACCAAAAAAAAAAGGGGGGGGCACAAAACCTACCCATCAAGGTGATGAAGGTGGACCCTCGTGGCCTCCTCCTCTCTTAAAGAACCCTCTCTTATTACTCTTATGAGCAATTAATTCACAAATTTGGGAGGAGTCAAGCACTCAACTGTAGCGACACGGAGGGCTGGAATTTGGGTTCACTTTGCGCGTGTCACACTCCCTACATTATATACGTTCCAACTGTGTCTCAGCTAACTCTTCATTTCTTATTTCTTCTAACCAACAGAAAGAGGAGTAATAGGGATGTTCCCTAAGTATTTATAAGGTATCTATCCTGTACATGCATCACCTGCAGTATCTTGAGCATTCAGGAAGACAGATCTGGCCTCTGACCTCACGACGTTCATAATCTAGTGCAGCAGAAAAAGCAACTGAACAGATCATTAATTGCTGTACTCTGAGAGGAACAAGAGAGGAAGGATAGGAGGCTGTGGATGCATAGAAATGACATCAGTCTTCTGGGAGCTTCAAGGAACCATGTTTTAGTCCACTGTTTGCTGCTGTGACTAAAAAATCTGACCAGAACGATTATAGGAGAAAAAGCTTATTTAAGGGCTCAAGGTTCCAGAGGTCTCAGTCCACAGACAGCAGGCTCCATTCCTCAGGGTCCAGGTGAGGCTGAACATCATGGCAGGAGAGGGTGGCAGAGGGAAGCAGCTCACATGATGATCAGAAAGCAGAGAGAGAGAGCTCTCCACTCTCCAGATACAAAGTACACACTCCAAGTCCAGGCCCCCAGGGACCCCTCCTCCAGCCGCACCCCACCTGCCTTCAACTCAGTTAACCTCATCAGGGGGTGAATCCAATGATTGGATTAGAGCTCTCATAACCCAGCAGTTTCTCCTCTAAACTTCATGCATTGTCTCACTCGTGAGCCTTGAGGGACTCCCCACATCCAAACCATAACAAACCTTTCCCTGAAAGAAGTGAAAACTGAGACTTTTAAGGATCAGCTGTCCAAGCACAGAGGGGACTTTGGGGTGTTCTAGGGAAAGAAAGGAGGTGTGCAGAGTTCTCCAGATGAGAGAGCGCGGCGTGTCCACGGACAGGAAAGCCGCTCACTTAATCATGGCCTGAAACGACAGTGGCAACAGCCTGATCTGGAGAAGTAAGCAGAGGCCAGCAGAGGCTCACAGATCACGTTGCAGAGGTTGAAGTCCAGGGCAGTGAGAAATCACCCACGGACTCCACGAGGTCAACCTCATCAGATTGGTGTTTTCAAAGGTCACCAGTGATAATAAGAACCCCAGGTCGTGTTTTCCAGGAAGAAACTCTGAGCTCTTGAGACCTGGTTGTGGACGGTTGTTACTGGGGTGCCTGGGGGACCGCACTCTGCAGCGGGAAGGGAGCGAGGCTGGGCAGAGAGAAGGGGAACTGCCCATGGGTTACAGCAGCCAAGCCCACAGGAGCGCTGGAGCTGGGACAGTCCCTCGGAGCCATTCTGCATCAGGAAGGAGGACAGGATGGCACCCGGTGGGCATGAGCTGTCCTCCCCTCTGCTCCACGCCCAGGGGGTAAAGCAGCTTCCTTAGGCTGAGGGCAGTTCCTCGTCAGGGACCTGGTGGGGAGTTGTGAGCTGCCAACGTAGCCGGTGGCTGAGGAAGCAACTGCCTGAGTCCTGGAGCAGGGAGCTGGTCAGTCTCAGTGTCCACTGCAGTCCACCCTGATGCTGCCCAGACCTCTGCCTCTTAAGCAGGGAAGAGACTAGGGAGACTTGCAAATGGAGGTTGAGAGGTGAGCAGAAGCTCACACTGCTGCAGGGGTCTCTGGGTTGCAGCTGGCTCCAGTGGCCCCCCTGCTACGACCACTCTAGACCCTCTCTCAGATGAGAACCTCTAGTGGCTTACCTGGTGGTCACCCCAGTGGTCCCCATTCCTGGTTGTATGCCATTCTAAAGCCATGACCACTGAACCTGACTAAGCGTTGTCAAAATCAGCCGAGGAGTACCAGAGAAGCCACAGTGCACCTCCCAGGTGCCCAGTGTACCCTGCCCATTCTCATACCCACCCCCCATGAGGGCCTGTCCCTTTGCTTCACCTGTGAGTCACTTAGAGACTGGAACTCGAGGTGACCAGATGACCGCCCTGATGAGCTTACCAGAACTCTCCGTGGGTTCTCTGTAGACGTGCAAGCCAGGCCCCTGTATCTGCAGGGCACGTTGCACAGGGGAGCAGAGATTCCCAGGTGGGGCCGTTCCTCCTTCACCCCTTGATTCCTGGACGGTGAGATTCTGCTTGTTGGCAGTGTGGAGCCATGTGGTGGCTCTGGGTGGAGGGCCTACACTTCGTCATAGGGGCCAGCGCCCCGTCACACAGTGAGGAGCTCCAGCTGCAGGTGGAAGCTGGCCCATCCCTCTCACCAGTCCATGGCTTCTGGGAAGTGTGACACGCGGAAGGACAGAGTGGTCATGTGCCCACTGGGACAGCTCCTTTGCTACTGGTCCCGTGCAGGGCCATGCAGGGTCCTGCCAGCGTCGGAGGTAGAGCCGCCTGAAGCTCTGCCGTCAGGAAAGGCCAACCCAGGCCCAGAAGAGGGCTGGTTCCCGTCAGGATGGACTCCTCCCCCTTCCAGGGCGTCTCTGCGACCAACACGACCTCAGAGGGCCACACTAGCAACTCAGTGCTGCCTCGGCTGGCAGCAGCTTGGGCAGGGGCAGGGACAGTGGCAACCCCAGCCTTAGTGAGGAAATGGGGCTTTGTGGCCAGTAATGAGGTGGGCCAGGTCACGGAGCCGGGGCATTCTGCCCGCCTAGTTGTTTAAGGGTGCTTCTCAATGCGTGCTGAGTGCATTGACGTGAGTACCTGGATGCTCCTGCCTCAAGCCCTCTCCATGGCGGGTCCGCCTGCCTGCTCTGCAGAGCCCTGGTCTTACCGGCCCTCAGTCATCTTACTAGTCACCAAGATGTTTGCCCTGCTTGTGAGTCTGTATCTATTCTTGGCTCAGCCCTTTTCTTTTCACACTGAGCATGTAGTCAGCTGCCGATTGCTCGCATCTGGAGCCCTGCGTGGAGCACGGCGGACGGTGCAGCTTAAAACAACAGGAATTTATTTCACACGGTTCTGGAGGCCGAGCAGTGGAAGATCCGTCGGCAGCGGCTTGGTCTGGTGAGGACTCAGTTTCTCGCTGCACCCTCACAGGGTGGAAGAGGCGGGGCTGCTCTCTGGGGTTCCTTGTATAAGGACACTAATCACATTCGTGAGTGCTCCACCCTCCTGACCTCCTCACCTCCCAACAGCCCCAGCTCCTAACATGGTCACCGTGGTGACTGGATTTCCACACGTGAACCCTGAAGAGACACCAACACTCACCCCAGCGAGTGCACTTGCAGCGCTGCCCACTGGGAGCTCTGCTCACCGCTCTGCCAACACCAGGAGGAGGTCCCAGCAGAGCAGCAGCCCATCTGTGGCTCACACCCACAGGCTAAGCAGTTCGCCTGTGAACCACGCGGGGATCCTTCATCTGCCCCCAAACAATTCCCCCCTTGTCCTGCCACCACCACCACGGGGCCACGGTTTTAAGAGGCCACAGTGCCACAGTGGTGGGAGCCTGGGGATCTGTGTCGCCTGTTGGCACAGCTGCCTCATTCCATGTGGCCCGCCTTGTGCCTGACCCTGGAAACCCTGGGTCCATCTTATGAGGATGTGGCTCAGAAGCGCCATCTCTGCCAGGCATAGTGGCACTCCAGGGGGCTCTCTTTCAAATGCACAAAACTCTTAGTGACTGAACACTGGAGTCCTCTGTGGGGATTCTCTGCCTGGCTTGCCTCAGCTGCATGTGACGTCGCACAGCTGGACTGGCGAGGCCCAGGAGGGGTAGGCTTGAGGCCAAAGCCACAGAGCAGCCACAGAGCCTGGCGGCAAATCAGAAGACAGGCTGTGAAGTGGCCAGTTAGTGTCGATGCTTGGATTTCTGACTGGGTGGCAAGTGGTGCCATTCCCTGGGAACAGAGTGTCCAGGGAGTGAGAGTTCACCTTGGCCTCCACAGAGGAGCTCAGTGGGCAGAGGAATGGATGTACAGAGCCCTGAGAGGGGACAGCTGGCCTGGAGCCAACAGTGAAGACGGGATTCTCCTCTCCAAATGACTGTCACTTACCCCCCATCCCTACCCAGGGGCTCTGGTGCTTTGTCACCAGAAGCTCAGCTAAGAGCCTCCCAGATGGGAGTGAAGCAGCAACCACTCCAGACAGCCTCGATTCTTCTGGATGTTTTGCCCCTGTGCCTCTCCTCGCGTACCTCCCAGCCACTTCCTGCAGTTATAGGAGCAGAGTCCTTGAACTGGGGACCGGTGAGATTTACTATTCCTGGAGATCTAGCTCCCTAGTTATTTGGGAGTGTGCTTCTTGAATCACTTGTTGGTTTAAGTAAAACAGTTTTATCGATGTCACTTGTGCAGAATCCTTGACTCTGGACGCACAGCCTAAATGGATGTGCACGCGGGACAGGAGGGCTGTGATAGATCTCCATTAAGGCCGGCGCAGCCTCCCAGCCTGCAGTCCATCTCGGGCAGCTAAATAAATGCCAAGGACAGCACCAGCCTCTCCATAGAGCGTTTCCAAAGCACTTAGCCTGTGAAAAAAGGCTTGCTCTGGGGGGACAGAAATGGCCCTGGGCTGGTCGTCACACAAATCAGCTTGATCTTCTGCACTTCCAGGCAAGTCACTCAACCACGTTCAGCCCTCTCCCCCCTGCCACACGGGGCCCGTAAGATCTTCTGAACCATAAATAATGAAATGAGAATGAATGTGAGGCATTTTATAAGTCATAAAATACTACAAAATGTAAAACTTTGGGGTTCGAGTTTTTCGTGGCTGAATGCTAAAAATGTCAAGCACTACAGAGAAAAGGAAAGAAAAGATTGAAAGACAAATGAGACGTGCGTGCACACGCACAGACGCTCTCCTGGTCTGTTGTCTACTGCCTACAGGACAGAGGAGGTGGCGATTTATACAGGAAAGCACGGCTTCCCGTTCTGGAAGTCAAACATGGTACATCATGGGCTCAGCTTCTCATGGGGGCCTCACGGTGGTTTTCTCAGGAGGAAAGCAGAAGGCAGGTGGGCATGTGGAGAGGAGGGAGGGGACAGAGAAGCCATCCTGTTTGGTGACAACATGCTGGCATGAGAATTAATCCAATCTGGCCTCTGGAAAGCTCCACCTCCCTACACTGCAGGGTCCAAGCCATACTTCAGCCTGAGTCCTGGCCAGGGGGCGACCCCTTCACACTGCAGCACTGACACCCGGTGCATACCCCCTAGGACATACCCCCCCAGGACATCCCGCCCCTCTGACAGACCCTACCACAGATCAGGTCTCTTTTCTTTGGGACCCTCCCTGTCTTGAGACACTTTTCTTCTGGGCCTGTCACTCCACAATGAGCATCACCCGCCCTGCTACAGCCCACCAGCAGGGGGCTCCCTCCAGTCTGGGTCCACCCGTGTCACACCACAAGTCCTGAGCTCTCCCGCCTGGGCACCAGCAGACCACAGCTCTTCCCAAAGCCCCCACCTCCCCAGGAGTGACAAGGTGTCCCAAGAGCTTAAGATGCCAGTGGGTTCTTAGGATCCTGGCACCTGATCCACCAAGGCTTCCAGGGCAGTCCCTGGCCTGAGGTTCCCAGTGTGTGCCCTGTGTGCCAGGGACCATCGGCCAGCCGCAGAACCACTGGGTAATGAGGAAATGTGTTCACAGAGCCGCTGTCACTCACACACGTACACATACCACACCACTCAGCAGGGCACACACACTCTATACCCCACATGCTACCTGCATTCGCCCTGCACACGGCATACCACAACAGACCCACCGTACACAGCACATAAACAACACTCGCACCACACACAGGCCTCTGCACAGTTCACACACCACGCCCACCCCACACACCGCACACACACCACACACCCACACATAGCATACATGCACACACTCCCAGTCCTCCAGTCCCTCCGGTTGGGGTTCTCTGCAGGAGCAGGCGAGGGAGGGCTGCGCAGCGCCGCTGGCCGCCAGAGGGCGCTGGATCCCTAAGGCAATGCGACATTCACAGGCCGCAGAGCTGAACCGCCCATGGTTGGTTATTGCGCAGTGGCGCTGGCATCAAAACAGCAGGCCACACCTCAGTGACACGTACGACCCTGTTAAACTCAAGGTTCTGCAAAACAAAAATGAAATGGCCTGGGGGGGGGGGAGCATGCGCCTCGAGGGAAGCCCCATCAGGACCGCAGCCCGGGCTGAGACCACTGGGCACCGAGATCATGTCCCCAGAGGGCGTTTCTGAGAACAGCAGGTTTGGAAAGGCGGCCCTGGTGGCCATAAGCCTGGATCGTGGGCAGCCTATGTCCCTGCACGTCAATGCTGTGGCCTTAGTGTGGAAGGGGCTGGTGGGCTCCACCGAGGCTCCCTGGCCGATGCCCCTGGGTCAAACGCAGGTGCCAAGCGCGCGGTATCCGGGCTCACGCTTCCTTTCTCGCTGCGAGAATCACCTGCTCAGCCTCACGTGGGGGGGGGGGGCGGTCTGAGACCAAGCGGGATGCGCCTGGAGGCCAACAGCCGGCCCAGGCCAGGGAGGGTGGCCTTGTCCGCCCTCACGATCCCTCGCCAGCCCTGAGAGTGAACCCGCAGATCTTTCTTATGTGGTTGTTTCTCTGCAGAACCCTGGCTGGTCATCCTTATGTGAATGTTGTCCCCATGACGCAGGACACTGTGAAGTTGGGGGGACTTAATGAAATGACTCATGTGTGGTACCTGCCTCAGGGCCTGAAAGTCACTGTGTGAGCTGAATGTCACCGTTCCCACATGGCAGCCCACAGGCAGGGACCTTCATTGTCTATTCCTCATTTCTCCTCTTCACCAATGTCCCTAGTGTCTAGGACAGCGCCTGGCCATCTTAAGGACCCAAGAAAAATGTTTGACAGGTTAAAGAGCGTCTGTGCCAGCTATAACAAAAATAGCAGTATGCCCTCTCTCACCCCACTGCCCTGACACCTGGTGTCCTGCTAGTGAAGCTTCTGCTTTCTAACTCTTGTCTCTGTTGGTCACTTTAGTCACTGACACCCTAAGAGAACTGGAGATCTCCTTCGTCTAACAAATTAGCTTTTCTTTCTCGCTCAGGTGTAGATTTTTTCCACTTTCATCTGCTTATGGTAATAGTTGACACAAAGTACTTTAAATCTTCCCATCAAGTGGTACCTATCAATAATCTTTCTACTTTAAAAGTATGTTCTTCTGTTTCCCCATCAATTTCAAGATAGCTCAACAGACATGATTTATATTATATACTTCCCTCCCCTTTATGAGGCATTGAGCCCCAAGGAGCAGGACTGTTTAAGATCTAACCTGTGGCAGTTGGTACACATTCCACTGAGAGCAGAAATCACCACCACCCTTATCATCATTGAAAGGACGGCCACACTGCATCCTACGTGTGGCCCAGGAAGTTTGGAACTTGATGGAGAAAGTGTAGCCTCATGTCCACTCATTCCTCCATTAAATCTCAGCACTCTGGTGAGTTTTTTCTTTGAAAATATATAAAAATAATGAGTTCAACACACACACTCATTCCTCTAGAACAGATAGCAATAAAAGAATGTCATGAGACAACAAAACAAGTTTTGTGGACATCCTTTTCTCTCACTAGCATTATTGATTAGCTCAAGGCCCTTGGAAGGTGGTGCTGTCTTCTTGGTCACCAGCAGGGGGCGGGCTGCTCAAAAGCAGAAGGCTGCAACTGGACCTCTGCTTGACTTTGCATCTGGCCAGGCTACACTGGAGGGTTTCAGTAATTGTTTGACAAGTGGGTGTTAACCGGACTTTCGATTTTGATGAGGAAAGTGAAATTTACCTGAAAAGATTCGTGCTGAACTAAGCCAACCATTTTTTCAGTGATTAATGACAATCTGATCCTTTTTGGAAAATAGATTTAAGTTGACTTTTAGGATTCAAATATACTTGTCCAATTACTGGCCAACCAGGGGTCACAAATAGTCCCCTAAAGCAGGGAGGATAACGCATACACATTCTCTCAGGCTGTTCCAGCTTATGTGTACATTAACAGAGCCTCCCAGGCATGAATTTGGTGTTTACAACCTCTGTGGGGACACCTTGCTTTGCCTGCATTTTTAATGGAGACTTAAGACCAATCCAGGTGGCCTGGGCATCCATGCAAGTTCCCATAGTGTCCATCTGCCCCTCTTTGTCAGCCAGAGATGCTGGTGATGATGACAAAGCAGCAAAGCTTGTGATGTGACCTGCGGCTTGTATCCAGGATGCATGTGCTCCAGGTCACGATGACCCTTGTGAGAGAGAAACACATTCATCACACGTCTGCAGGTGAGCAGAGACGGGCCAGAACTTCTGTGCAAGGACATGTGCAATGAGCAGAGAAGGAATCTGGGCCCAAACCCCGGCCACTTCCCATGACGCAGACATCTCAGTTCACTGGAAACTGATCACCACTTAAAGCAAGGACAATCATCCCCTCTTGGCCGGCGGATTACCTATTGGCCAGCACTTGGCCTTGTAGAGGCCATTTGACTCTCTCTTCCACTCTCTCTCCCTTTCTGACTCTTTCCCATTTTCACATATAAACTACAGATACATATCAGAGAAAATTGCTCTTTTTTTCAGCCATAAAATATGTCAGTAGAGAGACTTCTCCCTTCCACCCTCCCCTGTGCATACACACACACATACACACTTCCTTCCTAAGGACCTTCGTAAGGATGCTACCCCAGACCTTCTGAATCCAAATTTCCAAGGTGTGAGCACAAGAATCTGCAGCATTTAAAAGTCCCTTGGATGACCTTACCAGCAAGCATCTGGCCACTACTTGAGATCATTCCAAAAGGGTTGGAACATTAGCACCAAAACCACTCGTAAAGGATGCAAAGCAAAGGATGCTTGTCTCAGGAACTGATGGTCAAAGATCTAAGCCAGGCCCCAGGCACAGGCCGAGCCCGTCAGGCAGGCCAGCAGCAGTGAGAGGTCCCTCACCCCATGGGTGAAGGTCAGAAGCCACAAAAAGTACTGGGACGTGGGGAAATTGGGGGCAGGGACTCCCGAGAAGCTTCTGGGTGACTCTGCTTTGCCACAAAGGAAGATGGCCCAGGGGTTAGCATCAGTGACAGTCGGGATGATAAGGACAAAAAAGGCTGGGCTTTGGCAGCTGGAGCCCCATGTGTCCTTACTGCGTCATTTCAGCAGCTCAGGCAGAAGTGGGAGCCCCCAGGTAGCAGTGACAGCAAGCAGAGTCGGGGATCAGGGCCGGGAGGGTGGTCGTCACTCCGGGGCCCCAGGAGGTAGGAGAGAGCCAGAGGCGATGGCCAGGAAGGGCTCTCCCCACAGTCACCAGGACCTCAGCTGCCTCAGCTCCCACGTCTTGGTCCCTTCACAGCATGTGAAGTGACACATTTCTCCGGTCAGAATGATGGCTGATGTTCTGCCTCACCTGGGCCCAGAGCAATGGAGTTCTCCAAACATGGATGAACCTCTGAAACCACAGCCCAAAATAAACGTTTTCTCCTCTAAGTTGCTCTTGCCGGTCACTTTGGTCACAGTAACACAAAGCTGACTCAAACAGCCTGGTTGCAGGAGCAGAGGGGCTGGAAGGGTGCCACCTGGGGCCTGGATTCAGATCCTGCTGCTTGTGGGCCAGTGACCACACTGGGGCTGGGCTTTCTTCCCCTGAGCCAGGTGACGCCAGGCCCTGCCTGTGGGATGCTGCGCTTACTCAACCAAGTGATCTGATCAAACCACGGCCACACAGCACCCTCCTAAGGTCACATACACGCTGCTACTGCTGGTGCTCCAGCCCTTCCCTCCTGGGCGCAGGATCAGGGCCAGCTGCCCTCCCCTGCTGCCCACTTGGCAGGTGTAGGGACATGATTCTGACGAATGGCTTCTCGTCAGCCCATGCCCAAGTGTAAGTCATCAGATTAATGGGGAAACTAGCCACAGACAAGAGACGGGTTCCATGCACACAGGAGGGGAGGAATCTCGTCTTGTTCCTCGGGAAAGTATGGCAGAAATGCCATCTCCAGCTCCGTGCAGAGCCAGGTACTGTCCTGGGGGATACACCATTACCTTTTAGGAATCTCTTCTCTACCAGAAAAAAAAAAAAAAAAAAAAAAAGCCCTGGTCCCTCACAGTTGTGGATGGTGATTTGCACACGGCTACCACCTACCCAGGAGATCTGGGCGACTGTCAGGCAGGCTTCCGAGACTCCCCTAGGTTCAGAACTAAAGCAATGACATGCTTTCTCCATTTTGCCTTTCTTCCAAGGTTTTAGGTGTCTTCTCCTTCCCTGGGCTTTTTCCTCTTGTCTTTCTATATAATGTGTTAACAAAACACACACACATACGCACACACACACACACTCTCACACAGTACTGTGTAAGATTTTTTTCATGATTTTAATATGCCTATTTCAAGATAATTGGTATCTATACAATTTGTATATGAAATATTCTGTAGTCAGAATGGCAGCAATTGTGAAGACAAACAATAATAAGTGTTGGTGAGGATGTGGGGAAAAGGCACACTCATACTTTGCTAGTGGGGCTGCAAAATGGTGCAGCCAATATGGAAAGCAGGATGGAGATTTCTTGGAAAACTTAGAATGGAACCACCATTTGACCCAGCTGTCCCTCTCCTCGATCTGTACCCAAAGGACTTAAAAGTGTTCTCAATAGCCCATGTGCTAAAGGCTTGGTCCACAGGGTGGTGCTCTTGGAAGGGGTAGAAGCTTTGGGAGGTGAGCCCTGGTGCAAGATCCTTAGGTCACTGGGAGTGTGCCCCAAAGGGGAGAGGGGGACCCTGGCCTCGTCCTCATCTTCTGCTTCCTGGCCATGAAGTGAGACATTTTGGTCCACCACGTCCTCCCCAATATTGCCTTGGGCACCTCCACCAAAGGCCAAAACCTGAATCCACCTGATATTGTATTGATGATGCCTCTAAAACTGTGATCCAAAACAAGTCTTTTCTCTTTAATAAGTTAATTCTCAGGTATTTTGTTACAGTGATAGAAAGGTCACACACACACACACACACACACATTAAGAAACCCTCCTCTGGATCAGGTGGGTGTGGTCAGCCAAGTAGTGAGCCTAGATCAATGCCCACACCCTGCTCTGTCCCCCCTTGAATATGTTGCCTTATATGGCAGAAGGGACTATACGATTAAAGGTTGACTATCCTAGATTACCTGATGTAATGTGCTTCGGTTTAAATGTGGCCTCCAAAGTTCATGTGTAAAAACCTCATCCCCTGGGCTGTGTGGCTCGGTGATAGAGCACCCACCTGGCGCGCGCAAGGTCCTGGGTTTGTTTGACCTCAGCACAGAAAAAAAAAAAGGAAAGGAAGGAAGGAAGGAAACAAACATAATGCCCAAATTCATATGCTCATTAGCATGTGGAGACGGGGCCTGTAGGGTGGTCAGGATCAGACGAGGTCTTGAGGCTTGGCCCCAAGATGGTCTTCAAGGCTGTACAGGGGGAAGAGAGACCCAAGCACTCTTGCTCTGCATTGCCATGTGACACCCTCTGCCTCCTTACACTACTGCAAGACATCCCCAGCCACCAGCCCTGCAGACGCTGGAGCCATGCTCTTAGATTCCTCAGCCTCGAGAACCACGAGCCAAATGAACTTCTACTCCTAATAAATTTCCCAGCCTTGGGTGTTCTGTTGTAGCAGTAGAAAACAGACCAAGACAGGGCCTGATCTCATCACATGAGCCCATAAAAAGAGGCTCTTTTCCTGGTGAAATTTGAGAAATAGGGCATGTGTGTGTTAGGGTTAACGTTGCTCTAACAAATCCCTGAGATAATCAGCTTAAAAAGTAAAAAGGTTTATTTTGGTTACAGTTTTGGAGGTTTTAGTCCATGATTGGTTGGCCCCATTGCTTTGGGACCTGTGGTGAGACAGCACACAATGTGGGGAGTGTAGGCAGAACAAGGTTGTTCACCTCCTAGCCAGGGAAGCAAAAGAAGAAGAGACTGGGGCCCCACAGTCCCTTCCAGGGCACAACTCCAGAGCTAAAACCTCCCTCTGAAAGGCTTCCCCCACCTTCCAACACTGTCTGGGGGCCTCAGCAGAACATTCTAGATCCAAACTCTATCAGGGCAGAAGAAGCAGGAGCAGTTCCAGCATGACAGGGACTCCGTCTGTCAGTGCTGCTGTCAAAGACGGAAGGTGCCAAGCTCTAGGGAGTGACACCACTCTAGACTGAGAATGCCACCCACTGGACAGACTGCCAGGGGACAGGTCATTAATTCTGCAAGGACCTGCGACTGAACTCTGCCACAACCAGAGGAACTTTACACACACAGGCAGGACCCCGCTCCAGACCAGAGGCCGTGTGTGCCACTGTGGTTGGTGGGACACCTGCCGTCACTTCTGACACTCAATTTTATGACTTCTATTACTTTCTATAATTCTATACTATCATTTATTTCCTTCTTTTAGGCTTTTATGTTTCGTTTTTGTATTTTCCACTTATTCTATTTTTGCTTGCTTAGAAAGAAAAATCTTTCTCTTTTACCAGTGAACCTAGAAATTTAAACATATTAATGTGGGAAAGTCCACTATATGATCTCTCACAGTTATTCTTCTCCACCGTGATTTCTAGCCAACAAATTAAGTGTCATTTTTACATAACTAATATTGACTCTGACTCTCTCTTTGCTGAGAGCTGTTCCTTGAAGTCCACATCTTCCTTCTGAACCTTCCCTATCTGTTCTTTTAGTGAGGTTCTGTGGATGGGCAGCACTCTTTATCTTGTGGCTAAAAGTCTTCATACTTGAAGACCAACTTTACTTCTCTAGAGTCCTGGTAGCGGGAGTGGGCTTCCAGTACTCTGAAGGTCATGTCCGCTAACACCTTTGGCTAGGAAGTCAGCTGTCAGAATAACTGTGACTTCTTTGCAGATGATCTGTTTTCTTTGCCACTGTCCCTGTAAATGCCATTTGTCCCTCCTGTTCTTTGTCATCTCCTTCTAGAGCTCTAGAGAAGTTGGGGTTTCTCACCTTGGGTGCCCTTTCCACATCCTCCAGGTCCTTGCTCTCTGGCCTGCGGGATTTCTGTGGGATTTCTTCACCCCATCTTTCAGTTCACAGTCCCCTCTCCTTGCATCTCATTTTTGTGGAACTCATGAGCTCGTTTCTAACTTTATTAGTTTTTCTAATGAAGGGGGACGGGGCTAGTTTTCTCCTGTTGTGAGTTTCCTACTTTTTGACCTTCCAGCTTCCTAGAGTTTTATATTGTGTACTTTCTCCCAGGTGCAGCTTTCTAAGGTGCATTTCCCCACAGTGGCTCTATTTGGTTCCGTTGGTTCTGGAACGTGTACAAGTCACCCTCTGAGCGGAGCCTGGCTTGAGCCCAGGCAGCTGGTTCCAACCGGCTCGAGTTCTAGCCTGTGTCCACAACTCCAGACACCTTCTTCTCTGTCATCTCCTCGCTCTCGTTGCTGTCTCTGTGACAACAGCTGGAGTCCCCATTTCTCAGGTGCAAGAAGTAAGGGAAACAAGATGTAGAATGAAGTTTACAAGGAGAGATTGTGGAGTCCCACAGACTCTCCAACTTACTGGTATTGAGCCATTTATTTGATTTGTCTGACCCTCAAAGTGAAATGAAGACTAGTGTACTCGTTTCACACGTGACAGAGTGTCTGCTAAGAAGCACATGTGAGCATTGGTCACCATGCCTGGCGCTAGTCCCCAGGGAGGTGGCATTCCTCACAGTGATGAAGAGGACAGAGGGAGGGCTGTGCCCTGTAGTCCTCTTATCAGCTTGTGGCGCGTGCCAAGAACATGTGTCCCGCGTGGGTCCAGAGTTGGCCAGCCCTGGTCAGGCCAGGGGATGTCCCAGCTTCTGGGACCTTTAGGCACCCCTGTCGTTAAAGTTTTTTTGCACACTAGAATTTCAAGAAGCTGAGACCCCAATGCCGGTCAGAGACGGAGTTTGACTTCCTCTTGTCTACCCACCAGGCCTACAGGGTGGATGAGAGAGCCGCAGAGCACGCGCGCTGGGAAGAGGCCTCCAAGGAAACCATCAAGAGGACCACCAAGCCGTGCCCTCACTGTGGGGTGCCCGTGGAAAAAAACGGTGAGTCTGCGCTGGCCGGGGGAGGATGTCCTGTGCTCTTGCTGCATGGCTGCGCCCTCGGGGCTCTGGGAGGCGCACACCCCTCATACCTGCCCCGTCCATCCTGGGGGTGGCGCCTTCCATTTAGAGCCCTGGCAGCCAGCGCCCTGGAGCCCCTTCTAGACGCGCCCCGCTTCTGCCAGTGGCCGGCCCCCGGCGCCAGCCCAGGCGAACACCAAGCCCAGGCGCGGCTTCCCCACGTCCGCTCTGAGCGGCGGCTGTGCCCTGGTGGGTAGAGGGCACACCCCGAGGCACTCGGTCCCCCTGCCCCAGCTGTCGTTCAGCAAGCACATGCCACCCAGCTCAGCGGCAGGAGCAGGCGCAGCGCCGGCCAGGTTCCCACCGCCGAGCAGCGGAGTCCTGCAGAACTCAGCCCAGCCTGGACCATTCCCCGTGGGCAGGACGCGTGGGACAGGGAGGACCTGCGGGTCCGGCCCACCTCCCCTAGGCTGCCCGCAGGCACCAGGAGCACAAGGGAAAGAAGGGGCAAGGCCTTCACAGGAGGGGAGGTGGTGGCTATTGAGGGACAGGGCCAGCACTCAGAGGCGCAGGGATTTTTAAAACGAATTCAATACTGAGGCCATTTTGCTAGGATTAAGGAACCTTTGTGTACATCTTGTTGTTGTTTTGTTTTTAATATAATCCTCAAAGTTGGTAAATTCCAGACTTTTCTGGAAACCACTTGGCAACACACATATGTAAAGAAATTAGAGTGTCTCTGTTTTTTGACCCAATAACCCTAGTTCTGGAAATCTATACTAAAAATGAATATGCACAGGTACACACACATACCACATACATGCACGCAGGTACCACATATCCATGTGTATAAGCACGTGGGATATGTGTATGTGTATGTATATATGAGCGTGTATCTGTGTTATGTGTATATGTGCAAGATATTGTACATGTGTGTTTGTGGTGTATGCGAATGTGTATGCATGTGTATGTGTTTGCAGTGTCTGTATATGGTATATTTTATGTGGGGTGTGTGTCTGTGTGCTGTGCATGTGTATGATGTGTGTGGTATGTATGTATATGCTTATGGTCTGCAGTGCAGGTATGTGCATGTGTATGTGTTGTGTGTACCTGTGTTGTGTGGGGTGTATGTGTGCATATGTATATGCATATATGTCCATGTATGTGGTGTATCTACAAATGTGTATATGGTGTGGGTGGGTGTATGTATGAATGTGTATTTGTGATATGTATATGTACATGGGGTATGTGGTGGTATGTGTGCATGTATGTGTGTGTGTATTTGTGTATATGGTATATGATGTGTATATGATGTGTGTATGATGTGTATGTGGTGTGTTTATGTCTGTATATGCATTGTGTATATGTTTGTGGTATGTGTATCCATGTGGTATATATGTACATGTATCTTATATGTTTATGCATGTCATGTGTATAGGTGCATGTGTGTGCATACATGTGTATGCAAACACATGAATATGTGTATGAGTATGCATGTATGTACACTGTTGTGCATATATATATATATATGTGATATGTCTTTGTGATGTGTTTGCATGTCTACTGTGTGTACATAGATCAGTAGTGTATATATTATGTGTTTGCAAGCATGTATATATGTATGTGGTGTGTTCATGGTATGTATAAATGTGATGTGTGTACATGTGGGAATGTATATTTGTATGAGTTTTATGTGTATGGTGCATATATATTGTGCTTATGTAATGTATATGCATGTGGTATGTGCTTTTGGTGTATCAATACATTATGTAAGCTTGGGATATATGTGCTGTGTGTATGTATGTGTGAACATGGGGGCACATTCACATACACCACATGCAGAAACACACCTTACAGATACATGCATTTATGTACATGCACATACCACATACACATACACATACCACATGTGCATACACCATGTACTACATACATACACACATGCACAGACCCTACATATACACCACATGCATACACACACATTTATACACATACACCACAGACATACAAATGTACACACAACACATATATGCCACACATGCACATACACCACATACATACTCAAATATACATACACACATGCACCTACATATATACCACATACATACACAGTATATGTACCACAAAACATACACACCACAAACACATACACTCTTACACAACACACACCTATATGTATAAACACCACATACATGCATATGTACACTACATGCATCCATGCATGCATACACCACTCATATACACATAGACACACATATCCATATTACGTATGCACATACACATCAGCACACACACCACATGCATACCCATATGCACATATATACCAAAAGCACAGTCATACACAGCCACATACACACATGCATATGTACACACATCACATATATTAACACACTCCCGTCACATTACACATATACACACATGCCACATATATGTACACATCCCCAAACATACACAGCACACCATGCACAGAACATGTATATAGAAATACAAAAGCCACAAATCTACATAGACCACACATACTGTACATACATATACACGATATACAACACATTGGCATGTTCATACACATGTATACACTCTTGTCACATACATAGACACATATGTACACATACCACATGCATGTCACATGCACACATACACATATACATGCTTATACACACCACATGCATACGCACATGCTCATATACCATATCCAAACACATATTACATACATACACTGAACACATATGCATACATCCATACACCACACATGCACAAACATACACATATACATGATTATACATATGTACACATGCCCATACACACACCACATTCATACACACATGCACATATATACCACATATAGACATGCATACCACATGCATACGTACTCCACAAAACACACACATACATGCATATACATGCACATGTATCCACACACATGCCCAAACACACGCCACTTACATACACATATGTACACATACACCACATTAAGCACACCAGATACATAGCAAAAATACACATCCACATGCATGTATGCATGCACATGCCATACATGCATATTTATGCACATGCACTCATGCACAGCACACACATTACACATAACATGCACACACTACACTTGCAAACACACAGGCATGCCACATACACATATGCCAGACACATGCAAAACATATACCACCAACATAGACATGCACAAGACATGCATCAAAATACATGCCACACATAAGCACATACATGCACAGTGCATACACACATGCTGCAGATACATGCACATGCACACCACATACATGCACATACGCATGTGCACACACCACCTGAAAATACACCATACACCAAAAAAAACATAAACAGAGGCACCCATATAATACGTACATAGACACATTTACATACCACATATCCATACACACATGCGTGCCCTTACATGTTAGGCAAAAACTGCTAATTGCAGTATTATTTATGTTAGGAAAAACCCAGAGTCCTCTAATGTGGCCTCAGAATGAGAAAGCTTGGTTTGCCATATGAAGCCCTGGGAAGCATCACGCAGCCCCTCCCTGCTGTACCACAGGGGCTGAGAACACTGACTCTGGGTTCCCAGGGGCCTTTGGGGGTCTCGGTCTGCTGTGTGCTGTGTGGCCTTCTGGGCCTTATTGTCCTCGTCTGTGCCATGGGTTTATACTAGAACTTGCCTGAGGGAGGTGTGCTTTGGGCTTCTTAGCGAGAGCCCAGTTGCTCTAGTGTTAATCACTGCAGTGTAGCCAAGGGTGAAGCTTCGTTACCGAGGTCTCCTCTAGGTCTGCCCCACATTCAGCAGAATCTTAGGAAGCAGCTCTCCTTCAGTGACACTGACAGGAGAGCTGTTTCCATGTAAATGTAGACAGAGTGACATTTACACTCTGGGCACATGCTCCTGGGATACCCTGCAGGCCCCAGAAATGTCCTTGCTTACTCTGTCTCACACAGGCGGGACTCTGGCTCCATTCTCTGACCAGCGAATGCCTGTTGCCGGGTACACTTGCTTTTAGGTGGCTCCGGAGCTTCAGTTCACTCATTAGAACCCAGAGGAGGAGCCGCTGGCCAGAGCAGGGACGGCACCTGCAAGGGCTGGGGCCAGTCAGTGGACAGGACTCACTGGGAGGAGGCTGTGGTCCCTTCATACCAATATCTCAAATCTGTGTGCACCTGTCAGCAGCTCCCAGCTGGTATTTATGATCATGTGTCACCTGCCAACAGGGGCTGTTCTGAGAAGTGTCATCAGACCACTTTGTCATTGTGTGAACATCCTGAGCGCACCTTCTCAAACCTAGACAGTGTAGGTCGGCCACAGGAGGCCTTGGAGCCACAGACTGCTTTACAGTAAGCAGGAAAGCACTACTAATGCCATCCCCTCCTCCACTTCCTGTCCTGCTCTGTGTGCCGTTGTGATTCTAGTTTTGTGATTTGTTACGCTAGGATTCTGGTGCATTAAAATTTTGATGTAATAGGAAAACATTCTTATTGTCATTTAGAATTACTTTAAAAAAACACTGAGTTTTAATATATTGCTCAATTATTCTATTTGATATTTTGGAGAAACTAAGTGGTTTTAAAGCACCACACTATTTTATTGGATTATTTACATCATAAGGTACAATCATTAAATATGTTGTTGAAATGACACTCTCCAAAATGGGAAGTATTAAGATAAAAATGTCATCAATAAGTTATCTGATTATTTTTTCTACGGTAAATTTTATTTGTTTTTATATGCAATTTTTATGATCTTTGAAACAAACTAAAAGAAGCAGAAAGTAGAGGACTTTAAATGTATCCAAGTTATCCTAAGGTAAATGCCTGTGTCTACATATTCATACATATTTTCAATTAGTGGAAGTTCTCAAACTAGTTTTCTAGGAAAAATGAGACAGTACTGAAGCAATTACGTGGCCATTAGTGGGAGAACAGAGACACTTACAAGATAATTGGTAAATTGAAGAATGGAGTGCTCAATGCCTCGCAGAAACACTGCATGGCTCCCGTGTCCAGGAAATCAGTGCGCAGCCGTGGTCTCTGTGCAAGGCTGCACGCACACGGCTCGCTCCACCTGAGGCAGAGCTGGTTTCTGCTCCCCAGAAGCCAACAGAGACAGCGTTTAACACCTGGGGGAGCCAGGCATCCCAGAGTAGGACCCAGAAAAGAGGCAGAAGAGGCAGGCCCCGCTCCAAAAGCAACCGGAACCTCACGGACCTCAGTTACTCCCAAGCAGCAACGGTGAAAAGCACTTCGCCTTGAGAAAAGTCTACAACCAAGTTATCCTCTGAGTTTTTGAGCAGTAAATGAGTCATCAGACCCCTCGCTAGCTCCTTTGCGTCCTTCTCGTCCTAAATTAAATTTAGAATAGCATTAAGGGACGTATTCCCTATTAGAAGTAGTATACTGTCCCAATTCCTGTTTTATGAATTTTGACAAGCTAAGTATCTCCAAAGAAATGACAAAAGTAATCATAACATATTATTATATGTTAAATTATTAAGTGCATTTAATGTATTTAAAACATTGAATTCAATATTATTTAAATTTATTTAAATGAGGAATGGACTGTGAAACACAAAGCACTTTTCTCTAAATCCCATTTCAGGAAAAACAGGTAAGCTCAGATTTACAAATAAAATCTGCCGTGGGTGGAGAGGTGCTGTTTGCTTTGCCTCCTCAAGAGCGTCAGAGCGCCCTCCCTGCTCTCCCATTCCCTCCCCCTGCTCAGACTCCCTAAGAAGGGACCCCCACACTAGCCTGTGGCCTGGGGCGTGTTCTCCAGGCTGCTGCAGACCCACCGTGGCTTGACCTTTGTTGCCCGCAGGAGGATGCATGCACATGAAGTGTCCGCAGCCCCAGTGCCGGCTGGAGTGGTGTTGGAACTGCGGCTGCGAGTGGAACCGCACCTGCATGGGCGACCACTGGTTCGACGTGTAGCCGGCGCCGCGGGCGCTGGGCCCTGGCCACGCCCCCCTCTCGGAAGCACCCAGCGCCCTGCCTTCATTTTCTACTTCACGTTTCTCTAAACACATCTCACACACATACACACACTCACACACGTGAACACAGGCTTCAAGGTCTCCCCACAATCACAAAAGCAAAATGACAGAGAAAGCTGCTGGATCTCTTTTACTACATCCATGAAAAACAGCAGAGCCAATCCGAACACCAGCAAGAGGTCTTTCCAGGCCTTAGAATTATGCCCAGAGTAAAGTGCAGCCCGTCTATGCTGGATAATCCTTATTCTTGCATGGATTCAAGTCAGGCTGGCTCGGCACAGGGAGCAGGTCTCCAGATCAGTTTCCTGCATTCTACTTTCAACAAACACAGGGGAGGAGCCGCTGGCAAGGTGGGGACAGCTCCTGGGGACTGTTGCCTGAGGGGGCCCCTGCAAGGTGGACTGCAGGGACTCTCAGAACTGGGTTCCTGGCTTTCAGAGCAACATTCAACATTTAACTTTTCAGAGAGCATCCAGTCCTCAAAAAACCCCAGGCAGTAGTAAAAAATATGTGTTTATCCCTAAGAATTCTATCTTTATAAATTGTGCTGATGAAATAGCAACTATGCACAAATCAGCTTGTCAACTAAGTGAGAAATTATGAAAGCCAATTTGAATGTTGAATGTTTAAATTACAGGGAAGAAAGCAACACTTAATGTGCTTTCATTCCATTTAATTATTTGCTACTTTAGAAAGAAATCGCTTATCTGAAAATATTACAAAATCTATCGTTTGATTTTTAAGTATTCATTTTGCAGCTTGGAAATTAGCTTGTGCATTAGGCACTACTGTAAATTTAATGGATAAAGGGCTATAAAGGAGACATTTTCAAAAACCATTTCATAGTGATATTGAATGCTAACAAAAGTGCAGGTTATTAAGTAGAATCTTTAAAGAAAGAGCCTTTCCAAGGCGTCCAGATGAAAGCATTTCTGACCCTCTTCATTAGAAGGGTGCAGGCCCCATGCGTTCCCACTCTCCTTCCACTGCTAGCCCCAGGGAGCCATGCATGGGCGGCCAGCTCCTGCAAGGAGAGTTCTTTGCGTAGGACAAAATAAACTCACTTATTCCTCAGGTTACCTGCATCAAATTTGAGTGTTGGTCAGATTTTCAACTTTTCTCTTTTGGAGGCAAATGCAACACATAAAAAAAAAAAAATTCTCTAGATACTGTGAGATGCATTTTCTACTGCAAAAATGGAGGTGAGAAAACACAAGAGCTGCCTGTTGACAGCTCCTCAGGAAGACCGTGAATGTACCTGAGGGCAAAGGAGTTCTGGCACGGGGGGGCCCTTCTGGGTTTGGGGAGCTGGAAATTCTAAACTGGTCACCAGTCCTCTCCTCCTAGGTGGGCTCCCTGTGTCCTTGCTGGTGGGAGGAGAAGGGGTTTCCGAGGTCACATCCCAAGGACCTTCTTTCATGCTCCAGGGAGCATTCTGCCCTCCACCCCTCGCGGGTACTGTGCCGGGACAAGACAGGGCAATGATGTCCATGTGCACAGCTGCTCCAGCATGTTCAAGGCCACAGGGAGGTCCGTGGCCATGCTGAGCCCCGACCACAATCAGGACACATGTCACTGACAATCCCAGCCAATTGCAGCTCCTTGCGCCAACTCAGGGTGACACCCCAGATGGCATCGCCTGTCCTGTGGCACATGGGGCACTTTGTATCAGTCTTAGCTTTTTCTTTGTGATGCTCTCATTATTGCTTCTTCGAAATCCACGTAGTGTTTTGGGTTTGCCACCGTGAATTGCAGGTACCGTAGCAGCCCCTGGAGCTGTTCAGCTGTTAAGCATGGTCTCCCTTTGTGGTGATTTTTTTTTTCCAGAATAGAAAAGTGATTCTTAAAATAACTTAAAGGAAAAATAGGCATTGAGTATGAACATGAATCGCAATATTATTTGAACACGAACACTGTAATAAAATATAGCACAAGAATGGAAGTAAGATCTTTGCGGAAAAATCTTTATTTTTTTCTGAAATGTGTTAAGAAATATCTGACAGGTATGTCTGCGAGTGTGCTTAATTGTCAATAAAAGTATCCTAAGAGCTCTTGGGTCTGTCTTTGAGGGTATGTTTTGCACAGCTGGGGAGGTAAGAGAGGAAGCACAGACTGTGTTTTTTTGTTTTTTTTTTTTTTTTTGGTACCAGGGATTGAACCCAGGGGCACTTAAGCATTGAGCCAAATCCCCAGACTTTTTATTTATTTATTCATTCTAATTAGGCATGTATGACAGCAGAATGCATTTTGATTCATTATACACAATTGTAGCACTTTTCATTTCTTTGGTTATACGGGAGGTAGCGTCACACTAGATGTGCAGTCACACATGCACCTAGGGCAATGATGTCCCTCTTTTTCCCCCATTTTTTATATTCTATTTAGAGGCAGGGTCTTGCTGAGCTGCTTAGGGTCTCGCTACATCGCTGAGGTTAGCTTTGAATTTGTGATCCTCCTGCCTTAGCCTCCCAAGCTGCTGGGATTACAGGTGTGCGCCACCGCGCCTGGCATTAGGCAGCATTTTTGAGGGTTACTATTGAGCATAAAATCTTCACTCAGTACTTTTCCCTGTTAAGTTTCTTTGCATTATTTTTTTATAATAAAATAATTGTTACTTATTAATGCACATTTCAGAAGCTAAAAAAGGTGAAAAGGAGAATAAAAACCATCTAGAAATAATTATTTTGCTTCTTATTTGCACTTAGGAATGCATGGTATCAATGGGCTCCTAAAATGAGCATTTGGGGGGCTTCATCATGGCCTGCATTGTATATGCTAATTAATGAGTTTCTTTTAAATTTTCAAACCCAATATAACCATTCACAAATAATGCAGTTATTAAACAGTATAGATGTGGAAACAATTGTGTGACATGCACAAACGTTTACACTAGGGCTAAGGGTTTGGCCCAGTGGATAGTATTGGCCTAGCATGTGCAAGGCCCTCGGTTGGATCCCCAGCATTGGGAAAAAGGAAGAAAAGAATAGAAACGTTTGCAATAGAATGTTGAATGGAAAGCAGTACCAAAATTGCATGTTCACTATAATTGCAGTTATGCAAAAATAAATAAATTCCAAGAAATAAACAACTGGAGACTGCTATGGTCAAATTGTGTTGCCCCAAAGTCTTAGGGTGAAATGCTGCCCAAGGTGACGTGTTAGGAAGGGGCCCTTGGGGGATGAAGTCATGCGGATGGAGCCCTCACGAATGGAAATAGTGGCTGAGAGATCCCTCACCCTTCACCATGTGGGACCAGGTGAGAAGACGCCACCCGTGAAACAGGAAATGGACCCTTACCAGACTGGGAGCCTGCCAGCACCTTGATGTTGGACTTCCAGCTTCCAGAACTGATAAATAACCTTGTGTTGTGTGAAAGAAGCACAGTTTATGGTATTTTGTTATATCCACTAAGACGGAGGATGCGTTACAATGGAGTCTGCTCTGGTTGATGAAACTCTATGTCAACTTGACTCATCTCTGCTCTTCAGGGTTTGGGGCAGTATGAAAATATCACTTTAAAATGAAAAAAGATTTTTAAATGTCCTGTGACAGTTCAAGGTGCCCTACCACATGCACCTACGCAGCAAAGATCTTCCCTCACTCCGTCTGTTTGCTGATTATGTGAACTTCACTAGATTCATGGTGAAACGTGGTGAGATATTACACTGCCCTGTCAGAGGAATGTTACCTGGTGACTCTGGCAAGGATGGAGTATGAGGGATGAGTTGAAGTGACTTTCTACGCAGATGCCCTGTTCCTCCAGCCCTGGCATGATCATGGCGTTTCTGATTCGGCCTGTAGAGAGGCTGAGATAGGAATATGGGGATACAGAGAAAAAGAATGCTGGGTCTCGGGAGAGAAGCAGCTGGGAGCGTGACTGGGAGCGTGAACATGTGCTGCTTACCTTCCTCAGCGAACCTCTGCCTCATGCTCGGGTGTGTGCTGCGATTCTTCTCCATCACACACATCAGGGACCCCATCGTCCCCAGTAGAGTCCCCTCTCCAAGACCTCCTGGAACACTCCTCCAGTGACAAGGCCACCACCTTCCTGCTTTGCCCAGGACTGAGAGGGTTCCCCACACGAGGGATGGGGGACTTTCAGTTTTAAGACCACAACAGCCAGAATCAGTGGCTGTTCCTGTTGCCTGTGATTCCAGTTACAGGAGGCTGAGGCAGGAGGATGGAGGCCAGCCTTGGCAACTTACCAAGACCCCCCTCAAAATAAAGAATAACAAGGGCTGGAGATGCAGCAGAGTGCATCTGGGTTCAGTCCCCAGCACTGGGGGGCCGGGGGAGAGAGAAAGAGAAGGGGAGGAAGGGAAGGAAGGGAAGGAAGGGGAAGAGACAGGAAAGGAGGAAGGGAGGGAGGGAGGGGAAGAGAGAGAAGGAAGGGAGGGAAGGGAGGAGGAAGGAAGGACGGACGGACGAGCTGGCCACCCTGTGAGTAGCCAGCCCCCAAGCAGCAACGGGCCTTACTGGCCTCTCAGCCTCCTTGGGCTAACCTTGGCCTCTTAGGCTTGAGAACATCCTCCACGCGCATCCCCTGGGCCTCCTGCAAGCTGACCTAATCCAGAGGCTGACGGCTCTAATGTCTTTGATTCCCCAAAGAGTTGGGCCCGCTCAGAACAGGATCAGTGGGAAGCCTGGCAAGCTCCAGATGTTCCCAAGGGACCGTCACTTGGTACTTATGAACTGCCTCTCTCACCAGCACCTGGCTTTGTTTCCAGGACCATTGCTCATGCAGGCTGGACGCCCTGACCGCCCAGGCGTGCTGAGGACTTGTCCGGCCCACTCTCCTGCAGTGAGCTGTTGGCTCCCCCACACCTCCGCCGGCTCCCACTCCCTCCCCTCCCTTGTCTCTCACAGAAGCCTTCCCACCAACCCATGCAAGGTTCTCTGTCCCCATCCCTGGCATGCACTGCTATCTACACGAATCTACGCTGGGCTGTTTGCAGGGCTCTGTGTCTCGCTCACTGGCACGTTAGGTCCACGAGGGCGGTTGGTGGCTGTCTCTCTGTTGGTTTCATGGATGACTAGAGGACAGCTGTCAATCATCAGCTGAGGCGCTCACTGTCCCCACCTCAAATCTAGGAAAGTATGGAGAGTTGCTGCATCAGGAGGACAGGCATGGACACCAAGTGCTAGGGCTCTGGCTGTCCCTAGAACAACTGCCGCTCTTCCCCTCAGCAGGGATTATCGAAGTCGCCTGTTTTCATTTTCTTGCCATCAATTCCTGCTTAAAGTTCCAGGTGACGTTCTTCAGTCCTCCATGTCTTCTCGTTCTTTTTGTCTTGGTGCTCAAACAACGTTAGTTACAGCAGGTCCCTTAGTTGATTCAGTGCTCGTGGCCACTCTCGGAAGAATGGGAGGCACAGGCCCCCCCAACAGGTGACTCCCCCTAACTGGAGTTTCTTCTGAAGTTTCTCCACAAATAAGCCCTCGCCCGTGTAATTTAAACTACTAAAAAGCATCAGTACAACCCGTTCTTTTCAGTTTCAGGTGTTTGGAACAAGAACTCCGAACACCAGGGAAAGAGCCGGGGTTGGGATTCAGAGACAGGCAGTGATCACCACGTCGTGGAGAGTGAGTGACCGTGTCATCTTGTGTGGGGTGGTGCTGGAGATCACTCGGCCCCTCAGGGAGAGGAAGTAACTGTAGACACGGTTCATTTTTCCTGGGATCCTCCACACACCGAGAAGCACCTCACACGTTGCCTGATGGTTGCTGTCCCCAAGTGGTTCATCATGAACGGCCCCTCCTGCCACGCCAGCCGGCCTGGTTCAAGCCACCAGGAATCTCCATTTGCTCAGCAGGTTCGTTGAGGTGCCTGTGAAAGAATAAGGTAGAAGGTGACCGAAATGGGTTTTGTGATTCCCAAACCTATTTTCTAGGAACAGCAAAATGTTATTTGACCGCTTGCCCAGCTTATTTCATCCTGGCCCCATGGTGATCCTCATGGCTAGAAAAGCATTATGGACATGACAATCACAGAGCTGGCCATGACCACGCTGGGGATCCGTGCTGGTCTGGAAATGCTCTGGAGAGAGCGTTGTCAGGTCAAGAACCCTAGAGCTCTGGTGGACTAACAAGTCCAGCAGCCATGGCCCGTACCAAGGACCAGTCACACTCCTGTAAGGGCCAGGAGTAGATAACCCAGCCTTTGCTGGCCCTAGGACTGTGTCCAAACCCCTCACCTCTAGCTTTGCAGAGTGGAAACAACCAGGGGCAGCGCACAAGCGAACGCACATGGAACCCACTGGTCTATGTCCCTCTACAATGTTACCAAATATGGGCAGCGGTCAGAATGGCCCAATGATTGCTGAAGTCTGTCCACCCATATTACGTGAACTGAAAATGGGCTGGGGTGTGGCCCAGTGCTACAGCACTTGGCTGACATGCTTAAGGACCTGGGTTCCTTTCCCAGCACTGCAGAAATGCCATTATTTTGAAATAACTGAAAAGCTTAAGAGAGTCAGATATGAAGTCATGTGAAATGGGAAGCACTAATATTTTTTAGACTTACATTATGTATTCAACAAATAATTACGGGGTTCTGAATAGGTTGGCTGCCAGGGCTGTAAAAATAAAGACAAGTTTTCTCTGCTCGGATTCTCACAAAGCTGCTGGACAGCTGGTGTGGGAGAAGTGACACCAGGCAGATGGATGCAGTGGCACACGCCTGCAATCCCAGTGACTCAGGAGGCTGAGGCAGGAGGGTCAGAAGTTCAAGGCCAGCCTGGGCAACTTAGGGAGAACCTGTCTCAAAATAAAAACTAAAAAGAGCTGGGATGTAGCTCAGTGGTAGAGTGTCCTGTGCCCAATCCCCAGTGTCACAAGGGGAAAAAGAAAAGAGTGAGTTCATGCCAAGGGGGAGAATTACTGTGTCCCCTGGCATAGCCACAGCCTTCCTGTGGGGGCCTGGGAACGGGAGATGTTGGGCCACATGCATCAGAGGAAGTGGTTACCGGATAGCTCTGAATCTGTGCAGCAAAGTTTCCACTCTCTTATGGGTTATGGGAAGCCACTGAGGGAATTTAAGAAAGGAAAGGACACAGTCAAATCTGTGTCTTAGGAAGCTCCCTCTGTAGGGAACGGCTGGAAGGGGAGCGAGGCCACAGCAGGAGAGCGTTGCAAAAGCTTTCTATAAAGTCCAGGAGAGAGACGCGGCCAGAGCTAAGGCGGTGGCAGTGGCCACAGGAAGAAGGAAGGAGTATGTGTTTAAGCACTGAGTCAAGCCCTCAGGGGGCAGGAGCAGGGTGTTAGGGGGGAACTGGCGAACACCAACAGATGGTGCTGCGGAGGGGGCCATGCAGACCTGGGGACAGGGCCTGAGGGTTCCTGGGCCCTAGGTGGCTGGACAGTCCTACGTAGACCTTCAGGCCGTAACACCTCTCCCTGCTGCTGCTCCTCCTTCCTGGCTGCCTGCTCCTTCTCTGCTCTGACACGCCCTAGTTGCACTTACTGTGGATTGTTCTGCAGGAACTGGAGGACTTTCTTTTAGTCAAAAAAACTGAATTCCTACACAGGTATGTAAATGCGGGCACCTTAAATAAAACCATCCAAATGTCGCTAGGAGGTGGTGCGTGCCTAGAACCGGAAGACTGCTCACCATACGAAGGAGTGGAGCACGGACACCTGGCTTAACCCTTGACATCAGGTGAGTGAAGAAGCCAGCACAGACCACATGCTATGGACGATGCCATTCTGTGACTCTCCAGAGAAGCTGGTCTACACTCAGACAGTAGAGCCCTGGGGCTGGGACTGGGGCTCAGAGCTGGGGATGGGGCAGCCACTGCTAGGGACAAGGCGCTTCTGGGTGGTGGCATGAACTAGATCTTACCTTGGTGACAGACACGCAACCCTGTCCCTATACTAGAAGCCACTGAATTGCACACATTCTTGGATGAGTTGCACGGTGTGTGGATGATAGTTCAATAAAAGTGTTACCAAAGGATGAAGAGAGGATGGGGAAGTAGACAGAAAAATATGACCTTACTATTTTGAGGAATCTGGTGGCTGGGGGAGAGACGAAGGGTTAAGGTGAGTTTTAAGCTTCAAGCACATTAGTGACGAAAGGACAGGAGCCAGAGGTTGAAAATACAGGGCAGCGGCTGGATGTTCTAGAAGAGAGAAGACACGGATTGGCCTGAGAGGAGCTAGTGGCCAGCAAGAGGCTTAGCCTGGCTTAGGTGCTACCTGACCCCTGCTCACTGATGGCCCTGTCCTGCCCAAACCTGGGTACCAGTGCAGAGACAGCACCTGAGACCACCCTGTCCCACGGGGATGCTCGTGTGAGAGGCTACAGAGAGGGGCAACCCTGTGGGACACCAAAGGACAGAGGTATGCAATGAGAGAGCCACCTCCGCCTCCCCACAGAAAACCCAGTGCCCACCCCGACCCGCACCTTCCTCCACGCCCAGGAGGGAGAAGCACAAGCCGAGCTTGGAGACCAAGTGTTCGTCCAGTTCTGTGGAAGAGCAGGGGTGGGCAGGAGGTACAAAGGGGTGCTCAGCTGGGGGGACACCATTAGCAAGCCAACCGTGCATGCCATGGCCTTCCAGTGGGAACCCACCCTCTGAACGCTAAACATGTCATGGCATGTACTTTAACATTTAATATACGTCTCAGAGAAACCTTTTCAAATGTGGTCTGTGCTATCATCAAATATGCAAAGGAGGGGAGGAGGTCAGGGACAGAGCACTTGCCTGGCACCTGGAGTCCCTGGGTTCCATCCCCAGCACTGTGGAAGGAAGGAAGGAAGGAAGGAAGGAAGGAAGGAAGGAAGGAAGGGAGGGAGGGAGGGAGGGAGGGAGGGAGGGAGGAAG
>NW_025999983.1:6711193-7074827 GCF_001458135.2 Marmota marmota marmota
AGGAAGGAAGGAAGGGAGGGAGGGAGGGAGGGAGGGAGGGAGGGAGGGAGGAAGAAAAGGAAGAAGGAAGGAAGGGCAAAAGGGCCAGTCTTTCTGCTGGAAATCAAAGCTAAGTTTGTCTTTTAGTGCTTAAGCAGTTACCTTTAAATAGTTTTCTAACAATCAGTTCAGAAGAAGTAGAGATCTTGACTCTCCTAACACTCTTTCCTATAATCAGTGGGTACTCGTGGTAAGACCTGGGAGTATCCATGTGGCTGAAGTCAGAACAGCCTCTTTCCCCAGGAGTCGTTATAAACACACTCCAACTTAAATTAACTATGTTTGAAAAGCAACATGTAGTCTAGGTGTATTTTGAATGTTCCATAGCTCAGGTGGTTGTTCAAAATATACATATGTCCACGTGTGTCTTCCCAAATGGTGGAGGCAGATGGGAAAAAGTCTTCCCCCCCTTGCAGGAGAAACACCTCATTCAGGACTTTAGATGAAAGAAGTAAAATTTTAAAGCCACTTTTGATGAGTTGGGAAGAGAGGAGTTTGTAAGTGATTAATCAATTGTTCTAGTTCAACAACTCGCTTCAACTTCCTGGATGAGAGATTGGTCTAAAGCAGGGAGTGCTGGCAGACATTGGTGAACATGAGAGGTGAGCAGAGGGAACAGACCAGGCAGGCGTCAAGGCTGTCGGGAGTGACATGAAAGTCGGGCAGGATTGGAAAGGAAAGGAACGGCTGGAGACGAGGCTCAGTGGTGGAGCACTTGCTTGGCAGGTGTGGGCCCCTGGGTTCCATCCCCAACACTGTAGCAGGAAAGGAAAGAAAGAGAGCTGCCATCTCTACACCACCCATGTCCTGAGTCCTGTCTGAGTGTTCCCATTTGATCCTTACAGCCATGGTATACATACTTCTATTATTCTTATTTTCTGGATGAAGAGAAATTATTTCACAGAGTTAAGTAATTGACCCCCAAGTCATTCTATGTAAAAACCATTTGGGAAAAAAATGGCGGACTTTGGTAACCAAAGAGACATGGGTGACAAAGACAGCCCCTGAGTTATGAACCAGGCATCTCTGACAAAAATCTTACAGGCAAGGAGGCAAGCTAGCACCCCATCACTGGCCAGTGGGAGCCAGACTTCTCCACAGCACCATGGCTCCAGGAGGTCCACCCACAGCCCCTCTCCAGGTATGTTTCCTTGGAATTGTCCCCACACACTCCAGTTTCCAGGCAGATCAGCCCCTGACTCCTCTCCAGTCACACCATGTTGCATCTTATGATGTGGTTCTCCACCTCCCCCCAGACTGTGACCACACTGAAGTCAGGCTGCACTGGGGACAACAGGATGGACATCACCCCCACACACACACACACCCCACACCCAGGACCTGCAAGAAGAGAGCCTGGTGATGGCGGTTGCCAGTGTTCCCAGGGCCATGAGTGAAGGCAGGAACTGGCCGTAGCCGCTGGGTCTGGCTGCTGCCTACTATCCTAGTTCATCAATGAAAAGGAGGAAAGGGTTCTGAAGAAATGTAAAGGGAAATTATACAATGTCCAAGACAGGCGCTGATTCCCATTTAAATTTAGAAGCTCTCAGTAGATTCAACGGGCCTTTCCTAGTTACCAACCAAGGACTCGTGTGGGGTCCTAGGGACACAGGACGGGAGGCAGCAGGGAGTCCGTGTGAATCCCAGGCTTGCCCTGACCAGGTGTGAGGCCGTGGGTGGCCCAGCCCCTCTCAGAGCTGCAGGCCCTCCCCTGGAACCAGGAAAGGACTGTGGTGACATCTGCCCTGTGGGGACCGTCTAAGCCAAGTGCCCAGCACAGCCTGCCCACACCGAGTGCTAAGTACTCACTGGTGCTATGGTGATGGTTGTGACTGGTTTGCCAGCATCTTCACTGGGGCAGGAAATTCAGCCCCTGGCCTTGGTGACTCTGTTTTTCATCGATAAAATGGGAACAGTGATGGCAGCCGTGCTGTCCTCATGCTGTGGAAACGCATCTGGGTGGTGGAGCCCTTCAGGAGAGCTGGGAAGTATTAGTTCCGTGGTTTTAAAGTAAACCACGCAGGGCACACGCCAGTACTTCCTGCAACCACAAGATCTCAGACCTGGGGAGCATGGTGTTCCGCCTGTGGTGGCATCCAGGAGGGTGCCCCTGTCCGGCCACCACCACTCCAGACTCCTGGAAAAGTCTCACATGGAGCTTACCTGGGTGACCTCCCTTCTTACCTGCACCCAGATTCAGCTGAGTGCACCAGGGACTCAGCAAAGAGCTGTGCAGGCAGACATGCCCACAAATGCAGTGTGTCTGACATTCCAAAGGCCTGGCCGGCACAACAAGGGCCTCCCCAGCCACAGCACCGGGGACGGCAGGCTGGACAGCCCCTTCCCTCAGGGGCTGTGCTGTGCAGCACACGATGTTCAGCAGCATCGACCTCTACCTTGGCCTCTTCCCAAAAGATGCCAGTTGCCCTCATTGTCAGCCCTGGTTGGGACAACCCAGAATGTCACCAGAAACTGCCAAGTGTCCCCTGGAGGCCAAGCTGCTCCCCCTGGAGAACCACTGCCCTGCCATACTTCTAGAACTTTTTATGTTTAGGTAACACCATTTCAAATCTTCCTTTCAAGTCTCCCATCCGTCTACACCAGGCTAGTTTTTGACCTAGATTTTTTGATGGCAGAATTTCTGCCTGTCTCTCTGCGATGACCAGGTGACAACAGTGAATTCCCAGAGAAGATGGACATGGTGTGACTGGTTTTGGGAGAAAGCCCCAGGAGATTCTGGAGGATCTGTGACCTACCTTGTCAGCCACAGGAGAGAAGACCCAGGCTGGAGGTGAAACCTACAATTATTGTCACTCAGCGGAAGCTTGAACTCTGCAGCTGTGCTTTGCTTGTGGATAACAAGGACCCTGCTTGAGTGTTCCAGGATTCCTTTCTGTACCTGTCGAGAGTGCCTAAAATCACACAAAATTAAAGTCCAGCCGGGCGAGGTGGTACACCCCTATAATCCCAGTGGCTCAGGAGGCTGAGGCAGGAGGATCATGAGTTCAAAGCCAGCCTCAGCAATGGCGAGGCACTAAGTAATTCAGTGAGACCCTGTCTCTAAATAAAATGCAAAATAGGGCTGGGGATATAGCTCAGTAGAAGCATATTAGTAGTCAAGTGCCCCTGAGTTCAATTCCCAGTATCAAAAAAAAAAAAAAAATTAAAGTCCAACTTTCCGGAAGTAAAATAATCATGACTGGGGTTCTGCTGTGCTCAACAAAGTTTTCCATTTCCTCGCTCAGCTAGGGAGTTTCTAATCGCTACTAAGATCTCACACACACTAGAAAATGATTGTGAATTACTTCTAGAACTAAAAATATGTTCTCGGACATTTAGGTGTTTCTATGAATCCAGCCACTTGCCCAGCTACAGTCCGTCCGCATGACCTGTCACACCGCATTACTTTCCCTATCCCAGGGACCGTGCATTTCTGTTATATAAAAGTGCCTCTCCTTTACGTACCTGGCAGAAACTGACGGAATTTCATTTCCCAGCACCAGGGCCCCCTCCACGAGGTAAGCAGGGGTGCCCCCCCGGGTGCCGGCCAGAACTTGGCTTTCTAGGTTCTTTGGGTCAGAATGTCCCTGGGCTTTCCACGGTCTTTGGGGATGAGTGGTACCGTGGAGTGTTGTCAGTTGTGATTTTAAGTGACACAAAATCAACTCTTTACACTTGCCTACGGAGCAGGAAAGGAAACAACATCAAGCTGAGCCCGCAACAGGTCCCTGTGCCCTGCTCAGCACAGGCCCGTGTGCACCCAGGGAGTGGAGACGGGTCTGGGTGTCTGGCCTCCGCAGCTGCCATCCTGCCTCCAAACAAGGGTGAGTGCCCCGTGTCATTCACACGCTGCAGTGTGAAGCACAGACCAGTTACTTGGGCAGGCATCAGCCTGAGGGACACAACTGCTTCAGGCCCTGAAGAAAAATTGATCATAATGAATGCTTTGAGAAATTCTACGACAATTCCTTTCTAAGAAGTGTCCGAGAGTAACGCTATGGGTCCACGTTTTCAATATTCTTTGAGAGATTCTCTGAACTGGGACCTTTAGGTGTAAGCAACGAGGTCTCATTGTTTCTGGGTGGACACTGTCACCTCCACACCTTTGCCTCATATTAGGCTTCTTGAAAGTCCTCACCTGCTGCCACCTCTCTGCTGAACCTGTCTACAATGTCCCTTTTTGTTGGTTTCTTTGGCGGTGCTGGGGGTGAAAACCAGGGCCTTGTGCCTGCTGGGCAAGCATCCAACCCTGAGCCCCACCTCAGCCCAGCACTGCTCCTGTGACTTGTTTTCCTCTCAAATCATGGACGAGAAACACCTCCACACAGACCATTTTTCATTTTTATCTGGTATTACAGCTGAAAGCATAGATAAGATTCTTCCCTTCTTGTTACCCCATCTTTGTTCCCTTTTCACTTTTCTTTTTATTTCCTTAACCCAGTAAACCCCACATTCTCAATTCTGTGAATATTTCAAGGAAACTGATGCAGGTGTGTTAAAATAGGATGAAAATTATTATTCATTATTACTAATATTAACAAGAGTGTTAATATTTATGCTATCATAAATAATATTAATGAATATTATCACTAATCACTTACCTATTAGTTTTCTCAAAAGCATAAAATGCTAAAAACATGAATATTTTTGAAGTTACCATAAGTGCACATTTTTGCTCAGTTTAAGTCTTTTAGTTGTCCCCTAAATAGGACAATGGGCATAATAGTTCAACTTCACTTCAGCTCACTCTCTTCCAGGGGCTTTGAATCATTGAGAGTACAAAGAAAAGTACATGACAGCCCAGAGCACAAGTTCAAGATGGTATCTGAGTCCAAGGTCAAAGGGGAGACATTCTAGAACTTTCCACATTTAGAGAAGATGACTGCTTAAAAACAGAATGAGCACTAGCGTAAAATTTGCCATCATAAAAACCTTTTAAGAAGCTTCTCAAACATTGGGTGTCCTATCACTTTGACGACATAAAATCAGTGCGATGAACCAGATCTCATTTTCAGACGTGAACTAGAAGGTTGTTAAGTTAGGCCAGAGATTTTCATGCTCCAAATAAACATTAAAACAAAATCCATTGGTTAGAAATATGGGAAGGATCTTCCTGAGAGAAACTATCTTATTATTAAGATGCCATTCTTGTCACCTAATAGGTGTCTAATAAACACATCTAAATGAATGCACGGGAAAATGGAGCAGGGTTTTCTCTGAACAGGAAAACAGATGTCTGTCTACGTACGCTAGGTCTCGGTACCCAGGAGTCTTCTCTGCTCTTGAGTCTCATTTTAATTCTGGCCAAGAATAGAACAAAATGCAGGGGCCTCAGACCCAGTTCTCAAACTAGACCCCGATGACTGGGCAGGGAACATTCCTTTGCTTCCATCTAAAGAAAGAGTCACCGGAACTTTCTCTGTGTATTTTGGTTTTCTAGACTAGAAATCTAAACATACCTTTCGGAGTATATTTCTTGTTCAAAACAACATCTGGTTTGAGTTAATGATACTTGTCACTGTTGTCAAGTAAGTGCTAAGTGTCTTACCCGAGTGACCCATTGGCACTTCTCCTGAGAGGGTGGCTTTATCTGAGCATGGGAGGCTGCCTCATCAAAGTCCCCATCTGGGCATGGGCTCACCCTGCTTCTCACCAGGGCTTTGGATCCATAGGGAGGCATCCTTCACCACCGAGTGAGTGCCTCGCTGTCAGTTGGGGGATAGCTTGTCTTACAGGGACTATTTTCTCACCTAAACATTGAATTCAGGCAACGGGCTTCAATCAGATGGTAAAAACACATCTGACTCAAATATTGCAACTACATCCAGGGTCACTGGGGCATGTTTCATGTGACACAGGCTAATCTGTGATAGGCCAATGACATCACCTATTTTTGGGGGGGGGGCGGTACTGGGTATTGAACCAAGAGACACTCTACCATTGAGCTACATCCTCAGCCCTTTTTATCTTTTATTTTGAGACAGGGCCTCCCTAAGTTGGCAAGGCTGGCCTCCAACTTGTAAGCCTCCTGCCTCAGTCTCCTAAATCATTAAGATTACAGGCATGTGCCTCTGCATGCCCCATCACTTCCCAATTCTGATCTAAGCTCAGTACCCTCCCTTCACAGTGGGAATAGTACGGTACTCTTCAGACACGTTGGTTGCCATTTCATCTATCAAAGATTGGGGTTGTTCTAATGTGTCATCATTTTCTTTTAAGAAATCTATCATTGATTTAAAAGATAAAGGATGGAGTAATGAAGTTTATAAAATAACCAAAACATGTCCTTAAATTCCACCATTTTAACAGTAACCTGCTACCTAAACCACAGATACTAATATTCTTCTGTCATCCTGTAGGAAATCATTCACTAGTGTGAGAAGATTGAGTCACTTGGAGGCTGGGGTTGTAGCTTGGTGGGAGCACTTGCCTATCATGCCTGAGGCCCTGGGTTCCCCCCAGCACTGTGAAACAGAAATGATGACTTGGTTTTTGGCTATGTCCCCGTTCATTTTAGGTCATATTTGAAGGACCACTGTGCAGGAGGAAACGTCATGCATTTAGACTAGGAGAAGTTGCCCAGAAACCATGAGGATAAAGGAAACACAGAAAAGAAAACCTATTGTTTAAAACCAAACACCTAACTGTAGTGCACACCTGCCCTGGCTTCCAGCCTGCTTGCCCTAGTTTGAAGGACTGTGGTGGTTTCACATCAGATGTGTTCCAGGGAATAGTTTTTGGGAAAAGAAAGCAACACCTTCCTGGACACAGGGTGACTGTTGGGCTGTCTGGGGCCAGTTTGTTCCTAGACCTCAGGGACTGGAGCATCCGTGGTGAGCCCCCGGCGTCACTCCAGATGTGGCACAATGGGGCTTTCTTCTGGACGTGTCACCAGAGAGCCCTGGAAGAGCAGGAGGAGGGGTGGTGCTAAGAGCTGGGGAGGGACTTCCAAAGCCACCCTCAAACCTGGAGAGTGAAATTTCAGTTTTCTAAACAAATTGCTGAGGAGAGAAGGAAGCCAAATGAAAACAACAAAACAATAACTCAGGCCTCAGCGTTTCCACCGAGTAGCGGCTCATTCTAATCTACAGGCAGCTAGGAAGAGACACGGGGCCGGGGCAGCTCTGGGGTGACGGCTTTGATGGCCCTGGAACTTACTGAATGGTGACTGCTTCCAGCCCATTTGTGCTGAAACTGGGCGAGAGCCCGCGTGGGAAGTGTTGGAAGAGACCAGGGAACCGCGGCCCCCAGGACAGGGAGGGACTCTCCCAGCCTCTAATCCTCGGCGGGTGGGCGTGGTTCCGAGCTCCTGTCTTCCGTGGTCTGACTCTCTCCAGGCCATCTACACCCCCAGAGGTGGGAGGACAAGAGAGGCAACAGGACTCCAGTGAGCCCCCAAGGGAGCACAGCCCCGCGCTGCGCACACTGGTCTCGTTCCACAACGACTCCACGTCGGGGGCTTTTGCTGGAACCATCTGGCCTCGAATATGAGAGGAGGTCTCCCCTCAGATATGAGGAGGGGGTCCGCCCGCCCTGGGCACGGGCTGCACCCGCAGCATGAATCGTGCTGTCGGGTTCTGTAAAAACCTCTTCGTGCCGGTCACCACTGGCCCTGACTGAGACCACAGAAGACCCTGTGCCCTCCTTGTGGTTAGCAGGGGACCCTCTCGTCACTGTCCTCTCCTTCCCCTGCTCATTTGTGCAGTGTCTGCTTTGCACGGTCACTGCTGGAGGCCAGAGTGGTGGTAGCTGGGCACTTGCGAGCACTAGAGGCTTGTAGGGTCAGGAAGAGGGCAGCGGCAGCCTGGGCAAGCAGGATCCAGGCGTGGTTGGCGGGAATTCCAATGTCTCCCTTTGCCCAAATGCCTGTTTTCCTACCTTGAGAACCTAAATGTCACCTAATGACTAAAAGGCCACAGCTGCAGATTCTGTCTTCTGCCAGCTCCAGGTGTCTGTCCTAAGAGCTCGAAGGCGCTTTAATTCCCACAGGGAGCCTCTCGCCTCTCCCGGCTGGAGGCACTTCCAAAGAGGTTTGTTTCCTTCTTTGCCATTCAACTGACATTTATTTGGGGACTCCTGTGTGTGTGTCATCTTATGCCCAATCCTGAGTTGGATGGTTATGCAGGGAGGGGTCAAGGAGCAGATTCAAATCTGAAAGTTACGTTGTGTCCAAAAAAGAGCTATAGAGCACATAGTGTCAGAGCCCAATGTTGAAGAATGCTGCATTCCCCAGATAATGCTCATATTGTGATTATGTAGAAATTTTTAAAAATATTTCTTTAGGGCAGCGGATGTGGCTCAAGCAGTAGCGAGCTCGCCTGGCATGCATGAGGCCCGGGTTCGATCCTCAGCACCACATACAAACAAAGATGTTGTGTCCACCTAAATATATATATATATATATTTCTCTCTCTCTAAAAAAAATATTTCTTTAGTTGTCAATGGACCTTTATTTTATTTATTTACATGTGGTGCTGAGAATTGAACCCAGTGACTCACTAGCACTCTACTTCTAAGCCACAACCCCAGCCCTGTTCTATTGTTCTTGAGTGACATAAGTTGAGGGGTCAAGTGTCATGATATCTACAACTATCAAATAGTTTTACTAAAACTTTATGTGTGTATGTATGCAGGTATATACTCATACACTCATACACAAACATATGATGTGTACATGGTGTATATATCCTATGTGTTACATGAAGACAGAGAGAGAGAGAGAGAGAGAGAACATTGTAAATAGTAACAGTTGGTGAATTCAGGTGAGAAGTATAAGGATGTTCCTTGTCTCTATCCTGCAGTTTTTCTGCAATTTTTAAATTTTTTCACAGCACAAAGGAAAATCCCTCATCTCCAACCTCAAGGAGCTCACAGTCTATAGATCACTCATTTCTTTCTAATAATAGGAAGACGAGGAGGACTGAATCAGAGGGTCAAAAGCCTTTGGTGAAGGTCTTGGCTGGCTCTTGTCAGTGTCACCACAAGCTCCAGAGGTGACAAGGACTCAGCAGATGTGGCAGGTGCTGCAGGGCCCTGCTTCTGCACAGAGGTCAGTGCTTCCCTGGGACCTTGGAGGGCACGGGGCAGCCTGTCCACAGCAGTGGACCAACCACGGTGGGAGTCCAAGGAGCCTGCTCCAGGGTCATCCCTGTCCTGGGCCAGGCAGGGCCCTCACATTGCAGGTGCCTCTTGAGCTCCCAGAGGCCAGGGGACACCTGGGCAGGATCCAGTGGAGAAGGCTGCAGAGAAGGTGGTCGTGAGCCACAGCGGAGGGGACATCCTGCTCGCTGGGAAGGACTTCATGGAAGATGATGGGAATGGCTGCAGATACCACTGGCATTTGGGGCTTGGGGACACTTGCCAGCTGTGGAGATCGTGGACCCCCTGTGAGAGGAGGAGGACCCTGGGCTTCTCTGTGGACAATGTTACCACATGGGAGGAAGAGAGGAGGGCACTTAGGGTCAGAGAGAGGGCAGCTGGCAGCGTGGGCAGGCAGGATCCAGGCTCCAGGACCAATGGCCACACTGGCATTGATAGGCTCAGAAAGTTGAGGTGCCCTGCCACATCCAGCTCCCACGGCATAAGGAATGAGAGCTCCCTGGAGCAAGGCTGTGTGGCTTCAGCTCCACCACCCCTACCCTGGAGGTGGTATGAGCTGCAGTGACAGGGCCAGGCACCTCCCATCACAAACCACAGGAAACGGCATGAGGACCCGTGAGGAGATGGCACTGAGGAGTGGAGGAGAGCCAGGGGGCCCGGAGTGACCTCCACTGGGCAGGTACCCTGGCTCCCTCCCCCAGGACGGCCAAGGTGCTGGCACATTGAACTGCAGATCCAGGACACAGACTCAGGCCTGTTTCGCCACCAAGCCCGAGTTCTGCAGAACCACTGGATGTCTTCCCCCCACTGAACCCGAACCAGGTTTCCTCTCTACTCAGTGGTGCTTAATGATGTCCACAGCAACGTTGACCTTCCCACACCCCAGCTGCCTGGTTCCTGGACTGTCTCACTCCTGCTGTCGGGGGCCACCCAGCTAGCAGTCCTAAACAAGGCCCAGCTTACCTGGGTGTCCCCTCCCAACGCCAGCCCTGTTTCCATCTGTCCCAAAGCCCCACTTCCAACACTGTCACATGGCAACACTGAATTTGGAGGGAACAGGTTCAAGCTATCGCGGCATCCCAGGCCTGTTCTCGGGTCCTTGTCCTGGGCTCACACACTGGCTCCTCTTCGGTGCTTCCTACAACCATGTGCTCCGTACGCCCTCAACACAGAGCCAGATTGTGGTGTGGGGGTTTGTTGTTGTTATTGTTGGTGGTGGTGGTGGTGGTGGTGGCACTGGAGATTGAACCCAGGGGCACTTGACCACTCACTCATACCCCAGCCCTTTAAATTCTGTATTGAGACAGGGTCTCACTGGGTTGCTGAGGCTGGCCTTGAATTGTGACCCTCCTGCTTTGGCCTTCAGAGACGTTGGAATCAGACGTTTGTCACTGCAATGCACTTACTTTTGACTAAAGCAGGCGCCTCTTATTGCTGAGTCTTGTTCGATGGCACCACCGCTGTGCACCTGAGATGTCCCTGGGGCGTGTTGCCAGGCTCCACTCCTGCTGTATAACGTGCCCCTCTCTGCACCTCCTAACCTCACGCTTCACCTTCCACTCTACAACATTCTTAAAAGGCAGCCGCTGTTAAGAGGCACCTTTGACTCATGGAAGTACTGAATTGTGACTTTAAAACTCTTAGAAGGTACTGTGCTATGGATCATGGTCCAGTGTTGGACACAGGCAGAGGGACGTGTGCCTGTGGCTCCCACAGTCGTCCTGCCAGTTACAGAGAACAGCCTCCCTCCTCCCGAGTCCCAGGAAATCACCCGCTGTGTCCCGTGGAGCTGGGCAGGAAAACCAGGGCTCTTGGCAAACACAACCCTGTGTCCCCTGTGTGTGTCTGGCCGGCACATCGTGAGTGACCAAGGCAAGGTCCCCATGCCAGAATTGGGGACGTGGGTTCCAGGAGAATATGCAAGTCAGGGACACATCTGAGAACAGAACCTGTCCAGCCTTGAGTCCCTGGGGCTCTGCCTCTCCTCCTGTGGTGCGCTACCCACAGCCTTTGTTCCAGGTGATTTTATTTGTTTGTTTGTTTGTACCAGGGATTGAACCTAGAGGTGCTTAACCACTGAGTCACATACCCAGGCCTTTGTATTTTTTTATTTTGAGACAGAAGTCAAGCTAAATTGCTGAGGCCTTCACTAAGTTACTGAGGCTCTTGAATTTGCAATCCTCCTGCCTCAGCCTCCCAAGCCGCTGGGACTACAGGTATGTGCCACCACCATGCTGAGGTGATCTTTTGGGAATCCATGCCTGTAAATACCTATGCCCCAAAATACAAAAGCATAGTCTAATGTCCCGGGACAGAATTCAAATGCATCCATCATCAGTTAAGTGATGGAAATAACATTTTTCCTTTTATTCCTGCTCATGCTGGCCTGGCATTCATAGAGCAGCTAAGTCCCTTTACGATTCCGAGTTCTCAACAGGTAAACCCACTAATGGTCTTCTCAAAGTGATCAGCTCAAAGCTACTGGATTATTTCAAAAGGATGATGCATGAGTAGTGCCTGAGGTCACGGGACGGGTGTCCTCCCCCAGGTCGAGCAGCTGCTGCGTGGGGGCTGGGGTCGCAGGCTGGGCAGCTGGGTCCAGGCCCCGGGAGAGAGGAAAACTGTGAGGTCAGCAGGAAGCTGCACTGGACTCACAGAAACCCCCCACTCGGCAAAGTGGGGAGCGGAGGAAAACGGGGTGAGACCAGCCCAGGAGCACCTGGAGGGCCAGAGGGTTTGGGGGTCACAGGGACTATGTGAGAGTGAAGCCAGATTTAAAGTTAGGTAGTCAGTGTAGTTAGGTAAATCGGGTCTAATACCGAGTAAGGTCTAAAATGGAGGCCCTGCTGCCCATGATTCCGGGAAATGTCAATGAAGTCCCCGAAAGGCCCTAGGCCAAAGTCCACCCCAAAGGAATGTTAATGGAACCCAGGAAACAGCCCCCAACAGATTTGGAGATAGCCCATCCCAAAGAAGTGATAATGAAGTCCTTCCTGCCCAGATTACTTGTTTGGCCCACCTGTGTCCCAACCCTTCCCCCTTACTTTCCATCACCAAAACTATAAAAAGGGGAGACAACCGCACTTCCACGGATTCCACCTCTTGGGTCCCCTTCTTCCTCGGGGAGAAGTCTTTTCTGCTGTCCTTTAATAAACTTCTAATTTCTACTCTGACCTTGCCTCGGCGGGCTTCTCTGGTGTTATTCTTCAACATTGGGGGAGCAAGGACTCGTCACCGGCCAACAGCAGTAACAAGAGGATGGGGTCAGAACTGGGGCGTGTCATGGACATGCTCCTTACAGAGGTGACAACAAAGGTTCAGAGGTGTTCAGTGGATTTCTTCTGTGGGTCCTGGCCAGAGGCAGCCTAAGCATGGGCAGCGGGGGGCTGGGTGCAGCCTAAATGGACAGGGTGGGGCTGAAGTACGTTTAGGAAAGTGGGCAGAGGCCTCCGGTTCCCCCAGGGAACTTTCTGTCTTCGAATCCCAGAGGAGTGAGCGTTGGGCCAGGGTGTGTACCAGAAAACGGCCCGAGTGAATCCAAATTTGTGGGTCTGCACAGGAGCACAGCCAGGGGACCAGAGGTCACTCCCACGTGGCAAAGCCGCCTCTGGCCAGCATCAGGAGTGATCCAACTCTGATCTCAACAGGTCAATGTGTCTAAGAGGGTGTTTAAACTTCTGAATGGTTTTTCCTCGGCATCTCTTCCTGCCGTGATTTCTACAAACGTCTCCATTGATATCCCTCCCCAACTTTTGTTTTTTGAGTAATTTCTTTCTTTTCCTTCCTTCCTTCCTTCCTTCCTTCCTTCCTTCCTTCCTTCCTTCCTTCCTTCCTTCCTTCCCAGGGATTGAACTCAGGGGCACTCAACCACTGAGCCCCATCCCCAGCCTGTTTTGTATTTTATTTAGAGACGGGGTCTCACTGAGTTGCTTAACACCTCACTTTTGCCGAGGCTGGCTTTGAACTCGCGATCCTCCTGCCTCAGCCTCCCAAGGCACTGGGATGACAGGCGTGGGTCACTGTGCCCAGCTTGAGTAATATCTTTCTTAAGCAAAAAAATGTTTCACTTGTACAGGCCCCAGAGAGAAGGAAGAGTCATGGGGACACATCTACGGTCACCAGCTATGTCCTCTGAAGTGTGGCTGGTCTATCACACTGAGCTCATTCTGTCCTCAGGCTTCTCAGAGATTCATCCAAAGATAAATGAGAAAATGGGGCTGTGAGGGGAAGACCCTGACCCAGCTGTGTTCAGGTCTTAGGGGGGCAGGGACGCTTGGGAACAGGCCTGTGCCTCCACAGCTGTCCTGGGTAGGCCAGACTAGGAGGTGGAGAGGCAGGCAGAGGCCCCAGCGCTGAGGACACAGGGTCCAGGGTGAGCGTTCAGGAGGCCTGGTGGTGACCAGATGCCAAGGTCTGAGTCCTCTGAGGCTCAAAGGAACTTTCTGTTCTGGACAGACGCTGACTGTATCTCACATCCTGCTGTTTTTATTCCTCCTGGCACTCAGGTGACGGGCCTGTTGGCACTGGAGGGAAGAGGCATGGGACTCCAAGGGTTTGAACACAGGCCCCCACCACTGGGCCTGGAAGTCCCTACCATCGGGTGTGTCTGCCCTGCAGCCAGGGGACAGCTGACTAACCTTTACTGTCCCCTTGCCCCTGCAGGGCATGGAAGATGGTCTCCAGGGCTCAGGTTGCTGAGCCAATCTCTGCCTTTGCTGGAGCCACAGGGACTAAATCCTCGTGGGATGCAGGAATGGACATGCCCAGCACCCTCTCTCCAGCTGCCCTCTTATAAGCAAGCAGCAGTCATTGAGGACCTTGAGCAGAAGAATCTTATGAAGCCCTGGGAGTGTTGTCTCTGCATTTCCCCAGAGCGACTCACTGTAGCCTTAAAAGTGGAAGGGACCCATTATAGGCTGGATGATGACCCCCACATCCCCAGGGAAAACAAATTCACATTGATGACCTAACCTCTGGTGTCCATGGTTGAAAAAGGCCTTTGGAGAGGTGACAAAGTCAAGGCAGGGTCACTAGGGTTGGGCTCTGATCCAATATGACTGAGGTCCCCATAAGAAGAGGAGACAGGACACTGGTAGGTAGAGGAGAAGGGAGCCCTCAGCAAGCCAGGACACACGGCAGCTGACACCCTGCTCTTGGACTTCACACCGAAGGGCCTGTGAGGACGAACTTGCTATTGTTTTCCGACACACACACCTGGTGGTCAGTCTTAGGAGTGAGGAGTAAAGGCAGGGACCTGAGGGAGGCCACACTAGGGGGACAGGAGGTGGCACAGTGTCCACAGCACAGTCCCCAGGACCCAGAGGAAGCTGGCCTGAAAATGGATGGGTAGTTCATAGGAGAAAGGTCCCCGTGAGGCCCCTGCCTGGTACCCCAGAGCAGACGGAAGCCCTGGCCAAGGAGAGGAGGGTTGAGTTGGGGAGCAAGTGTCCTTCCCCCTACACACCCCAGCTACAAGGAACGAGGGAGAAAAGGTAGGAGAGGCCCGCAAAGCAAATGCAAAGGTGCAAGAAACATCCAGAATCCAAGCAAAAGGGCGACTGGTCTCAGGTGTGTGGACAGCACGTGATGGGCACCAGGCTGGGGGGTGCAGAGCTGAGACAAAGCTAGAGTGGGGGCTCCAGGCCAGCTCCTCCTAAGCAGCAGCATGCTCTGCCTCCACCTCCAGCCCACCTCCACGTCGTCGGTGCTGGGGTTGCCCAGAGGCGGAGCTCATGGTTTCTAGGCCCCCTTCTGTACTAAAACTCTGTGGCTTTGATTCATATTGATGATTCATGGTGAGTCAACAGGGAAAAGGTTGAATTATGTTCTGAATATTTCAATTGAGAAAACAGCAATGCACAATTGCTGCAGAGTTGTGACAGTTTGAAAACCATTTTGTTGTTTGAAGATGAAAGGTTCAGGTATCACGAAAACTGACTTCAGCGGAGCTCACCCCACATGGCGCTGAACGGGGACTGGCTGTACCTGCCCAGCAGCGGAGCCTCCGCGGAGGGAGCCCTCTCCCTGCCGAGGGACTGCGTCGTGTGTGCCTCAAGGTAGAGAGCTCCACGGCCTGAAAGAGCAGATGGTATTAGTGTGTGTAACCACATTTTAATGGACGTGCCATATCTGATTCCAATTTTCTTTCAGAAATGGGATTATCCAAGAAAACACAAGTTGGGTGTTTATCATACAGTTAACATGGTCTTTCCCAAGAGCTCTGGTTTCCAAATACCAAGATTCTGTCTTATTATTATTATTATGTTAAGATTAAAAGGAAGGAGATTGTATCTTTGGAGATTGTATCTCTGTTCCTTTTCTCTTGGCTGAAGACACATTTGCTTCTTTTTTCAATATGTGAATAGACCAAAGTTCTATCCTCAGAGTGGAGGGAACAACCTCACAGTACCAGCAGCATCCGCCACCTCCACGTCCAGCTGCAGAACACAGGCGACTCCAGAGTGCCAGGGAGTTGTCCCTCTCTGCACGGTCCCAGCCTCTCCTCCTTCTCTTGCTGGAACTTTCCAGGACTAGTCCAGGTCCTTCTCCTCCCCTCCCTCCCTTCCCTTTGCATCCTCAGGTGAGCCTTCTTACCTCAAGGACAAGATGCTTGTCTCAATGCAAACTACTGACAACACTCGGCCCACTTTGTGCTCTGTGGTGGGTAGAAAGTACCTGACATCCTGTGGACAGGACAGCAGATGCGCAGGGCCATCCAGCTCCTCCTGCCCTATCAAGAACTGGAGACCCTTCCTCAGTTGACTCTCAAGGAAACACCAATAATCATGTTTACATTCACTCATTTAGTAGACACCTGTCAGAGGTCTTTTGCACTTAGGTAGACGAGGATGCTGGAGTAGTAGGGAATCCCAGAACGGATCGGGGGACCCTACCTCCATTGTGCAGTGAGAAGACAAGCTTCCAGAGAAGGGAGCTTATGAAATGTGGTGGCCACAGAACAGGACTGGAATCCAGTGGCCCGAGTCCACCAGAGCACGTCTGGGTTGGACTCACCCTGCAGGCCAAGGACAGTGCGGTTTCCAAAGCAGCAGGCTCACCCCATTCCCACCCGGCACCCGCAGAGGCATGGAAGGACCTCCCAGGGCCTTCAGGTGCACAGCAGGTCAGCGATGAGCACAGACAAGGTAGCAAAGGACTTCCTCCTGACCCTCCTTTGCCCTCGAACGTTCCTCCAGCCCAGGAGGCTGACAGGAACAGGACACCAAGAGTCACTGGGTTTGGTCCTTTTCAAACATTGTGATAAAATATGACGTAAGAGTTACCATTTGGGGGCTGGGGTTGTGGCTCAGAGGTAGAGCACTTGCCTAGCATGTGTGAGGCACTGGGTTCGATTCTCAGCACTGCATATAAACAAATAAATGAATAAAGGTCCATCAATAACTAATAAAAAAATAAAATAAAAAGAGTTACCACTTGACTATGGTGGCGTGTGCGGTTGAGAGGCATCAAATACCTTCTCAGCACAGCGTTTCCACCACTATTGTTCATTTCCAGAGCTTCATTGTCTCAAAGTGAAAACTTGGGCTTATTTGTTGTGGGCAGAATCGCGTCAACCCCAACATTCATGCTGAAGTCCTGACCCCAGTGCCTCCAAATGGTGCTGTACTTGGAGATAGACGAGGTCTTTACAGAGGTAACGGGATTCTTCACAATATGGCTGTGTCTGCCTAAAAAGAAAGTGCTCGATGGCGGCAGAGCCTGTTTTCCCCTCTAAAGAGGGAGAGAGTGAGCAGAGGGCTTACTGCCCCCTGCACCAGCCACCTGGGCTGGGCCCTGAAGGGGGCAGCAGAACCCCCAGGCAGGTGGACAGGTCTCCCACATCCCCCAGTTGCCAGGATGTGGGAGCTTGGATCAGGCAGAAGGGCTGGGGACAGCTTGTAGGGTATTTGCCATCCTGCCAACGCTCAGATTGCAGCCAGTGTCCTCTCAGTGATCAGAGCATCTGTGGCCCTGGTCAGAAGGACAGAGCCATATGGACCAGGGCACGAGTGGCTGCGTGTGACTCCAGCCAGGAGTTTCTCAGGGCACTGAGCAGAGGTCTATGGAAGGCAGCATCCACAGGGTTCTGGGCACCAAGGGGTGGGGCTTGTCTAACAGATGGAAAAGCACAGTAAACCTCAAGTTCAAAGACACAAAGGCGCAAATGTGAAAGTTCCGGATACTTACAAGGTCTGCTTCATTCCTCTAGTTCTGATTCAAGCTTCTTTCTCAGTATTAGCCAAAGGTGGAAAGATCTTGGCATAATTTAAACATATTTAAAAATCAGTCCCCTTTGGACTTAGGAAAGAAGAGTTAGTCCTCTGTCTAGGATAGATAAGAGGGACTTGGCAGTAGCTGGAATGACAATGAGCCACCCTGGAAGCCTGGGAGGCAGGACGTGGGCTCTGGACCTGGGTCAACTGACAAGTTACTCCTCTGCCTCACAGCTTCTTTGTCTGCAGAACGGGGTGTGAGGGTCAGATGCTCCTCCTGGCCTCTCCATGGTTCTGTGTGGTGAATTTTTGTTTCTACGACTATGCCCTAATACAGGCATTGTCCAAGCACACCACTTGGGAACCTTCTAGAAAGGCAAATTCTCAGGCCCCACCAAATTTACTGAATCAGAAACTCTGAGGTTTGGCCCCAGAGCTCCGTGCTCTGACAAGCCCTACAGGTGATCCTGGTGTCTCCTAAAGTCTGAGCAGCACCGTTTGAGTGGATGGAAGGACTGGGTTGGTGGGACATTGACTGCATCTCCAGGAGATTTTAGAAAGGGAGCAGCACTCGCTCAAAAGTCACTGGATGTTGGAAAATAGAGCTTCTGCACACTAGCTTCGGTACCAGGTAAGTAAGTTTTCACACATTATTAATAAATATGTAGTGTTTTCCATTCAGTGTAATGCAATTGGGTGTTTTTATTTCTTTGAAGAACCAGCAGCATGGTTATCAGATACCCCTATTTGATTAAATGTGCAATACACAAAAAGCTTTCATAAGCAAAGTCACATAGAAATAAGCTTATAGAGACCTTTGCAAAATACCTTTCAAAGCCATGCCATTGAGTTTTTCAGAGGGCTAATTTGTAAAAACAAAATGAATTTAGATTTAAGTGCCTGAATTATACGCTTAGGCACAGGGCTGTGAGCGTGAACATCATTGTTTCTTTCAAGGCAAGTAGATGACCACTAGTGACTGGCAGCTGTGTACAGATGTTCAGTTCTTCAGCACAGAAGTCTAAGGTTTCTAGTCATGAGGTGATGTGGGCAGGGCACAGAGATGAGCTCTGTGTTGTCAGAAGTGAAGCAGAACGTCCCTTTGACTTGCTCTCGCTGTGAGAGAATGTCCTAATCCAGGCTGATGTTACACGGTGTCAGTCACCTACCTCCCACCACTGTACAATCCACGACTGAAGCCCGAGATGTTCTTGTTTCTGTGGGCTTGTTTTATTTTGCCAACTCAGAGAAATCAGTCCTACCCACCGTGACACAGTGCCCATGCTCCTCTGCATGTTTTTTCTTGAAATAAGAGACTTCATGGCTACAGTCACATTTGACAAGATCTGAAGGATTCGAGTGGCACCACCGATGCCTTATTTTTCCAGAAAAACACATTTGAAATTGGAGCTTTGGGAAGTAGCCCAAAGGATGCTATAGCAGGTGGACACCCGCAGGTAAGTTGCCCTTGAACGCATGGGTCCCCGCTGGGCGTCTTTGGTGCTTCCCTAGGGTCTCCCCAGCCAGGCTCAGTGCGCCGGGAGCCTCCAGGTCTTTGTCCTGTCAGTCACCTTCCCTGTTCTCATCTCACATGCTACCTCTTATCTCCTTGGGTCCTGTCTGTGCTCAAAGTGGCCCTTCTCTGAGGGACGCCAGCTGTGAACATGTTGAAAACTTCAACTTCAAGGTGGAAAGATTCTACCGTGAGCCCCAAAGCAGAAGTCATCTTCAACACTTTTATCACTTGAGTAAGGACAGCTGACGTGGTGCTCCTGTCCTCCACTGTAGGAAGCAGTTACAAGCAGCTTCACAAAATGCTCGTGCTCTTGGGAGGTACCTTCCCCTTGGGGTTACCACTGGCTTTTCCATCATCCAAGTCGCTGGTTAACTTTAGTCCCTGTCCCACTGGGGACCTCAGGATCACTTCCTCCTCTCTGGTGGCCTTTCTTCACCCAGGGTTTCAGGTCACCACACTTCCAAGGTGCTTTCTGCCTTTTAAGGTTTTCTTCATTCATTCCTTTTCTTCTATTTAACCGAATTCTAGAAATTGGGCCTGCTGAGCTTTGCTTGCCAACCCTAAGATGAGATCACCCAGTCTGGTGACTTTGAATGCTTACTCCACCAACACTCTTATCTCTAGCCTACATCTCTCTCCTGAATTTCAGACTCCTGCTGCCTACACCCATTCTCACTGATTTAATTATAGATGTCAAAATCAGTGCTAATCTTTAGCTCAGATCCTTGTTCTACTGACAGGTTTTTCATTCCCGCATTTGCTCAGCCAAAACACTTGGACTCATCTTTGTTCCTCTGTTTTTATCATGTCCCAAGTTCAGTGTACTAGCCCGTTGTTTGGTCCTGTCTTGTTGGCTGGATCACTGTGATTGGTTCTTGGCAATGCCCATCAAGCCAGCCCGCAAAGAGTTGGGATTAAGTAGTGCAGGCAGGCCAGCACTGGTTTAAAAAAAAAAATGCTCAATTATAGTCTATGCCATGCTGTAAAGAAAGGAGTCAATGAGACCCATGTGGGAAACCCACACACAGAATATCTACCAAAGAATCGCTCGAAAATGCAAACTATTACATTCTCTGCCAATCACATCCAGCCACGCTTCCCGACAATACTGTTCCTGAAGCCCTTTTCAGAAGTCAAAGCCAGGGTCAATGCCGTTTCAGTACACCCTGAACAAACAAACAGAAATTGACTTTAAAATTATAATTGATCTGGGAAAGCCTAAAATTTGTTGTTTGGGAGGGGAGAACTCACATTTTCCTTTGGATAACACTTGGAGAGGTTGCAGTGAGTACTTTTTAGATTTTTCTTTTCTTTTTTTCAGTGTTGGGGATCAATTCTGGGGCCCATGAATGCCAGCAAGCACTCTACCACTGAGCTACGCCTGTGAGTCCCTCTTAAGCTTTTCTTTTAAATTGCAACAACATGAAGGGGCACAAATCATAAGTATACATATATATCAATTCATTTCCCCAAAATGCATACACCAAGGAGTGCCTACCCAAAACAAGAAGTACATGGTCTATTTCATTTCCTGAAAGCCTCCTTACCCCTTCCCACCCCCTACTTCTTCTGCATCTCCATGGATAATGGCACACACATCTTGACTTTGCGACACAGACTCGTCTTCCCCAGTTTCCAACTTAACAGTGGGGCAGAGTAGGGAATCTTGGTGCCTAGCTTCCTTGGGTCAAAATGTTCGTGGTATTTTTTCTTATCACTGCGTGTCGCTGAGTTCCATTCGTTACCATTGCTGAACGGCATCCCACAGCAAAAATGCCGCACAACCTTTCAGTTTGTCAGCTCTGCTGCTGCTGCTGAGCCTCAGGTCGCTTGCTGCCCTTTGCTACTGCAGCTCGTGCCGCCAGGGCAGTCACCATGCGCGCCTCCTTTCTCCCATGCAGGCAGTCCTGGGTATGAGCCTCATGAGGACTCGCTGGTCACAGGGCACGTGCATCCTCGGCCTTCTCAGAACAGGTCCCTGCCTTTCTATCGTGATTGCAGAGCTCTTCCTCCCTCTGAGAGGGCAGCCGCAATTGCTCCATGCTCTTGGTAACGGCTGGTCTTGGCCACCCTGACCGGTGTGTTCCAGGGAGGTTGGCCATCTCTCCAAAGGGTTTTGGTGATTTAGATATTCTCGTTTGTGAAATGCCTGACCAAGTTCTTCGCATTCCCTATGGCGCGAAGGATCTCTTAACACATTCTAGACCAGGACTCTTTGTCGGTCAGACACGCACATCACAATATTTCTCGCACTCTGCAGTTTGCTTTTGACTCTTGATAGGATCTTTTGATGACCACAACTTCTTCATTTTAAGCCAATCCAGTTTCTCCGTTTTTTCTCTCTATAATTAATGCTTTCTCTCCCCGAGAGTCATGAAGAAGGTCCGTTCCTATTTGTCTTTCAGATGCCTTCTTATCTCATCCTTCATATTTAAATCTGTAGCCCACTTGCAAATAACTTCTGGGCACCGTGTGAAGAAGGAGCCGATGTGAGGAAGGAGTTCTCCAATTGACTCAGAACTTGATTTTTTTTTTCTTCCTTACTGACTACTCTTTCTCAACTGCCCCATAGGGCCACTTCCGTCATTAATCAGGTGTCCCTAGTACATGGTCTATTTCCACTCTGTACCCTGGTCTGTTTTCTACTCTTGCACTCTCTCAATCAGGTTAGCTTTGCGAGACACGCCCAGGGCTCTTGGAGGTGAGGAGCCCCTGCCTCCTTCTTGGTCATGCTTGGCTCTTTGCTTTTGGTTTTGAATGAATTACTTCAAAACCAGAGACCAATTTAGGGACGATTATGTCTTTACATAAATATTTGGATTTGTGTTCCCTCGTTGTTATGGTCTGGATGTGCGGTGTCCCCAAAAGCTCACATGTGAGACAGAGCAAGAAGGTGCAGAGGAGAAATGATTGGGTTGTAAGAATCTTAATCAGTGAATTAACCCTGTCATGGGGATCAACTGGTAACTGAAGTAGTAGGCGTGGCTGGAGGAGGTGGAAACTGGGGCAGGGCTTGGGCGTATATATTTGTAATTTGGCCAACGGAGTGTCTCTCTCTCTCTCTCTCTCTCTCTCTCTCTCTCTCTCTCTCTCTCTCTCCTTCCAGATCATCATGGGAGCTGCTTCCGTCTGCCACACTCTTCTTCCATGATGTTCTTTCAGCCTCACTGTGAGCCTGAGGAATGGAGCCAGCCACTTACGGATCAGAACCTCTGAAACTGTGAGCCCCTAAATAGACTTTTTCTCCTCTAGTTGTTCTGATTGGATCCTTCAGTCACAGCAGTGAAAAAGCTGACTAAAACACTCATGTATTCTCCCATTGTCTGAATCTTTAACTTCTCTTAGTGGAGTTCTACAATTTTCTTCACAAAGACCTTATGCATCTTTTATTAGATTCATCCTTTGGTGTTAAGATGTTTCATGCTGTTGTAAATAGTTTTATCTCATTTATCTAATTGTTTATTATTGGTTCATGCTTTATTCATCCAAAGTTGCATAACAGTCCACCCCGGACTTGGCATGGAACATCAGCCGTCTTACTTTGCCATTGACAGATCAGCAATTGAGACAAGCACAGAGAGGGCCTTCTCTCTGCTCCAAGGTGTCCTGGCCTCCACTGAGGAGAGGAGCAGCTGGCTGGGCTTGCACAGCGGGGGCTGTGTCCCTCTGAAGGTTTCTTTGGTCACATGCTGGGCACTTGGGCTGGACTGACTCACAGGCCAGACTCCACTGGGACTGTCCACAAAATACCCACCCTGACCCCTCTGGGGCTTGGGTTCTGAGAGGGACCGCTCAGAGCGTGACCTTGGAGGACAAGGACTTCCCTGCCCGGGAGGAGGCGCTTGGCCTTTCCTGGCGGAGCCCTGGGAGTTCCGCAGCGTCCTTCCCAGCACACATTCAGCTGGAGTTGGGTCGTGAGTGCCCAGAGGGCAGGGAGGGGAGGGGACCCCATCTGGACAGGATGGGAGTCCTACTGCAGAGGGCAGGGCAGGGAGAGCAGAGTCCACGGGCAGCCTTGGAAAATGCCATTGGGTTTATCCCTGGGCCTTGCTGAGCCCACTTATTAATCCTAATGGACTGCTGTAGGTTCTTTTGGAATTTATTTATCAAAATGTCACAACGATCCCTTCTTTTTTAATCCTTACGATTTTTACTCCCTTCTCAGCCAACTTCCTCTTCATGGTCCCACAGTGATTCTATTTCACTGTGGGGTTTTCTCTTCCCTTCTTCTCAGGATATAATTGTTTTAAAAACATTCTATAAAAAGGGAAAAGATTACCAAGAAAGGACGGAAGGGAGCAGATGGAGCCTTGTGATGGGGTGCAACACATTTTCCTAATAAATTGAATTTTTTAAATTCTCAATTCATTTTTTCCTTCCTCTAGGCCCAACTATGGAATTGGTTTGGGAAAGTTTATTTCACAATGTAGCCAATCCTTGATTGTTATTAAAAAAAAAAAACAAAAACCCTCTAAGATTTATCTGAGAAACAAACAACTCAGATCTCTCTATATCAGTAGAAAGTGATGTGGAAAAGCCCTGAGGAAATTCCCCAGCGGCCTCCTCACTGGGCAGCTCGGTGCAGTCATCTCAAGACACCTTCCAGTAGTGACACCTGCAGTCTGGAGTCCCAGGAGAAGTGCACAAAGGTGACTGAACACCAGCTCGTGACACATGATGACCAAAACTCTGTGCTTGCCACATGTGGGGAGGACTCCACGTCCCTAGGCCAGGTCCCAGGAGCTCTTCTGCTGTCTGCAGGTGCTCGGGCGCAGACAGCGTGGGACAGTGACAGAGTGGGAAGGCAAGGCCAGATCCCTAAGGCAACAGAGTGACCCCCCTAGTAGGATTTGCAGAAGTCCGAGGCAAAGCACAGGAGCTGGAGAGAACTCCCCAGGGGCCTGTCTCCCAGGAGAGAGGCCAGGAAAAGCATTAGGGGGAGCCTGGTCATTTCCAAGAAGACAGCAGTAATAGCCAGCTCAGGGGTGGCTGTTGCCAACGTCTGTGTCATTGTGACCAGTGGCCCTGCCACAGCCCAAAGAAAGGATTCGGCCCTCACTCACACCCAGGGTGTCCAGCCCCACAGTGACAGAGTGCAAAGATGGCCTCCCGGGGCTCAGCCTCTCCTGCCCCTTCCTGGAGGCAGGTTTGCTTCTCTTCTGCTATGATGGTGTGTCATCAGTCACCTGCTTGGAGAAGGTGCCAGCTCGGCCAGCTGCTCCAGCTGTGTCCCATCGCCCTGGGCTTGCCAGGTCTTCAGGAGACGTCTGGCTGGCACTGCTGTCCTGGGGCTGTAATTTGGAGGAAGCTCCAAGCTGGGCTCCTGGTGAGGGGGGCGCGGCCCAGGGGAGCTCAGCCGTCACCCTTGCCCTCTGCCTGCTCTCCTGAGCCAGGAGGCGGCCAGAGAGTTCTGGTCCCTCTTGAGAAAAGGCTGCCCCAACTACAGCTCTCTGTCTCTCTCCACAGAGAGCCCTAAGGTCTCCTTGGAACCCTGGAATGGTCCAAGACAATGGGAAGTTCACTTGGTATTTTATGGAAATTTGGTGATCATTTTAAACCTTACACCATACATAAAAAAAAATGAACCCAAAAGAGGAACTTAAATAGAAAATGGCCTGGAGATGTAGATCAGTGGTAGAGAACTTGCCCAGCATGCCTGAGGCCCTGAGTTCCATTTCCAGTACTGTGAAGAGGAGGAGGAGGAGGAGGAGGAGGAGGAGGGGACTAATATTGACTATTGAAGCAGTTGAGTGCAAAGGAATAGATTGACAAAATAAAATTTACATGTGAATGAGAAGTATCAAGACTGCAGGTATAAAGTCAGTGAATAAGAATATGTTTCACATCAGGCACACTCGTGCACACCTGTGATCACAGCAACTGGGGAGGCTGAGGCAGGAGGATCACAAGTTCAAGGCCAGCTTTGGAGAACCTGGCCAAAATAAAATAAAAAGGGCTGGCATGTGGCTAAGAGGTAGAGCACCAGTGGATTTGATCCCCAGTACTATAAATAAATAAATAAAATAAGTTTCACACAAGTGTAAATAAAAATGATGAGAATAAGAAAAACCACTTTGAAACATTTTGAACCTCGTGTAGTGTACAAAAGTTAAAGCTGGTAGCTTTCAAAATTGTGAAACTTGTAATACATTGTTAAGGTATTAACAAAGGATATGAAAAGGTGATGAGCAGGAATGTGTCAGTACATCCCATAAAGCAGGTAGGGAGTCGCAAAACCCTCCTCTTCTTGGACTCTATCTTAGGAAATGTCCCAGAGGAAGAACACCGCTGTTGTCACAGTGACACACTACAGAGGTGAAGAAGGTGCTCCTCTGTGCGGTGGGCTCAGCGGTGGAGGCCTGCTCACATGTGTCGGCTCGGGTTCCACCCCCAGCGCTGCAAAAGAAAAGAAAGAAGTGGTTTTTCTGAGTTCACTGCACCTGACTTGACCTCCTGCCTCTGGTGGGCCCTGGCTGTGTGACCCTGAGGAAGTGACGCAGCACAGCTAGGCTTCAGATTCCTCATTTATAAAGTAGAAAAAGAGACACTCTCTGGTCCACAGTGGTCAGGGCTCAGTCAGCAGAGCAAAAAAAGTAGCTGAAGGCAGCAGCTCACACTGTCGCATGGGACAACAAGGAGGAGAAGCACTTTTCGCTGAGCATGTGGGCTCTCTGGAAAACACTGAGAAGGTCATTATGGAAATTCTGACAAGGACATCTGTTTAGGATGTCCCAGGTAAAGATACAATGAAAATGTTCTACGTCCTCTAGGATTATAGGTAAATAACCCACAAACACAGGGAGCAATGACTGGAAATGAACACCATATAGGACAACGAAGGAGACAATTTTAGGGAGTGTTAAGTCATTTTTTAAAATGTATTTATGATATCTGAAAATCAGGCCGGGCTCAGTGGCACAATCCTGTAATCCCAGCAACTCTGGAGGCTGAGGCAGGAGGATCGCAAGTTCCAAGCCAGCCTGAGCCATTTAGCAAGGTCCTAAGCAACTTAGTTGAGACCCTGTCTCAAAATCAAACATAAAAGGGGCTGGGGACGTGGCTCAGTGGTTAAGAACTTGTGGGTTCAATCCCTGGTTCCAAAAAGGAGAAAGCCAAGGACAAGCAGAAGGCCTGGAATGAGACTTGTCCAGTTACAGGAGTAGAAACCAGGCATCCCAACTGCCCACTGCAAAAGAAGATGCTAGGGACGGACCACGTTCACTCCTTCAGCTAGTCCTGCCCTGGAATCTTTGAAAACACAGCTCCTGCCCTCACAGGCCGGTAGGGAACAGTCAGCCAATTGCGCTGCAGTAAGTGCCCTCACGGAGGTGAGCACAGGGCTCTCTGCTCTGCAAGGAGCTGGGCTGGGGCTTCCTGGAGGGGATGGATGGGGAGCCAGGCGTAAAGGTGCTGGAGCTGAGCTGCTGAGGAGGGCGAGAAGGGCGGGACAGATGAGAACAGAGAGATGCGGCCCGCCCACAGGGGTCCTGCGTGTCACTCTAAGGAATCGGAGTTTTACCCACAGTGGAAAGGTGAAGGGGAGGATTGTCACAGGGAACTAAGGAGAACCGGAGACTGTCCCTAATGTCCACGAGAAGAGGATTGACAGGACGGTTGGGGAAAGGGGAGCAAGGGCCACAGAGGGGACTCGGTAACTTCAAAGTCTCCGGCTCCACCGGAGGAGGAGACCCACTACCTGGGAGACTCCAGAGCACTGGCCAGTTGGGACCTGAAGACCTACTTGTGAGCTTGCTCAATTTGAAGTGCCTTCGGATATGTAAATGAAGGACCTTCCCCGGTTGTTGGATAAATGTCTCTGTAGTTTGAGAGAGTGATGCTGACCAGGGAGAGGGAGGAGAAAGAAGAAAGGTTTTTTTGAAGTTCCACACTGTGTCAGGTGCTTCACATACTGTCTGTCCATCTAGACGTCACTCCAACCATGACTTTGGGAATGAGGAAGGTGGGGCTCCAGAAACTCCAGGAGAGAGCCTGGACTCCTCCAGATGTCCCTCCCAAAACGACCTCCACAACAATCAGGGCTCTGTCACTAATGACTAAGCTAACGTAATAGTGTTATTGTGAGAATTCAGGTCTGATCTGATGGTTGCCAAATTCAATGTTGAATTTTGGGGGGGGTGGAGTGGGGGGGCTGACTATAAATTCGAAGTATATGGAAAAGATAGATGGGCTTCTAAGAACCACACTTTGGAGGATGATCATGAATTTAAGTAGGAATTCTCTTTTTTATTATTTTTTTCTTGCCAACAGATTTCTTTTTTCCAGACTTGCCTTTTAATCTGAAATCCTAAGAGATGTACTGGAAAGAATTCTGAAGACAAGAACAGGTGGCCCATGCATCTGTCCTGCACCATGGATACACCAACTGCAGATTGAAAATAGGGTGGCTGTTGTTTTATGTGTCTGTACTGAACATCTAAAAACTTCTTTCTTGTCATCATTCCTTAAACAATACAGTATAGCATCTGTTTACATCCATTTACATAAGTAACCTAGAGATGATTTAGAAGCATGAGTGGCATTTGCTGGCAAATGGATGGAAACGGAGACTGTCATGCTGAGTGAAATTAGCCAAACTCAGAAACTCAAAGGTTGAGTGTTTTCTCTCATATGCAGAAGCTAGAGTAAAATATAGGAAAGAGGAGGGAAGGATAAGATTACATAAAGAACGGTCAAATACAAATTAATAGATGAGCGAAAGGAAGTCTAGTAGAGTAGAGGAAGGAGAAGAGGGTAGAAGGAGCATCATAAACTGACATTGGTTTCCATGCAGGTATGAGTTTGTCAGGGTGAACCCAACTATTATTTATAACAATGAAGCTCTAATAAACAATGAATAAAAATGTACAAGAGAATGTGCATAGAAGATATGAAAATACTGTGCCATCTTACCTAAGGTAACGGAGCATCAAAAGATCTTGGTGTACACGGGGATCCCGGACCAACCCCCTCGATACTAAAGGAAAAACGGCTGTACTCTTCAAACTTCATGGTGCGAATGAGTCTCCTGGATGTGCTGTTCAAACGCAGTTTCTTTCTCAGTAGGTCTGGGCTGGGGCTTGAGATTCCACATTTCTAACAAGCCCCTGGGGATGCACATGCCCTAGGCCACGATCATACTCTGAGGAAGCTCTCCCCTAAAAAGCCACCATGACACAAGCTTCAATGACAGCCAGATAAAGAGCAACATGTCAACAGCTGATAACAATCCATGTTGATTTTAGAATTTGAAAACAGATTTACTTTTCTATGAAAACTGCATTATAAAAGTAACACATGCTTATAATTTTTTTTTAAAATCACAGTATGTAAAGTACAAATGGGGCTGGAATTGTGGCTCAGCGGTAGAGCGCTCACCTAGGACGGGCAGGACCCGGGTTCGATTCTCAGCACCACATAAAAATAAAGGCATTGTGTTGTGTCCATCTACAAAAAAAAAAAATAAAATAAATAAAGATTCATTCTCTCTCTCTCTCAAAAAAAAAATAGTAAAGTGCAAAGACAGTGAAAAATCATCTGAAGAGCAATCTAACTAATATACTCTTTTATCATTTAATTATGAAGACCAGCACAACGTTTAGTATTCATCTTTTTAAAATCAGAGTGTGTAACTAGGGTCTTTTCCAACTTGCTGTCAATCTGTTGGATGCTAATTTGAATTTGGTTCCTTCTATGGTGATAGGAGTTGCTCCTGGGTTATATGATTTCAAGATGCTCATTCCTGGGATTCAGGAAAGGGGAATAGATCACTTTTCAGCGTCATCCCCAGTCAGACTGAATTGAGCTGAAGATGTCTAAAAGAGAAAAGAGCTCAGTGAATACCAAGGATAATTTTTAAGACAACATTCAGTGTTCAGATGTATGGAGAGGTGTTGCGGACATAGCTCAGTGGTAGGTAGAGCAATCACCTAGCATACATGAGGCTCTGGATTTAATTTGATCCCCACCATTGAGAGCTGATCAACAGGAGGTCCACAAATACACTGAGAGCTTGTTGGTCATTTAAAATAGGTATGAAAATTTAAAAAAAAATGTAAAGCAAAGAAAAAATTAAAAAATAAAATAGGTATGACATATTAGAAAAACCCAAATGGGGTTGATCTTGAAATATATAACTGTTAATTTAAGATGATGCATTCCAGGGGCTGGGGATGTGGCTCAAGCGGTAGCGCGCTCGCCTGGCATGTGTGCGGCCCGGGTTCGATCCTCAGCACCACATACAAACAAAGATGTTGTGTCCGCCGAAAAATAAATACATAAATAAATTCTCTCTCTCTCTTTAAAAAAAAAAAAAGCACAATAGAGCCAAAAAAAAAAAAATGATGCATTCCAAATATAAAACAAATGTTGTTATTTACACTTTTCTTTACTTCCTCTAAGCAGTCACAATTCCGAATTTAGTGTACAGTGAACTTAATCGTAATTACAGATATGATATCTTCATATTTTATAACTTGAGGAACTTTTGAAACTGAGTATGTGCATCTATATGGATATCTATATTGTTGTTTACAACACAAGACAAATGGAAATAAAGCCTAAATATTGTCCGTATATAGCTAATGATGCACTAAGAGAAAGGGCAGTTTGAAATAATACAATCAATCCCTCAACTATCTAGTACAGCATTAAGTATACGGTATGCAAGTTAACATTTAGATCAGATACTCATCACTTAAGCCCCCAAACTTAGTTCAGAAAGACAATCCTGATCTAAAACAAATGCTTCCTCTGTAGAGGATGGTGAGCACACTTTCATCTTTGGGATTTAGCATGTCATAATCATCATGGGTTCTTCTTTGCTAAATCACCCTAGAGTGAAACCTTGGATCATTTTTTTTTTTTTAGTATCATATCCACAAAGGAAGTTTTATTGGAACACAGCCACATTCACTTGATTGCGTATTGTCTGTAGTTACTTTGGTGCTATAATGAGAGAGCTGAGTCGTCTTGATGGAGATTACATATGATGCTCTCATCACTTCACACTGACGCTTGGCACACTATACACCACAGTGACGTGGTTAAAACTCAACAATTTTTCAAGCACCATTGTGTATTGGTCAAAACATGACATTTTCTTAAAAAAAAAGAAAGAGAAAAGGATCATTTGTTTTTTTTAATCGTGTTTTTTTTAAGTAATACATATGCACTGTAGAAAGTTTTATACAATGCAATAAAACAGAAGAAAGCAAATAAAAAATCACCCTCCATCTCACTCTCCAGAAACAATCATTGTGAAGTGCTCAATGACCTTTTCACTCACACTGTTCATTTCCCAGGGTTACCATAACAAATGATCACAAACCATGTGCTTTAAAACTACAGAAGATTATTCTCTCACTAGTTAGCGGGTCAGGAGTCCCAAATGACAGGGTCAGCACAGTTGCTTCCCTCTGCAGGCTCCAAAGGAGACTCTGTCCTGTGCATCTCCCCCAGCTTTTGATGTTTACCAAAGGTCCTGTTCCCTGCCCAAGACACATCATGCCAGTCTGCTTCACCATCATAAGGTCTCATTCTGTGTGTGTGTATCTCCCTGTGTCTCTCCTCCTCCTAGAAAACACACAAGTCATTGGCTCTCAGGCCCTACTCCAGTAGGACTTCATCTTTATTAATCACATCTGCAAAGACCTTATTTTCTAATGAGGTCATCATATTCTGAGGTTCTGGATGGACATGAATTTGGTGGTCACTTACTCAACCCCTACACACAATATAATACATATTCGTATAGTTGTAATAAGGTGATTTTTTATATAGCTTAGTTGTCTTTCATTTACTGTATCATGAAAGTGTCCCCATCTTTCAAAACAGGACTTTAGTTTTTGTAGAATGGTCCACCACGTGACTAGCCCATCATTTGAAGAACCAACCTGCACAGTCAGTCAGCATGGCTCCAGTCTTTGACAAATGTACATGTATGTGCCTAAATCTTTGGATTTCTCTCTGCTGATTTCCTTGCTATATATTCTAGTGAGTTTAATTATTGAATTAAGAACATGTGAAATAGCTTGTTTAATTGAATTCCAGGGATGGTAACAATTTCCCACCTCAGCAAGAGGAGAGGGCCTGTCGCATAGCATCCTGGTCTTGCTGCACACTGTAGTTTCTTTAGTTTAGTGTTTGACAAGTGGACAGCTGAAGAAATGTATTTTTATGTGAGGTTGCTTCTTTTTTTGTGGGTTAATTATTTACACATCCTTTTCTGAGCTATGAGTTTGTTCCTTGGGTCTCTGTCTAAATTTGTTTCCTCTCTCTCCGGTGGACTGATTGAGTAACCCTTATGTGAAGTGCCTGGGATCAGAAGTGATTTTTTTTTTTTTTCTGATTTTGCATTATTTGCTTATACTTACTGAGATATCTTGGGGATGAGACCTAAGGCTAAACATGACATTTCTTTTTGTTTCCTATATTCCTTGTACACAGCCTGCAGGGATTTTTATTCACTATTCTTAGTCTGCCCGCATTTTTACTGTGACTTATCACATGAGGTGGGTATGCAGGAGCTCAAAAAATTTTGAATTTTGGAGCATTTCAGATTTCAGAATTTTGGACTAGGGATGCTCAAGCTGATTTACTCCTTACAATGTTTATTTCTTTCTGTCTTATGGATGTATATGTGGCTCACCCCACCCATTTTAGACTTTGTGTGAGCTAAGAAACCTAGACACCACCCTCCCTCTCCCCTTTGCCCATTCCCTGGACCACCTTTGAACCTTGTACAGATGTTAATCGTGAACTCTATTTGCATCTTAATTGTTTACCCCTCTCTTTCCCTTCAAAGACTTTGAACCCTTTGGGGCAATGTCCATGTCTTATTCACGCTTTTGTGGATTGGCTACTCAATAAGTATTTGTTGAACTGGATTGTTACATTGTGACTCAGAAACAATCACAATTCTGGGTTAAGATAAAATAGCTGAATAAGGGCGTGTAAAATAAAGGTTGATTGTAAATGGGACTCTGAATAAAGTGCAGAGGATTTAATTCATTCATGTTGTAATTCCACTTTAAATTTTTAGAAGTAGTAATTTTTTGCCCCTGTTTCTCAGCCTTATTTCTAGATAATTGGGACTGTGAGGAACATTGTCTAAATAGGCAGTGTTAGCAAAAATGAGCATACTAATTTTAATGTTAATAATGGAATAAAGACATTAAAGTATTGAGGATGGAATAAGAATTACAGTTGTCAAAATTTTAAATTTCTCATTGTTTCTATTGCAATCTTGACTGTATTTGTTATAAATACAGCACAAATTTATGCACTTGTAGGTTTTAAAATAAATTCCCATTCAAAACTCAACTAGCTCTATTTGAGAAGTACTTGGAGAAAACCCTTTCACGTTTTCCTCCAGCAATGAGTTCATGAAGTGTTAACTTGAAAAGTTATGAGAGAACTTTTTAAAAATTGCTTTGCTGCAAGAAGCTTATCAATATCCTTGACAAGCATTTACTAGATGACCAAACGTATCTCCACAGCGACACTAACATAAACCATTGCCACAAGAGGGTTTTCAGTTCTGATCTTTTATGCTTCCAAGGTCCTTGATGCCCATCCTTGTGCTTTGGTGCTCTTTGTTCTCCCATCCCAGGTGATCCAAATGCCGCTGGCCCTAGAGGAGCTTCTATTGTGCTTGAATTCGGGACCCCCAAAAGACCACCAGAGACCAAGATCGATGTAAGCAGCAAAGAGGTGTTTATTTCGAGCTAGCTCGATCCTCCATGCGCACACACAGCAACTGGTGACGCTGAGAGGCCCCCAGCCCAGAGTTTACAGCAGTTTTATACATTCTTTGGAGAAGGCAGGGACCCCCCACATACATCATAGCATCTCTTAGCAAGTCATCACACACCGCGGGAAAATCAAATAACAACTCTAAAACATGATTAGCACATTCACTGGAGGGAACAAGTTGGGTAGGGGTGATTGGTTACTATAAGAGGGGGATTCCTTTGAACTGATTGGTTTAAGCCAAGAGGGGTGTTCGTGCTGAACTACATGGTTTCCCAACACGTTATCAACCACCATAAACTACTGGGAGGGTCATCTGGCATCTCAGGTATTTCCCTGTCTCATGCTGATTGGTGGCTGCTAGGGGATTGCTATGGATCCCCACCTAGCCTGACTGAGTCAGGGACACCTGGCACAGCATATCTCTCCTGTTATTTGTAGATAAACAACTTAGCAGGGTGGGAATGTGCCTAGGAGTGTTCTGTGGGTCTTTCCAAGGACAAAGGTGATGTCCCTTCCTTGGACAGGCTTTGCTCTGAGGTAGAGGCTGGTTTTTCACTTCCAAATCCTGGGTCCTGGGTTATGAATGCCCTCCCCTGGCCCTGTCACAACCCAAAGAGCTCTCTTCACTCTCTGCATGCTTGACACACTGTTGGGCACTTTTGTGGCTCTTTGGCATGCAGTGTGCCCTAGCTCTCGGGAAGCACGTTCTACTTTGCCTTGTGGACTGCAACCATCTAGAGACCGGGGCGAGCGTGCGCCGCAGTCCCCTGTAAAGACTCAACTATTTGAGACAATGGCTCTAACAGCGAACATTTGAAGGGCATCCACCTTCAAATGTTCGAGATTGAAACAATCCTCCAGGATCGTCGGAGTCCTGGCATTTTGGTCGTTGCCACAGCCTGCCCTCTTGAAGTTGCGGGGACTCTGGGTTCAGCTGTGCTGGGACCCTCCAAGACCCCGCGGTGGGGCCGTGCGTGAGCGCGCACGCAGTGCTGGCCAGCCCCGGTGAGCAGAGGCAGACCCCGGTTCTGCAGACCCGGCCTCCGGGTTCCACCGTCTCATCTCCCGGGCGTCAGGCGTGCTTTTGCAGAAGGGGCTTTCGGGCTCCTCCCGCGGGGCTTCCTCCAGCAGAGCGGAGGAGCGGAGAGGGGCTTCCGCGGACAAATGGATCCTCGGGGTGCCGAATTCAATCTGAGCCTCCTGCGGATGGTTCCAGGTCGCCCGCCCGGGGTGGGGGGAGGCTGGGTTGAGGAGCCATTTCGGCGGCGCTGGGATGCAACAGGACTTGGGAGGGGGGCGCCGAGGAGGCCCCTTGGCCCGCTTTGTTGGTGATGCCGGCCCTCCGCAGCCAGACCTCAAACGTGATTCCAAACGCAGGCGACCGGGCACTTCCTCGCACTAATTGGAGGGGGCAAGGGGTGACTCATATTACACCATGCGACCTTCCCTCCCCGGGCCGCTAAATCCTAGCTTTAAAAGGAAGTGACATGGGTGGGGAGAGACGTCAGCTGAGGATCACTTTTTTTTCTTCCCGAAGGGTCCACCCCTTGGGTGGAGTCTCGCTTTTTCTTTCCAGTGTTGGCTGACTTACAGCTCCTGTAAAGTAGTGGCAATTTCTGAACCCCAGCCGGCTCCCTTTCAGTTTCTGGCTCTTAAGTCCATGTGCCCAGGGCTGCGAGGAAGGAGGTATGTGCTCTTGGTGCCATTTCCAGGCACCTTCTCTGGGTGTGGCTGATGTCTGGATCCCCTTCCCGCACAGTGCTCTCCTCGCCTGGGTTTCCTCGGACCTCTGGAGGGTAGGCTGGCCGCGGGAGCGGGCGGCCGTGGGGAGGTGCAGGGGGCCTGCGGGGAGCCGGGGGCGGCTGCGCGGCCACCCGAGGACCGCGGCTTTGTGCGGGGCTGGGGAGCGTGCCTTGCGGGGTTCCACTTGCAGCCGCTGCTCTTGGCCCCTCCACCCACTGCCCCCGATGCAAGCATTTTCTCCGCTAAGGATGAAGCTGGGGAGAATGTTCCTGATACATATTGCTCTCTTTTGTGTCGTGCAACATGTTCTTCCGTCTTTGGCGTTTCTATGGCAACCACAAAAATACTACACCAAATGCAGACCCGACCTAAATTGATTTATTTGTATTTCCTTTCTGTGCCTGTTGTTGCTTGGGCTTGCTGGAATCCAGCATGGCTTGGTGGCTACCCCTCCTCACTTTCATTTTGGTTTTTCCCTATCACAGGAGGGCTGGGGGAGGGGAGTTGTCAAGGAAACAGGCATTTGTAATCACCTCTTTATTTACTTATTTTGGGGCCTATGAATTTCTCCATCATATCTAGGAATTAAAAACGGAATACTTTGATGTTTATGCAAGTCTTTAGTGTCTGGGTGTTTTTTCTTTTTTAGAAAATCTAAACATTTCTTAAGATGTGATATTGACTGCAAGCTAAGGAGAAGGAGTGTTTATAGGAAGGAGGTGAGATCCTTGAAATAAACTTTCAGAGAGTGCCTGAGAACTCGCACTGATAAATAGTTATCAGCTACCCAGGCTTGCCTACATAGCTCAGTATCTTTAAGATGGGTCTTTGCTCTTGTGTGAACTTACGGTAGCATTAATTCAAAGTTCAGTTTGGACCTGGGGGGAACAAATGGTAACAACCAGCAGAATTCTCCATGTTTTGTTTGTGCATTGCCCTTAGGTGGGTTACCAAGCCTGTTCACCCTTGTTAAAAGTGAAGGTTGATGGACTTTCTGTTCCAAAACTGTAGGATTGACCCATCTGTGCTTATTAGTTAACCATCTTCAGCTGAGGAAAAAAAAAAAAAGTCAAGAGAGGGAAGGAAGTTTGTGAGTGTGTGTGTGTGTGTGTGTGTATGTATATATGTGTAGGTGTGCCAGGAGAATAGGGCCAAAATATCACAAGTCCCAAGTTAAAACTACAGAATTGTCTTCATGTTCTGTTTGGGGAGAAAGACTGATTTTTCAGAAAAAAAAAAGAAAATTATTATCTACTTTTTTAGCAAATTAAATATAATTAGAATCAAATAACACATCTCTTAGAAAGACATAATCCAAATGGACCTATTAACAAATGCTGCTTAAACTGATGCTTTTTTTCAGTCCACGAGGAAATATTTAATAATAAAAGACCCTATGCTTTTGATGGGCAGCCTAAATTACCAAAATTATATTACCAACTCTATACTGGATTCCTAAAATTATTTGTAAGGAGATCTGTGAAGTTTGCTTAGTTCGATCCCCACCTTCACCAAAGGAAGCCTAAAACATTGCTTAGAATCCTGAGTAACCCTGCCAGGTGGGAGCAGGAAGAAGGGGCGGTTTTAATGAGGCTCTGTTTTCAGAGAGGCTCATCTAAACATGCTATTATCTATGTCTTATAAAAGTGACTACAGCGCGAGAGAGATCCCGAGCATTTCAGATTCAGAAGTCATCCAAGAATCTTGGGGCTAAATAAATAGCAGGTACAAAGCTAGAACTGAAAGCAAAGACAAGGGAAGATTTAAAGGGCACAGCCCAGATAAGTATTGTCAAAAGAATATGACCCTCATTTTGAAAAGCACATGTCAGTTCACATAGAGAGACGGTGGGATGGTAGGTTTTCAGTGCTTGTTCTGGAAGGAATTTATGCCAAGTCACTGTTTTTCTAGCCTGAAAATGGACCTAAAGGATGTAGAGTTCCCACATGACCTTCCAAAGCAAATTGACAGTGTGTAAGTCAAAGTCTGCTTTGTGAGCTCTCTTGAGTTTCCAGAGCAGGCATTTCAAAAAGCCTAGTGGTATGGAATTCAACGAATAGTAAGAACCCTATGGCAGCATAGCCCCAAACAAAAAAATGAAAACCACTTTGTGATATTCAGAGAGAGGTTAAAATAATTAGCCGTCTTGAGCTGGGGAAGGTAATGCTGCAGCGGATGTGAATTCGGGGCTCTCTGGAAGAGGCTGAATGGAGGTGACGCTGAGTTAACAACTGGAGCGAGGCAGTCATTGCCTTGGTTTTCACCATCTGCAAGAATTTGACTCGGTTGTTGTGAAACTAGTGAGACAAGTAGAAGGTATATCTTAGTCACAGGGGAAATGTGCATCTTCTAGGTCCATTTTCAGGCTAGAAGGTCTGCTTTCAAGTTTAAAATCCACCTTAACAGGGTGGTACAGTGCAGGAGAGCACCCAGCTGGAGAGGAGGAAGTGGGATGCAGCTAGTCCTTGAAGTTCACCAGGTGGAGGAATTCTTGCCCAGGATGCCCCAGAAAGCAGAGATGGGTGATAAAGAATGGATCATGGATCTAGCAAGCTTCCTGGTCCAAGCAGAAGTCAGTCTTCAGTGGAGAAACCAAGCAGGTATGCTCTGTGCTGGCTGAAAGAATAGAAACAGATACAGATTCAGGAACAGAATTAAAAAAAAATCAGTTCAAGAAGGACTTAAAAGAAAGACTGACTTCAAGACAGAGTCCTTATCCCCACCCCTTCCACTCCACCCCAGCCCTGTTCCCCTAGTATAGGGGTTTGAGCCCAGGGCTCTCTACCACTGAGCTACATCCCCAGCCTTTTTTAATTTGTATTTTGAGTCTGGGTTTCAATAGGTTGCCTAGTCTGCCTGTGAACTTGAGATCCTTCTGCCTCGGCCTCCCAAGTTGCCTACAGGTGGATCATACCGGATTCCAGGTGTGCTAGCACTACCTTGTGTGCAGAATCCTTCGTAATCCATTAATGTTTTAGCTGGAGCTCAAAACTTAAAAGGTTAGACTTAAGTCAAAATTTAAATATGTAAGAAAAAAATTTGAGAAGAGGGAACCTCAAATGTACCCTAATAAGATATCCTCCTAATAATTCCTACCACTGCTATTGCTTAAAGTCGTGGGTGCTCTGATGGCCATTTGGTGGACAGTGCAATTTGTCCTACCTGCCATATTCTGGAAGGAGGGTGGTGGCATGGAAACAGGTGGCATTCACGTTTCTGAGTGGGTTTTGGTACCCTGTTGGAGAAACATGTCAGCGCTTGTGCAACATTAACAGAACCTGGGCAGCTTTAATGCAGCAGCCTCTGTCTATGTCAGAATGAGTTAGAAAGCTGTCATCAGAACCCAGAAATCTGGCTTCCTGTGTGTGCTTATGAGGGGCAGCAACACTGCCAAGGCCGAGGGAAGAGGACCCCTCTGCACAAGTGCTTATTGTGTATCTCTATGGGTCAGGTGAGCAGAGCAGGCACTTTCAATGCCAGAGCCTTCACCCCTCCAGTGGGCGTTGAAGGGACAGCCTGTGACTGGCTGACTCCTGTTTTCTTCTAATGATAGGATTAGAAGAAATGTCCTCAGAGCAATGTCTGTCGAACATCATCATGGAGCCATCTTTCTAACCTGCCTTTTCCAGAACGTACTCTTGCTCCACCAAGATGGCCTACCTGTTTTCCTTCCGTCATCACTTTGTTGCTCCAATCTGTTTTGCTCTACTTCTGTCTTTGACTCCAAGTCACAGCTTCCAGTCACCCTTCATTCATTCATTCATTCACCCACACAGGCAGACCACCCATCCATTATCCATCCATTCAACAAATAGTGTTGAGTGTGACGTCACAGGCACTGTATGTTGTGACATAGCAATAAGCAGGAAAGTAGTTCTCCTCTAAGAAGCTTAGGAACTAGCAGGGAGGCAACGTGGCAACTCCAGGGGACCCTTACGTTCCACAGACGCATTTGTCAGCTAATGACACTGAACATAGTTTCATTGAACAATTTTATACATAGATCATGCTAGATAGGGAAGAGTGTGTGATTAGTCATTGATTGTTGTCTATTTTACTTTTTTCCCCCTTGTTGGTTGAGTGTAAGGCTGGGAAACATTTGTTAATTAACAAAATGGGAAGAAGCAGGATTTCCGGCCCTGGTATGAAAGGCTTGGGTATTCTCTTTCCAAAAGAACAAGCTAAGCGAGATCATCTGGAGCTTTCCTCTTGTTTTGAGTTGCTCCTACATTTCCCAGGGACTATAAGCTCCCCCCAGGTAGACATAAAATGTAGCATGCTTTTAAAAAGAGAAGCTGCCTTCATCAAAATTATATGCCCACTGACGTCATGAATCCTCATTTCCTGTGAAGCTTATTCCCCACAACTCATTCCAAGTCCATGTCTTGTTCCAATAGGAATAAGGGGTTTTTGCCCCCTGACAGTTGTATTCGGCCATGTAGAAATAGCGGGTCACCCAGGCCAGGCAGAGAAGGCATTTCGACAGCTGTGCTGTGGTCTTCCCTTCCTATTCACGTTGCAAAGCTCCTCCTGGTAGAACAGTTTGCCCCACTTCATTTCTACCTTAGTCTGGAAATCACATGGGCAGCAAGACAGAGTTCATCTGGAAGACCTGCCCCTGTGTTTGGCTGGTCTGGGGAGAAAGAATGCAGCATTTTCTTTGTGATTTCAGTCTCAGGAGAGATCAGCTTGTCCCTCCAGCATGAAGCTGATCCCTGTCACTTCTTGTCTCTGCTCTCTTGGGTAAGACCGAGGAGCTACTTCAAGGTCCTTCCCCTGTGCAGTCTGTAAGAGGAGAGTGCATTTTGGATTTTATGGTAGTTTGAAGCTGACACTAAAATGCTTGCAGGAGAGGGTTCCTCAGTATGGGGGATGAGGCAATTTGCAGACAGTGAGGTGTCTGGCCCATAGGATATGTGAAAATGCCATCCACATTGAGTGCTCCCTGCATGTCAGTCTGTTTATTAATTCATGGTATCCTCATAAACACATTAGCATGTCAAAACTGTTATCACTTTCCCCTTACAGAGAAAGCAAGTAGAGATTAGCAAGACTTCCAGGCGTGGTGGCACATGTCTGTAATCCCAGAGGCTCAGTAGGCTGAGGCAGGAGGATCACAAGTTCAAAATCAGCCTCAGCAACTTAGCAAGGTCCTAAAGCAACTCAGTGAGACCCTGTCTTTAAAAAATAAATATTTTTAAAAAGCTGGGGATGTAGCTCAATAGGTAAGTACCATTGGGTTCAATCCGGGTTAAAAAAAAAAAAAAAGACTGACTCACCTAGGATTGTAGCAGAGCTGAGATTTGAACCCAGTTTCTTGCTTTCCAGAGCCTGGCTTTGAAACCCCCAAGTATGCCTGTGTTGCTGTGGCAAATTCTTCAGGATTCCCAGTGCCTGGTGCTCAACCCAGTACAGAGCAGATGTGCAGGAGATTTTCCTTTAAATAATGAACAAAGCTGGACCACAGAGACCTTCCCCTTGCATGCTTCCATCCTAGTTTGTAAGAGCTGCAGAAATACTGCAAGAGAGAAGTATTATAGAAACTGGAGGGAAACTCAGCGGTGCTGATAAGATGTGCTGCCATCATTTCCAAGGGAATGTGGTCTTTTGTGTTTTAGTCAAAGACCTGAGATGGGAGCAGGGGAGGACCCTGTGGTTAAAACATCTGAATCCAAGCTGTGCTCAGCCCAGGGTTTAGCCAAGGTTGAAGCTCCCTGAGCGGCAGCACTTAAGGGTACTCCCAGGGCTGCTCTTCCTGGTTCCCGAGGCTGTGGCTGGATGGAATCCAAGGTTTTCTTTCAACCTTTTGTCGATTTCATCACTGTTAAGTTTAAAGGCAGGTCTGGAAAGATACTGCCAGGGCTCATCTTGGACAGAGTTGGAAATGAGAATGGGAGAAATGGATTGATCCAGCAGTGAGATTTGCTCTGTCTCCCATCTCCATGGGCTCCTCCTGAGCAGTCAATTCTCTGTGGGCAGAGGTTAACCAAGGCTGATGAAATTTTAAAGCACCAAGCACATCTTCTTCCCGGGATGCTGTAGCCAGAAGCATACAGTCAATGCGGTCATCTGAAGTTTTACCCTGGATCCTACTCGTAAGTCACCTAGCCCATCCCCTCTCTGTCCTCCCTTTTCTACCGTGGGGGAAGGTGAGCCGAAAGGAGACAAGATGAGCCACTTCCGTCCTGGAATATGTGGACACCTTGTCTAGCCACCCTTCCACCGTCTGTCTGTTTCTCTGATATTTTCTCTCTATTCAGCCTTCAAAAAACAGGAACTCTTTCTAGATGCAGGACTATAGTATATGATAATTATTTCTTGACAGGTTTATCTTAATTACTGCAGTCGTTCTTATTGATGGCACAGGGTTCTTAATTGTACTGTTTTTAGCACAAAACAGAGCAGCTGGCCCTGAACACACATGGCACTGTAGCCTGGAGAAAAATGGGGTGCAAGAAGTCGGGTGGTCAGGTGGCCCGTGTGGTCTCTCAGCCAGGCTCTCCCAGGGCAAGACTTCTCAATCTCATTACTATCGAGGTTTGGGGCCAAAGAATTCTCAGTTGAGGGGCTGTCCTGTGTGGGCTAGACTGCTGAGCAGCATCTGTGGCCAATCCCATTAGATGCCATAATAGTCCCCCTAGCCCTAGTCCTAACAACATGTTCCAGAAATTTCCAGTTATTGCCTGAAGGGACAGAATTGCCCACCACTGGGAACCACTGCCTGAGGGAATTTGCACATGCAACTCCTGTTCTCTGAAGTCCTGTTGGTCTGCTCCTCGATTTCTTGTCTCCTTTTATTTATTTTATTTTATTTTTCAGTTGTAGGTGGACACAGTACCTTTATTTTATTTGTTTTTATTTTTATGTCGTGGCGGGGATCTAAGCCAGTGCCTCACATATGCTAGGCAAGTGCTGTACCACTGAGCCCCAGCCCCGGCCCCGTAAACCTTCTGAGGACTCATTTTCTGACAAAGATGGGGGAGGAGGGGTGTCCCCACCAAAATGGCAATTTCTTAATTTAAATTCACAAATACTTTAAGAGAACTTGGAAAATCATACACTGAGTGGAAGGCACACGTGGAATCATGCACTATTGAAATATGTGGGGCTTCTGGTAAATCTGCATGGAGAATGCTCTCGGAACCAGGGTTTCTCGTAACCAGAGTGACAACTGGGAGCTGGGTGTGACTGGGTGGCCTGACAGGGCTCCACCCAGGACCCTTCCCCCTGCCTGGCGGGGTTGGTCTGCAGCCTTCTCCTTCTCCCTCAGGGAGAATTCGCTTAACCTTGATTCACAGATGATTAACAGCTAATCTACTAAGGTCCTCCTCCCACTTCTTGCCGGGAGTCTCATTCCTGCTAGAGAAGGAGGCGGGGAGTTCCTGGAGGAACCTCCATTCAGGACCTGTGGGTTCTCCACCAAAGTCGTGGCAGAAATTAAGGATGTGTCAGAGGCACAGGCAGAGACTCGATTAGGAAAGCAGAGACAGGCAAGGGAGAATGCGGGTCATCTTGAGAGCCCGAAGCAGCAAACCTTGCTTTGGGGTGTTAATATTTATGGAGGACGGTAGCTCCACAGTAGCTAGGGCCGAGCTGGAGGTGGAGTCGGGATAGGGTTACACAGTTCACCCTGGTCTCCCTGTGTGCTGGCCCATTGCCCCACATTGGGTCACTTTTGCAGGCGAAGACGTGGGCCAAGGATGAGGACTGAATTGCTCACCAGTTGCTTGTTTTGTTCTCCATCAGTTCATAGTGTTGCCTGTGTTCCAATGGCTTATGGATACTTTTCCTTTGAGAGAATTTCCTTTCTTTATCCCCAAGTTCCTATCTCATCCCCAGCTATGAACTTGCTTCCCACCACCCAACCCCATCCTTTGAAGCCTCCCTTCTCTGTTGCTTCCCCTATGAGGGGCCACCTTGATGGCCTTCCTGGGCCAGCTGCTCTGCCCCCTTCAGCTAGGGCCTTAGTTGGTCTTCCTTGGGGGACACTTGGGTTCCATAACTCCTGTGTCTTCCCATCTCCCTTCCTTCCAGACCTTAAAGATTGACAGGAGTGAGATGAGTCTTTTGTTCTATCTTCTCACACAGAACCCTATTAGAGCATCCAGAACCCTATTGGAGCATTTTTGGCCAAATTCTTGTGTTCAGGCTATCAATTACCTCGCACTAGGGGTGCAAGAATAAATCTGATACCAGCCATGCCTTGGAGGAGGGCAGGGTAGCAACCTAAATAGGTCATTTGAACACCCTGAGATCAGGTGTGTACACAGAGCATTGTGGGGACACTGAAAGGGGGCTACCTGACCCCCCACACCCACCCACACACCCACCAGACGTCAAGTCAGGGATTCCAGAAATATTTCCTAGAGTAAACCCTCAGTTACATCTGGGAATGGGGGACACTCATCCTAATGTGCTTATGTTACCAATGTTTTTGCCCCTTAACTAGTTCTTTTCCCTCAGGATTGTGGAACCACTAACAAGACCAAGCTCCCAGCGGGCAGCACAGGGGACTTTTATCCTTGGTCCGAATAGGAGAAATGGGGGGGAGACTTGCAAATCACTTACCCTCCCCGGGGGGGGGGTTGGAGGCTACAGAAGGGGTGGAAGGGGTGGGGGGCCGGGGAAAGGGGAGGATATTTCTGTCTTTTCTGGGAATGGGTGGAGATTTTCCAGGAGGTTGAGCACCACTCCTTTTTGCTCCTTTCTTTCTGGTTCTCCTCCTGGCCATTGTCAACAGTTATGGCCCTGGTGGGAGGGGTGGTCCTTGGCCCTGCAGTTTGGGTTCTAACGAAGGTTGAGGTTGCCTGGGGTCACTCTGACCTCTATCTTAGATCCAACCATTTCGAGAGCCTGCAGGAAGAGGAATTTCTGGCCTCAGGCATCCTTGTCCTGGGAGATAAGCAAGATTAGTGCTGGGTAGCATTTCTGTAGGTCACCTGGGCAGTACAAGATTGGGGGTGAGGGAGACAGCACTTGGTTTCCGGGAGGCTGGAATGGGAATCAGAAAGAGATGGAGATGGAGGGATCTGGCCCAGAGATGGAGGGATCTGGCCTGGTAAGGAAGGGACTTGGAGGATGGGAGAGGCTAGAGTTTCACTGCGACCCTAGGAAGGATGTGGGCTGTCCCAGCAGGAAGTAAAGGGGCCCAAGAACTGAATCACCTTGTACCTCATGTACAAGGTGATTCAGTTCTCACCTTGTACATGAGGTAGTTAGAGGGTCCCTCTGCAGACCTGGGGAAGGGGGATGGAGGGGAGGGAGTCGGTCTGAGAGGTCAGCAGAACTGGATAATGTATCCAGGGCCTCTTCCACACTCTAGAGTAGTAAATACAGGAAACAACAACAACTCTTCTGTGTTATTCTTTCCAAGTGTGGCTCACTGCACTGAGTTTTTAACCTTGCCACGTATGCACCTCAAAAAGCAGCACTTTATTCGGCCTGCTGTGGTATGAACTTTACAGAAAGTGTCTCATTCATCCTTTCGCCATCCACACCGAATTTTCTCTAATTTGATTTGAAACTGAGGACCATAAAGGTTAACTAGGTCCTAGAGTCGCCATGACTTTGCTCTGTGGTGAAACAATTGCACATACTTCCTGGGCTCGTTCTTGCCTTTCCCCAGTCTCGCTGGATCTTCTTTCAGGCTGAAGAAGTTTCCTTTAGCTTCAAAATGTGCCGAGATTTTTTTCCATCTCAATCCCTCAAATCAGAGGAAAACTTAAGAAGTTACCAAGACCAAATGGTCTGATGAAAGTTTCACGGGATCACTAAAACACTAATTTGACCCCCATTTCTAGAAGACTAAAAGGAGTGAACTTTTACAGGTGACTGGGAGAAAGGACCATAGAGAGTTTGCCCAGTTTTTAATTATTATTAATTTTTAGGTTGGTTCCAGGTTTCGCTGCGTTAGGGCTTCCTCTGACTCCCGCCATCTTCTCAAATGGCTGAACGATTGCTTGTCTCTCCACAGTCAGATCAGCAGCAGCTCCAGTCAGGCTTGCTCCCCAGAGAAAATGTTGCTGAAAGCTCGGTCCTTGTCCCTGATGCCAATCCAATGACAAGGACAAGTTTTGAGAAAAAGGAAAAAGACAGTTTATTGTTTTGCTAGCAAAAGAGAAGACCGGGGACTCCTGTCCCAAAGGCTGTGATTCTGCCCATCAGCAGGAACAGGGGGCTTTTAAAGAGGTGATTCAGAGAAAATGAGGTTAGGGAGGAGAAGATCTGGGAGAAGGTTGGAAAAAAAGAAAAAAACGTGAATTTCAAAGCGACAAGGGAAGAATCAAGTGAAGCCTTGTTAGAGAAATGCCCCCCCTTCAACATGGACTTTGTAAGGTCTGCATCTAGCTGTGTCCTGAGGGTGCTGAGCTGGCCACCTGTCAGTCAACATGCCATCAGTATGGTGGGAATGTTTCATCAGTGACCACCTGGGGGGTTGCCTGCCTGCTCCACTGAACACTCTCCATGAGCAGTGTAGACAGGGGCCTTTTAGGGACTATGAGGAGTGACAGAGAGGGGAACAGGACTAGGAACAGCCTGGACTGGGCCTCAAGCACGGCCTTTGACTTTCTGTCCGAGAGACCTTGAGCTCACTCAGACCAGGAGCTGAGTCTTGGTGTGCGTTGTCCCTGGCACTAGGATTTGACTTATCCAAGGTCCCCTTGAGTGTGGCCCTTGTTTCCTGGCCTGCTCAGTGAGGCGTCCAGGTGAATGTGCACTCGGCAACGGAGGCACCGCGTGTGGAGGTCGTCCGGGTGTGTGCAGAGCTGCGATCATCTCAGTCATCTCGCTCTCAAGTGACAGTTTTGCAAGACCTGAGGGAACCTTTTTTTTTTTTTCTCAATGCTGGGGCTGGAAGCTAGGGGCACTATGCTACCGAGCTACAGTCACAGCCCCTTTTAATTTTATTTTGAGACAGTCTCACTAAGTTGTCCAGGCTGTCCTTGAACTAGCGATCCTCCTGCCTCACCTTCCCAAGTTGCTGGGATCACAGGTGTGTACCAGGATGCCCAACTTCCAAGGAAAAGATTTATTAAATTGAAACAAAGTTGCATAGGCCCTGATATGACATGCACAATTCCCATGGAGTTTGAAGACACAGCAGAGGCTTTTCAGACTTAGTTGCAGCCTCCCACACTGAAGGAACATCTGTGGTGGTTTTGAGAATGAAACTGAGCTGGGTGGTCTCTGAGTAACTCTGGGAGCAAGGACCTTGTTGTGGTCTCCTGGCTTCTTCTTCTACCATCCAATTCCAAATGAGGAATCTGAGTCGTGAGGTTGGGTGGGATGGAGTCACCCGCCAGAGTATGCCTGCCTGGATTCTTTCCTTCTCTGTTCCCCGTTTCTGATGGCATATTTGATGGAGGGCTGCTTGGTTCTCTTGCCCCTGGTCTCTGGTCACCACCTTTACGTACCTTCCCTTGTTTCTGCTAGAGAACCCCTTCTCTGGATGATTCCAAAGCCTACTCTGTGCTCTACTCTCTCCCGTCACCTTGGACAAGCAATTGCTGATCCTGTTGCCACAGTGTATACGTTACCCTCACGTTCTCATGCAGGTGCTTACACTGGGGTTGTCTTTGAAATCTGAGCACAACATGTGTGTGCAATTTGCCAGTTCACATCTTAACAAGCTGTCCTGAGCATCACTATGAGGGTCTCATGCTCCCCAGTGGGGCTGGAGAATAATTGGGCCCAAATCTCCAAAGTTTGGGTGGGACTTGTAGTAATAAATGGAAGAGGAACCAATAGGCATTCCTTTTCCCCCCTTTTTACAGAAAGATGTTGGAGGAGAAAAGCAGAGCTATGGACAGGCAAACCGGGGACAGGTGCACCAGGGACAGGCGAACCAAGTTTTACTTGATATATTGGAGAAAAAGAAGGAAGGATGGTGGAGCGCTTTCATTAGCATGTGTATGCATCTGTGTGTGTGCATCTGTGTGTGCATCTGTGTGTGCTCATCTCTGTGTGTGCGCATCTGTGTGTGTGCATCTGTGTGTGTGCATCTTCATGTGTGTGCATCTTTGTGTGTATCTGTGTGCATCTGTGTGTGTGCATCTGTGTGTGCACATCTGTGTGCGCATCTCTGTGTGTTGCATCTGTGTGTGTGCATCTTTGTGTGTATCTGTGTGTGCACATCTCTGTGTGTGCACATCTGTGTGTGCGTATCTGTGTGTGCATCTGCGTGCATCTTTGTGTGTGTGCATCTCTGTGTGTGTGTGTGCATGCAGCCTTGCTCTTTTTAAAACTGTGTTGGTAATTGTGGCTGTGAGGTGCTACACAATCCAGGAGTTCACAGCAATCATTTGAAAATGGACATGGTGCACTGCTGAGGCAACTGCACACAAGAGGTGGAGCATCCAGCCCAGTGCAACTCCCTTTGAAGGATTCATGGGGGTGGAACAGCGGGCCTTGTGGGGCAGGGCCTGATGAAAATGGAGAAAGGCGTTTCTGACCACGGAGTTTAGCTCAGATTAAACCAACAAGTCTGCTGACACATGTCACCCGTTTAGGAGCCAGAATCACCCATGTCTGGGCGCGAGCACTCAGCCGTGTGGCCCCCTGGCCCCAATCTGAATACGCAGTGTGCAAAGATGCTGTTGACACCCTTGTGCTTCATTAGGCTTCATCTGATTTCACTAGAACTCCTGGCTCACCAAGCTCGACCGCCTGGCTTCCCAGGTAGGCTGGGAAAGCAGCTATTGGTAGCACGTCGTCTCCATCTTAGAGGTGAAGATGCGGAGCTCATGTAGCCTTTGTGTTACCCTCAAAGGCACCAGTCCTTTGGCTCTGAGTCCCTGTGCCAGTGTCCTGGTCGACACCCTCACCCTGGGCAGCCCCTGCAGGTCCTGCATGTTTGGGCTCCATATTGTGAGTGCAAGCAGCTGAGGTCCACTCACAATACAGAGAAAAGGCATCAAGAGGACACACCCCGCTGCAGGAGTGCCTTTCTCCCTGGTTGGCTGGTTGGCTGGTTTCTAACATGTGTTGGGTGTTTTTTTAGTGGCATGATAGAAAGTTCTAGAAGGCTCTCTGATCAACATCTATATCTGGACAGAAGGTAGATTAGATGCCTAGTTCCCCACATGAAATACTGTGTGGTGGACATGGCTGACCCTTCAGTCTGTTCAGTTTAGGAGAATTTCTTCACCACCAACCAGGGCCAGACCCATGTGGGATACTAGATACAAGGATGGGATACATCATGGCTCCCAAGGAGTCCAGCCCTGTGGGAAGGTGGACATGTGTGCAGAGGGAAGTGACATTCATCTCCACCACGGGGCCTTGGTCCTGTGCAGGACCTCTCATGCCATTGGTCTCACTCACACACACAGGGAGTGGTGAACTGGCCTCGAGGGACCATGAGAAGACAGGAAGGAGGCCCCAGTGTTGATGCCAGGGCTTGAGCAGGGTTTCCAGGGTCTCCAGGGTCGAGCCCACACATTTGGCAAATCAGCAAAGGGGAAGAGGGAGAGGAACAGAGGGGCCAGCATGTTCCGGGGCTCAGAAGCACCGACAGGAGCCTGCTCAGAAACCACACCAGCACGAAGGCTGTCCTGGCCTCTCCCCACCCCCTGGGGAGGCAGGGGCCTCACTTTCACTTTTTATTTTCAAAACACTGCACATTCCAGGGGGCAGCAGCAGCAGTCTTCCACTTTATCTTTTGAATTCTCGCCATTCTTTCCTGCAGGAGAGCGAGTTCCTTGGGAACATTTGGTGTCCCCACTCCCCAGGATGGAGCTTCCATAAATATTTGTTGAAGGAATGAAAGAGCCCTGGAAGGAAGGGGCTAAGAAATGGACAGCCCAAGGCCAGGGGAGGGCTGCCCCTCCGTCTCCCCAGTAGCTTGGCTCGAGCCAAGATGGCATCATAGCAGCAAGCTGCTGGTTCAGAGGCTGCTTTTGTTTAAAAAGAGAGAGAGAGAGAGAGAGAGAGAGAGAAAGAGAGATGAATTGCTTCGTCTTTTGTTTGTTGGAGCGGGCTTTAGCTTGGTACCATAGAGTCACCAGTCCCTAACGCTGACCATTCCTGGGCAATGGGAATCCCTTCACAGGGCACCTCTTGCTCAGGTCTGAGGTCAGATTCCAGAAATGGGTGCAATTCATTGTTGAGCTGGTGCTGGGGGCCGGGCAGGGCAGCTCACAATCTATACAATTGAGCTAGCTGCTGACTTAAAAAAAAAGAAAGAAAAGAAAACCCCTTTTTCAAATGATATGTCCTTACTTTCTGTTATAAAATATCTTCCAGAGTTGGACAGATTTGAGGAGTTTTCCCGTCAGTAAAGTCAAAGTACCATTGAGTCAGGGCAGCTCCATGGTGTCTAAACTGGGCTCTCACTTAGGATGCCACCCTCAGAGTGAGGCTCGGCTTTTACAGTCTTGAAGTCCTTAACAGTCTTTGGAAAAGGAAACCCACACTCTCATTTTTTCCAGGTCCTACAAACTACCCATCGCGTCCTGCATTGAGTTGAGAGTTCATTGAGCTTCCATGTGTGCCAGTTACTGTGGAGTGGCTACAGTGCCCCCCTAACTGGACAGATTCACAAAAGCAGGACCTCAAGGCTGGGCAGCAGTGGTAGTAACCAGCAGTGGGCAGCTGGCACTGTGGATAGCGCGGGTCACATTACTGCCACCTCAGTCTCCAAATGGTGCCCTGTGGCTTTTAGACCTTGATGTGCTCAGAAATCTATTGTGCAGCATCATGACTGTAGTTAATAATAATGAATTCTATGCTGGAATGGGGCTGAAAGAGCAGGTTTTGAACGTTCTCACCACAAATGATAAGCAGGTTGGATCTTAACTATCTTGATCAAGTCGTCTCCCCATGTAAACGTGCATCAGAACGTCATGTTGTAGACCATAAACATACATACTTTTTAACTTGTCAATTAAAAAGTAACTTTAAACATCTGTGATGAAACAGTTGCCAAGTCCTTCACATCCAGCACGTGATTAAACTTTCCACCAAGTCTTATCAAAACCCAGCCTGAAGCATGGCTCTATGTGGATGATACTTCTCTGTTTCTAAGGAAGGAAGATTCATAAAAAGAGGTGCCAAAGTCCAAGCCTGAAGTTACTCCAAGTAAGAGAATTCTTGTCCCAAAGAGGATGAGAACTTAATCATTTGTGTGTGTGTGTGTGTGTGTGTGTTAATGTAATTATCATTCCCCCTTCTGTATTTTGGCTGTCTCTGTGGTTCAAGTCATGAATTAAAATGTACCTTTCAAATTTTCCAAGAGCATCAAGTTTACGTTCAGAGAAGGTAACATTTTTGAGGGGAAAAAAAATACAAAAAAAAGCAGAGTTCTCAAAATGGTACTTGAATACTCTCAATATTGGGCGAATCTGCTAACCTTGTTGTCAGGAAATTTGTTTTCAGATGGAAAGGATAGAACAGGGTGAAGGCGAAACTGCTGCCATTTTGAATGATCCCCATTGTTCCCGCCAAGACAAACCACTTTCTCAGGAACAGAATGAGCCCCACAGGTCCTCGATCTTTGAGGTCCCCTGGGGAGATGGGAAGACAGGAGACAAGTAGAGTTCCTTGTTTGCAACCCTGGGAAGTGTAAATGCTACAACTTTTATTGTGGTATGCAGGACCTGGTTCCTCCTGAATATCTCTGGAGGCAGGAAGCAGACACTGGAATCATGATGAGTTACCCTTGGCCACTGCGGCCCTTATTGGGTGAGTCATTTGAGAAAATGCCAGAGCTAGGGTGTCGTTTTTATGTAGAGATTTGACAGACTTCACTGGAGCGTCCTTGTGTGTGAGTTGGTGAAACTGGGTTGGGAGGTCAGGTGAGGCATGGCTGGGCCGGTGCTTAGGACACAAGAAGGTACAAGATGGCGCAGGCTCTCTTCCCATTTCTGTCCTCGACCCTCTTTCCCATTCTTTCTTATTCACATTCCTTCTACATTTCCATAAAGAAATTAATTTGACTTCTTCTATTCAATGATCCCCTTCTTCCATTTGTTCCTTTACTGTTTAGTGGTTCTATTGATATAGAATTTACATACCATAAAATCCACCCGTTTGAAGGGTACAGTTGGATGAGTGTGGTCTATTTTTGAGACAGGGTCTCACTAAGTTGCTTAGGGCCTCATTAAGTTGCTGAGACTGGCCTGGAGCTTGGCGATCCTCCTGCCTCAGCCCCCCGAGTGGCTGTTATGGGTGTGCACCACTGAGCCTGGCAAGGGACTGCACTCTTGACCCCCAACTTGAGGGTAAATCATCTCCTATGCAGCGTATGTTAGAATGTCAGCATTGCCTCCTTAGGAACTCATTTCTTTTCTCTTAATTATTTATCTCCCCACTGATTTCATTAACTAAATGAAGCTTTTGGCAACTCACCAATCTCATTCACGAGTGTCTTCCTCGGTGTCTGTTCTGTGGGATGCCAGGGACAGAGTGAGCCCGACACCACACCTGCCCCATGGAGCTGACCCGGGAAGGACAGGTCTGCTCTGCTCTGCTCTGGCTACCAGAGCGAGCTCCTTCAGCCCCTGTCATTTCTCCCATAGAGTTTGAGTCCAGGAATTTTGTCCAGATTTAATCCCAGTGAGTCTGCTAGAGCCAAGATGCTGAGCTGAGCCCTCCTGCTGGGGGTGAGCCACAGCAGAGCTTGTTTCTAAGCAGCCTTGCATGGAAAAAAAAGAAAAACAACTTCAACCCACTGATGATCTTCTCTGAACCTCTGCGCACAGTCTAGAAACCCCTGGTGGCGGCAGAAGCGGCTGTTGGTGCGTGTGCCTCTGGTGGATTTCCCTTGCCCCTAGAGACTCTGGGGAGCGGAGGGTGACAGTTGCTCTTAATGTCCTTGTGAGCTTTGCTCATCGCCTGTGTTGGGATCAAAGTTGAGGCCGTCCGGCTTCTGTTTAGGGTCTTGCTGACAGATCAGGTCAGTCTAGGATGGGCTTCAGCTTCCCTAACGGGCTTGGTGGCACTGAGGTCCACCAGCAGACCTCAGGGGGCTAGCCCACTCCATGCCTGGCCTCAGGGGGCTAGCCTGCTCTGTGCCCTGCTGATGGTGAAGTGTGTTTTCCTTACAGGCTGATATTTCCTGAGGGCTTACTCATTTCCTTTGTCTAAACATGATGCTGCTGCGACATATCTGGCCACTCTACTATGTGGACTGAAGTTGACTGTCTTACATCTTGTCTTCTACAAGTACCCAAGACCCGTGTTCTGTTCTTTCTTTCTTTCTTTTTTTTTTAAAAAAACAGCTATATTGCAATATAGTGTACATCCCCTGAAATCTGCTCATTTAAAGTGCGCAATTCATTGGTGTTTAGTATTTTCACAGTTGTGTAGGCACCACCAACCACCAATGTCCACATTTAAACACTTTCCTGACCTCAAATAGAAGCCCCGCACCTCTCAGCAGCCACTCTGCATCCCTCACCTCCTCTAGCCCCGGGCCACCACCTGTCTACTTTCTGTCTATGTAGATTTGCTGTTCTGAACACTTCATATACGTCGAGTTATGCAATATCTGGCCTTTTATGAGGTTTCCTTCTCTTAACATATTTTTGAGGCTCATTTGTGCTGAAGTATGTATCAGTAATCCATTTCTTTTTGTGGCTGAGTAATATTCCATTTTATGGATATACTGCACATCAGCTGATGAACATTTGGGCCATTTCCAGCTGTCCTGACTATGAGTAATGCTGATGTGAAAGGTGTACAAGTTTTTGTGTACACATGTGTTTCGTTTCTCTGGTCTAGAGACCTCCGAGTGGAGTTTGGGTGTCATACGGTACCTCAGTCATCTGAGGAACCAAAGCCCAGTATTTCTCATTTACTTCCCCAAACCTCTTGAGGCTAAAGAAGCAATGATATAGGACTAAGGTCTCTCAGACTCTCAAACCCAAGACCCTTATTATTCAGACCCATATCAGAATATAACTGTGGCATCAACAAAGGAAAACTTTATACCTGAGATACCCCAGGAAAAGCATGGGATGTCCTTTAGAAGGGTCAGTGGTCCAACCTGTGGTCCCATGGTGCTGGCCAGGTGGGTAACAGGGGGGGTCCAGCCTCTCCACACCTGGCGTCTTTGGGTCAGTAGAGCTGCGTGGTGTTCGCTGTCTGCTCTGTACCATCACCTTCATGATAGCAAGTGAGGTTTGCTGGGTGCGTCCTGCAGCAGGAGGCTTTTTCTTAATAAGGTCAGGACTCGGGCATCTTTGAGCCCAGGCCCGAGTTTCCAGAGCTCCCCACTCTGCCAGCATCTGCTTTCTTAGAAACAGTTCCTGTGAAGAGCACGATCGCAGCCAAACACACTTGCTTCCAGGGTTGAATCCCCATCTTGTTCTCTCCTTTGCTTCGTGTTTGCTGATCTCTAAGATCCTTAACTGCTCTTAGAGGAAAGCGGAGATCCGAGGATTACCAGAGTAAGTCCTAAGTGGCCCTAGCAGACCTGCGGATTTGCTAAGTCATGCTTCTTTGCAGGAGAAGAACTGAATGGAGTGGCCCTAGAGAGAGGTCTTGCAGGAATCCACGTTTTTGCTCTGGGCTCTAACGTGGTTATTTCTTGAGCGATCGATGTAAACAAGTTTGATCGCACTTAGTAGGTGCCACATAAATGTTAGCTGAATGAATCGTGTGTGTGTTGTGTAAACGTATACAACACTTTTTTTTTTAACTTTTTTGAGTGTTTTAAATCAGTTGTCTTATTTTATGCCTCCAGTAGTCTTGTAAGATAGGCCAACAGGAAAGGCAGAAGAGAAGACTGAGCCTCAGGGAAGGTAGGGTCAGAATAGGAGAGTGGCCAAACAAGACGAGCCAGAGAACTTTCCTGAGCGAGTCATAAAACAGGTACCCTAATAAATCAGTGCTTATTTAATATCAAATGGTGTGTGTTCATCTACCTTTGTAATCACAAAATGCAGTGTAAAAGTTTGAGCTCCATTTTTTCCCTTGGAAACCTTTTATTGATAACCCTATGAAAGTTTCCTAAAATAAAACCTATATAGAATTTAAAAATCAAAATTCTTTTGAGTTATTACAATTAATAATTGCAACAATAACAGTAATAACTAAGACAGTATTTACTATTGGACTCTTTTTTTTAGCTTAAATATATTAGCCCTGTGGTTAACAATCTTTGTGAAATAATTGAAAGTACTGAGAAGCAGAAAGAAGAAAATGGATGTCCCCAAGATGTCTCTCCCATAGGAGCCTACAGGCGTGTTAATTGACCATCCATTTGGAAAAGCAGTTTGTTAACAGAGAGTAAGTTGGAGGTGTGCATGTCAACCCCAGTGTTGATCGCTGCACTCTCCGCAGCAGTGAGAAAAGATGGAAATAAACTAAATGCTTGTCGATATGGGTACAGAATAATTTGGTTGGAGTCACACAAAAGAAATACTCCATCACCATTAAAACTGACTAGTTGTAGAACACGTTCAAGAAGAACGCTTAAAACAGTGTTGAGGGTAGAAAGGAAATTGCATAAGGATCCCAACATTATAAATGAGGTCTTGTTTATGAAAACTTACGCACACAGTAAACTCTCATTTCAACCTTAGATTGTGAGGTAGCGTCAGGATCTGTAATTTTTTTTAAAGAAGCAAACATGACTAGACATCAATGTGGTAAAACGAACTATGTTTTGCATATTTAAAATACTTTATGCATTTGGGGAAGGAAAAAAAAAAAGTCAGACAACTTACCATCCAGGGCACTTCCTAAACAGAGAGACCTTATTGTTATTTTTCTTATAAAGTTGGCTCGTGGGGCTGGGGTTGTAGCTCAGTGGTACAGCACTTGCCTAGCATGTGCAAAGCCCTGGGTTTGATCCTCAAAACCACATTAAAAAAAAAAAACAAAACTAAATGAACAAAATAAAGCATTGTGTCCATCTACAACTAAAAATATTAAAAAAAAAAAGTTGGCTCATGCCATACAGGTTTTTGTTGACTGTATATTGTAAACATCTTTTCTGTCACGAATAAACTTCCTCATTTTCCCCATCTTTCTGTTTCAACTTCATTATGTTCTTGGATGAGCATTTTTTTAGAAAAAAAAAATTACTGAGGCTTCCTTCGAAATTTTTTATTATTACTTTCTAGTTATTTATTATGATCATTTATAATTAATAACTTAGTTACACACACGTGACACCGAAGGAACACATATGTAAAGGTAGAAGCAGAGTAACCATCTGGTTTAGTCAAGATGCACGGAATCTCGTGTGTAACTAAGATTAAAATACACACAGAATCCATTGAGAGAATTCCCCAAGGTGGGAATTTACGTGAAATCGATAATCACACAAAGGCCTGGATTGGAAGAGGGTCTCCGGTTCCTCCTGCAGGACCCAGTCACTGTCTCCACCTCCAGGATGTTTCCCGATGTCCCAGGCCAGGGGTCCATCCAAGAGAAGCCTTCAGGACCGCTGAGGATTTGCAGGACCCTATTCCTGCCTGCCTCCTGTCCTGGGCCACAGGACCCACCAGGTAGGAGGAGAGCCGAACGCCCTGCCTGTGGCATCCACCGCCTGTGCTCTAACAGGTGACAAAACAAAGACATCTGAACAGCTCCACTCTGCTTCTTGCTTCCCCCAGGGAAGCCGTCCTCTAGCAGAGGGACAGGACTTGGACGGTTAAGAGCACCTCTCCTGTTCTGAGCGGGGAGACGGAGCCCCAGGAGTGGCCTGGCAGCTGGCCCGGGTATCTCATTCCCACTGGGCATGAGTGAGCTGCTGAGGACTAGGGCACGGCTTCCCCTTTGGGACCTCAAACTGGAGCCTGGAAAGGCTGAGCTCAAATGCTGGGGGACATTTTGGACCCCAGGAGAGAGAAGAGCCATCAGGTAGAAAGGCCAAGAGAATGAGGCCCAGGGATCAAAGATCTCCCAGAGCAGAGAGCCAGCGCTGAGCAGGGCCCTCCCCGTCCCTAACCATCAGTGACAGGCCTGGGCACTCGACACGCTCACCGCCGGTTTTCTCATCTCTAAAATGAGTAGAGTATTGACCCCCACAGTTATTTCATCTCTGCTCGCTGGTATTCAATGCATGAACCTGCAGTGTCAATTAACACGGCAGACAAGGCTCTTTCAATAACCGTCTTGGGTACAGCTGGTAAGTATTAGGAAATCAGTTGATTCAGATCCTCACAGAGCCTTGTACCCCCAAAGAAATGGCAGATAGTCAAAGTGCTGAAAATAAAATTAACTGTAAATAAATTCTGAGAATTTATTCTAAAGAAATAACTGAAGATTCCAGGAAAAAGCTTAACGTCCACATTTGTTAATCGCTGCATTATTTATTCTTGAAAAGACAAAAAGAAAGAAGCCCAAATATACAATAATGAAACAATTGGGCGATAATTATGATATCCCTAGTATTTCTACTACAAGGATATTTACATTGTGACACAGAAATTGAATATGATCTCGCACTAAAGGTTAAGAAAGGGCATTTAAAATTGATTGAACATAAGATCACAGCTATATTTAAAAATAAATATAGTTGAAATAACTGAACATTTGCCAGTTTTCTGCAGAACAAGAAAGTAGAGTAGAAAGAAAACTTTTCTAAGCTTAAACATTGTGAAAGAAATCACAGGACTTATTTCATAATAATTTAAACCTCTCGTAACCTAAAAGTAAAAGCAAACAACTGAAAAAAATGCTCATTTTTAAATGAGATAAGATGTTATGCTATCTAATATATAAAGAGCACATACAAATCAATATGCAAGAGATAAATGAATAATAGATAATATGGAGAATTCAGGTTGAAAAAAGCAGTAGTTTAATAAATTTTAAAACTGAACAGCTTTTTAGCCATCCAAATAATGCAATTTAACATAATGAGACACAATTTCTAAGGCATGGAGAGAGTTTAGTTTTGTCTCTGTTTAGTTTTGCAGTATGTATGCTAGGCAAGCACTCTACCACTGGGCTACACTCTGGACCCTTTTATTTTGTTTTGAGACAGGATCTTGCTAAGTTGCCCAGGCTGGCCTCAAACTTGCAATCCTCCTGCCTCAGCCTCCCAAGTCAGCTGGGATGGGCATGCCCTCATGAGCAAATTTTATTTGTTTTAAAATGAGAATTCTTGTTACTGATGAATGTGATAAATGGGTATTTGTGTATATTGCTGATAAGAATGTAAATAGTTGAAAACATTTTAGAAAGCAATTAAGCAACATTCACCAGATACCTTTAAATGTTTGTCCCTGGGACCCAGAAATCTTGCTTCTGAGAATTTATTCTAAAGAAATAACTCAAGATTCCAGGAAAGAAGCTTAATGTCTTAATGTCCACATTTGTTAATCACTGCATTATTTATTCTTGAAAAGACAAAAAGAAAGAAGCCCAAATATACAATAATGAAACAATTAGGTGATAATTATGATATGCCTAGTATTTCTACTACAAGGATATTTACATTGTGACAGAAATTGAATATGATCTCATGCTAAAGGTTAAAAAAGGGCATTTAAAATTGATTGAACATAAGATCACAGCTATATTTAAAAATAAAAAAAGCCTCTGTCATGGTTTTATCTAGCAAAGGAAAATTTTAAAAACCTGTACACAGTCACCAAAGTCTAGAAAACAAACCAAAATGTTGTCGATGTTCTAGGTGGTAAAATTTCTAAAAATTCTACATTTTAGAACTTCGCAGATTTTTGTAGCGAATGTGAATTAATGTTAAAATGGGGGGAAGTTACTGTTCAAGAAATTTGTGACTTGGGGTGACTTACCCAGTGAGCAGGATTTCCTTTGCTTTTACCAGATTTGTATTTTAATAGAAGATTCTTTGTTCAAAAAACAGCAACAACAAAAAGTCAGCTCTGTGTTCCTCAACCAACATCTGCCCTGCCCTGCTGCCGGGCTTCAGTAGGTGATCTGCTTTCGTTTGGGTTATTCCCGTGTCGGTTTGATGTACTGCCTTGCGCAGTTGCCGTGTTGGATGGAGGAGCTCTCCATGCTGCTTGCGCGAGAGGATGGTTTAGAGAGAAAGTGTGGGTTTTCTGGTGACTTTTGACGGGTCATCTGCCCTGTGTTCACTAAGAGACCGTCTTCTCAGCAAGGACTCTGTCCGTTTGTGCTGTCATGTGTACACTCTTTTTGAGACTCCAGAGTTATCAGCATGGAGATTAAGTCACAGTAGATCATTTACGAGTTGTGGCTGAATCAACCCATGTTGGGCACCTGTCCATACTGTGGCAAGTGGTAGTATAGGTGCTTTAGTTTATTGGGCATGGTACTTACCGGCTTAAAACCTAGAACCCCGCTCTCTGAGGATCCCCCAGGCTCTAATGTAGCACCATGAATAGAGCTATAACTTAAATGTGAGTCAATGAATTTTTAACTCAATGAATGAACGGGTAGCCCGAGGACAGGCAACCCGATGAATGGGTAAACATCAATGGACAAATGAATGTATGCATGAATTAAAGAACCCATCCTGGATTCCACTTAGAAATTGGAGAAACATTGCTGGCTTACCGAGCCTCTTTGGCTCCTGAGCTTTATGAAAGTTTTTGAGGAATAGCCAGTCCGCAATGACCCCAAAAACATTGTTCACATCTGAGTGCGTCAATATTCTTGTGGCTATATTGCAGAGCTGTCTAGAAACAAGGATACTGTAAGTCAACTTATTTTGGGCACTCACAGCCAGCAATTCTGTCTTCAATAAATGATTCATGTCCGAAAAGCATTTAGGTACATTTGTTTTCTAATAAATCTCTATTCAGGCCCATTATGTTCGAATCAAGCCAGGGAAATTGCCTAGGTTCGCTTGGCATCCCTGTATGGAAATCAAAGAAAAAAGATTCCTGACCTCGCCATATTGATCTCCTATCACCCCCACTCCTTACCAGAAAATAAAGATTGGCAATGCCAGGATCTCCAGGACTTAAGGGTCAAGGGCACTTCACAACCAGGGAGAAGAAAAAGAGCCCAGTTGCTAGCATCTGAGATGAGGGAGGAAAAGAAAAGCCACTTGCTCATTTGCTTCAAAAGTCTAATTCCTCCAAGCTGACCCCACTGACTGAGCTGTGACAGCTGGCCCAGTGCTTCCTCTAAGCTCTGCTCCTGCCCACCTGACACTCCAGGTAGGAATGCATGCGTGTTCCCAAGAACCAGCAGCACTGGGGTGGAGGGCTTGGACAAATCGCATCTTCCCATTTTCTGAGCCATAGAATTGGAACTGATAATGGAGGCCCTATCATCTGCCCTGCAGAGCCCCTGCACATTCCTGGCCACACTGAAACCTCCCACCACTTTGTGGGATCAGTGCCTCTGTCAGTATTTCTGGTGGCAGATGAGGAAGCCGAGATTTCCAGAGGCTATGTCCAAGCCCATAAGGATACATAGATGGTCAAGAGCCAACTCAGATGCCCTGACTCTCAATTCTGGACTTCTGCACTGCCTGATTCCACCACTGTAGAGTCAGATTCTAGGTTCCCCAGGGGGAGTTGAAGCCCAGGTGGCACATGCCAGTGCAAAGTAAGCTCCTGATCAGTATAAAGCTTCCTAGTGTGCATTTGCACAAAATCAGCTGGTTTGCAGATTGTCTCATGCCCATCTTGTTGTTACCCAGGCTGTAAGTTTGGTTGCTATGCGTCTCACTATCTGTGCTGCTGGAAGCCTTCCAGGTCTGGAGGTTGGACCTGTTTATCTAGTGATGTCTGATCTTTCCAGCCCTAGTGTTTTATCTTGTGAGAAATGGTAGTGATCAATCCTGATGGAGCAGTTGGCCCTGGTAGGCTAGGTGGGCTAGGCGGGCTAGGCTGCCTGAAAGAGAGATTGTGCAACCTTATCAGCGTTCCAGAGAATGGGTGTGGCTGTCTCTAGTGGCTCCGGATTATCATCCCAAGGGTGTCCTGGCAGAATGTGAAGTTGTCGGCCATGTGGACCTGGGTAAGTTGCAGAGAATTGAAGAGATGATGGTTGAGCCTGTTCCCCAGTGGGGATTAAAATAACTGAAACTACTAGAGGATAATAGAAGTTTAAGGAAATTTCCAGCAAAGTTTTGAATTTTGTTGTCTCAGTTTTATAGGCTTTTAAATATTTTGTTTTATTTTTAAATACTGAAGACCAGATTTTATTTTTTAAAATGTGGGGGGTGCCTTAATTTGATGGTCTGTCTGCACTGGGAGCTCCGGCCGGCCTCACCCCTGCCCTGAAGTCTTCTTGCTGCCTGTGGGGAGGCAGAGACACCTTCATCTACTTCTTCATGTGTCCCGTGGCCTTATCCCAGGGCTTCTTGAGACCAGGGAAATACAGGTGTTCACAGCAAGCACTGAAGTTATGATGGTCTGGGTCCTTCAGTACCAGTTTTTTATTTCTCTTCCACATAGTAGATACATGGCCCATATTGTATCTACAGCTCATTTCTTCTGTGACGTCTGTATGGGGAATGAACCGGTACCAGGCTCAGTTACTACCTCAAAAGCAATGGCTTTGAACTGCTTGCCTGCAGGATGGAAATCAGGACATCAGCATTTTAATGAAACTTGTGAGTGGGCTTGTGGAGGGGGAGGTCCTGTGAGTCACTGAAGCTCAGGGCCATCTCAGTGTTGCATGGATGTCAGAAGAAAAAAGAAAAATCTTGTTAAAACAAACCCATCTTTAGAGCCCCAAGTGGATGAGTTAATAAAGGTGGTGCAGGGGCCAAAGATGGTCGGTCACCCTTGTTGGAAATGGTTGGATTTCAGGTATTTTTGGATTTTGAAATATTTGCATGTACACAGTGAGATATCTCAGGGATGGGACCCAAGTCCAATTAGGAAACTCACAATGTCTCATGCACGCCTCACACACACACAAGACCTGAAGATGATTTGATTGGTACTAAAAACGTTCTGGGCTCTGAAGCATTCTATGTGGATTTTCAACCTGTGGGTGGTGTGGGAGCCACGGAGGAGCAGAGGAGGGGCGCAGGCCGGGAGCAGCCTGGCAGTGAGTGTGGGGACCTGGCTGGGGAGCTGTTTCTGCAGGACCTGGGGCCCCCCTTGTGCTTAGTCACTGCACTCCCTGAACCTAGCTGTCCACCCAAGGGCACACGGGCAGCAGGCCTCTCCACGAGCTTCCGTCCGCACCACGTGAGCAGGATCCTGCGGCCAGGATCCTGCGGCCAGCTGCCAGGCCTGCCCACGCCACCTTGGTGGTGGGGGGAGTAGAGTAGGTGATGGTGTGTGGACGGAACAAAGCTCTCCTTTTTGTTTTAGTGCCAGCTGGTGATGCCATCTCCCTCGGGCCTGCTTTTGTGGCCCAGAGCTGAGTTCTGGCCATTTGCTGCCCTGCTGCACAAGGGAACCACCCTTCACGCTCCTCAGGCTGAGGTGCTTTCAGGCTTCCTGGGTTTACGACCAAACGGAAGGTCACTGCCACCTGAAGTCCCAGCAACAATTCAACTCCACTACACTCTGCTTTCCTTCTGGATTTGAAAAGTCTTCTTTATTAATTGGAATATTCTCATTTAAAATAGAAATGAATGAATGTTTACCCATTTAGAAGTTATATTTTCTTTTTTTTAAAATATTTATTATTCTTTTAATTTTTTGGCGGACACAACATCTTTGTTTGTATGTGGTGCTGAGGATCGAACCCGGGCCGCACGCATGCCAGGCGAGCGCGCTACCGCTTGAGCCACATCCCCAGCCCTAGAAGTTATATTTTCCTTATTTCATTTCAGTTTCTCGTTTCATGCTATCATTTGGAAACTTCTAGAAACAATACAGTTTATTTTTTACTTTTTGATACCAGGGATTGAACTCAGGGGCACTCGACCACTGAGCCACATCCCCAGCCCTATTTTGTATTTTATTTAGAGGCAGGGTCTCACTGAGCTGCTTAGCGCCTCCCCTTAGCTGAGGCTGGCTTTGAACTTGCGATCCTCCTGCCTCGGCCTCTGGAACAGCTGGGATTACAGGCTTGAGCCACCGCGCCCAGCCTGAATACACTTTAGAAATATACTTTTCACTGAGCATCTTTTAAAATAGCTCACATGTTCTTGGTTGTTGACAAAGTGACCAGCTGGTAGAGGTGAGAGCCCTGCAGCCCCCGATGGCCCTTGGGGAGAGCTGGATCAGGGTCTGGAGATGGTTGGCCTTCTACGTGGGAGGAGGGCACGACAGGGGTGCCACAGGACTGACAGAGGGCAGGAGCCTGAAAACTCACTACCCCAACTTTTGGAAGTGGTACCATGAACTTATTGGAAACTGACGTCCAGCAGTCTCGGCTTCTTGCCTGATGGGGCACGTTGAAAGCCTAGTCTTGTGCGGACTTGGCGCCCACATCTAACCACTGTCAAGCTCTGCACTTGACCTGCTCTAGCTAAACCTACAGTGGCTTTCTGTGACAATGAGATAATCACGTCAGACATGCATCGTGTGCATCTGATTGCTATTCAGAATCCTGTGGTGTTGAACTATGAATGTTTTATCTCATAGAAGCGAAAGCTACAGAAGGCCTACAAGAAATATCCGGTTTTATTTCCTTCCATCTTTTTTTCTTTTTCTCATGATAGAAGAAGTTACCTAGGTTATCCATCTGTGTTTTTCTCTGAGTCTTGGATCCCTTGACTGTGAAAGCTCTCTAGAATTTATTTTTCTGTTATGAGCTACTCAGAACCAACTATGAAATAGAATCTTGAAAGCATGTGTTTTCTGTAGACTTAAGTCTTTATGATTCTACAGCTAGGATTTGGAAAGAGACTGAGGACTGTTTGTTAGAGGACATAATGAAAATCTCGAGTATGATTTATAGCTTCTTCAGAGTTCAGTTTGTTTTAATGGACATCATGTACTGTTCAGGGATCTTGAACAAAGCACTGTCCTATAAAATTTTAAAATAAGCTAATTTTACATAGGCTTCTGCTGAACTCTCAGACTATGATGAGTTTTTGAGAAGTGTTTTAGGGAGAGATGGTCCCTATGACAGTGAACTTGAGTCTAGAATATTTTCTCTCCTGTTTTGTTTTGGGCCTTAGGCCAACATAACTGCAAGGAATCCAAAAACTAAACTTAGCCTTGTTTGTCAGGACTGAGGGCTAAGGGACTCGCCCAGGGCTGCCCAGGTCCTGGCTGTCCTGGGGGTGAGGAGTGGCCAAGTCCGTTCCACTTAGAGCACAGCCATGATCCAATGTTCTGTGCCCAGAGGCCACCACACAGGTCTCTCCTGAGACTCAGCTCCCCCTCCTCAGGCACCGAGTCCAGCAGACCAAGAGCAGGGGTCCAGATGCTGGACGCTCCAGCCGTCCCTGCCCCGGCGGCTGCTGCTCTCTTGGCAGCCCCTGCAGTTTCCGTTACTTTCAGTCGTCAGTGGCCAGCCAGCGCTCAGCACCTTCTCCGTAGGCGGGAGTTGGAAAAGCAAGGTGGAGCCTGATCCCTTAATAACCACGGAGGAAAAAATGCATTGAAAAGATAAAAAACAAAAGCCTGCCTTGGGAGGGCGTAGATTTGCTTGGTTTGGAAAAAGGATCTTGGAATGAATCTAGCCAGTTTCTTCCTAAGGATGACGATCTAAAGCCTGGACTGGGCCAGGCTCCAGGTGGGCAGACTTGCTAAGTTGTGTGTGTGTGTTTGTGTGTGTGTGTGTGTGTGTGTGTGAGAGTGGTGTATTCATGTGTGTCTGATAGGGTGCGTGTGTGTGCATGCATATGTGTGTGTGTTGGGTGTATACATGTATGGTGTGTAGGGGAGCGTTCATGTGGTGTGTGTTGTTGGGTGCGTGGGGTGTGAGTGTGTGAGCGAGTTCACAAAGACACTGCTGTTAGTGTTGGGTTGGCTTCGGTTTGTTTCTATGCTCGGTTTTAGAATATGATCCTCCTCTATGACTTTGTGGCTTTGTCACTTAATGTTGTAATGGAACTTTGTCCTTTTCACCCACCTAGGATGGTGACACTTTCTCCTCCTGCTGGGTGAGTCTCCCATGATGCACTTTTTGTTTCCTCGTGCTGGAAGCCTGGGGTGCTTCTCGGTGGTGCTCACAGCAGCAGTCGCGACACGTCCGCCCAGGAGAGACTCTCCTGGGCCTTGATTTGGTCCTTGAGGCAGGCTGTTAGCCGCATCAGGGGATCAGGCGTGTGCATGTGTTGAAGGTCCTGCTTGTGAGTATCGAATGGCGTAGTGGGAAGGTGGAGTGGATTTGTTCTCACCTGGGGCCAGGAGTCCTGGAGAGTTATCATTAAAACAAATAAGCCTCCTTTGGAATAAAAAATGTAGTATAAAAGAATTTGCATCCCTTTGATCTCTTTTTGTATGTTTTATGAACCATTATGGATTTTGAGGTCGAAAGATTCTCAATAAGGAACTGTCTAGATTTTAATGATGTTGGTAAATTGGCGTGAGTATTATTTTAGCAATTTTTAGATTGATTTCTTTGGAAGAAAGAAATTTTTGCCTCTTCTACAGTCCTGACCTGATTGAGTACTATAATGTGAGTGATAAATAAACAAACCCTGAAAACAAGCTGTTGACAGAGTCATCCCGGTTTTGGCCTTAGCCTATCCTGAGCAGGACTGAAGCTCATGCTTATTTACGATACGAGCCGCGCAACATGGAACAAGGCAGAATATGGAAATCTTAACTGAGGTTCTCTTGTTTGTTGCCTAATTTAATGCTTCGGGCTGACAGCTCTTTGTGTCTGTTTAGAGGAGAATCCATGCAGCTTGAACCCTCTCCTGGGTGGATTCTGCACTTTCTTTAATTTGCCTGTGTTTCCACCAACACGGGCCAGGCAGCATACGGTACATCTGCTTTACCACCATAACTCCCTTGGGAGTCTCATGGCTCACAGGCTCTGCGTGTGCGTGTGCGTGTGTGTGCATGTGTGTGTGTGTGTGTAGAATTAGAAATGCTGCCAGAGGCACCCAGAGCAATGGAGCACACCTAAGATTATTAGGTAGTGAAGAAGGTAAAGGCTTATGAGGCTTTGGCAAGTGTAGGCCAGAGTGACGACCCGTAAGGCAGGTGTCTTAATTGCTGAAGGACCCATTAAGGAAAGGCCGGCCCCTCGATGTACGTTAAGGAGGAAAACAGTTTACATCTCAGTGGCTTCCCCAGAAATGGCGCAGCCAGACATCAGCTGCCCTCTCTGCCTCCCTACCTGCTTGCAGAGGGAGCCCTGCTCTCCCAGGCCCCGTTCGGGCAGGTGTGGGTGTTTCCAGTGTGTCCGGCTCACCCCTCACGGCCGCCTCGTGATGATGGGGAAGCGAAGGGCGTCAGCTAAGCAGCTTCGAGCTGTCAGGCCCAGCTTGGAGCGTGGCCTGAGCTCCATGTGCTTCATTCCACCCACCCCACGGGGCTGGGTTCCGAGTGGCTGCAGCTCCTTCACCTTCCAGAACCCTTTCCTCTGTTGCTGACTGGCTGCACGGTCGCCTCTCGGGCTCTTGAACAGAAGTCCACCCATGCTTCTTTCTGCAAGTAGGCAACTGGCTGCTCTTTCCTTGGAGACACGTAGTACCCCACCTGCATCCCACGTGCGTGGTGTCTATCCTCTGGCCTCCATGGGAGCTGGGAAGCAGGGCCGCCCCATTCTGTGCCCATAGGAATGAAAAATAAAACACAGAGAGGAAAAAGTAAATAAGCCATAGTCCTTCAACCAAAAGGTAGCCACTACTTACCCCCATGGATAGAGCCACAGAGGTAGCTGAGAATGGTACCTAGATATCTTACATTCTTATTTCACAACTCAGGACCATGTCCTTGAGAAGTGTTTGAATCAAAATATTCTCATACAACCCTCCACATAATAGCTATGAACTAACTTAACAAAACCGACCCATAGTTGAGGGTTTCCGTCATGTCCTCAGCGACTGCTAGAAACTTAATCCAATGATTAGTTCAATTCAAAATCGACTGATCTATCAGCAACCTGGGAAAGAAGGACAATTTGGAGTAAGTTATCCTTCTTGACCCTATTGTGATTCCTAGTGACAATTTCTTTTGTCTGTTTAAAACACTGATGCAATGATTTTTCAGATCTGTGTCAAGCTCTTGGGTTGGACTCTCCTGCTGGGAAGTTCAGGTGCGATGTGCAACTGGGCTTTCTGGCACTGCGTCTGTTCCCTGTGACGCCTCTGAACAAAGTCGTCATGTTTCGACGTCCCTTCCGCTTGCCATATTAGCTCACCCGGTATAGCTGCTCTGGGATTCCCCTTCCTGTGAGAATCCTCTCTCTGCCTTTCACTCTGGGGACACCTGTACCGTAAGCCTCAGTTGTATCCCCTCTGTCTGCCCTCCAGGTGGCCTGCGCTGGCCTCGGTAGCCAAGGTTCACTGTGTGGACTGTTGGACCAAGATGCCCAGCAGGACGGGTTCCCTGCTTGACATGTAGAGGGGCCATTCTCAAGGTCCTGTGGTGTGTTCTGGAAAGGATTAAAAGCACTGCAGAGCTCGCCCTGTGCAGACCCCTGCAGACCCCTGCAGACTCTGGGCAGACCCTGTGCAGACCCTGTGCAGACCCTCGCAGACCGCTGCAGACCCTGTGTAGACCTGTGCAGACCGCTGCAGACCCTGTGCAGACCCTGTGCAGACCGCTGCAGACCCTGTGCAGACCTGTGCAAACCACTGCAGACTGCTGCACACCCTGTGCAGACCCCGTGCAGACTCTATGCAGACTCTGTGCAGACCGCTGTAGACCCCGTGCAGACCCCGTGCAGACTCTGTGCAGACCCCGTGCAGACCCTGTGCAGACCCCGTGCAGACCCTGGGCAGACCCTGGGCAGACCCTGGGCAGACCCTGTGCAGTCCCTGTGCAGACCCCGGGCAGACCCCAGGCAGACCCTGTGCAGATTCTGTGCAGACCACTGCCCTTGCTTTTGTAAGTGCCCAAAACGAGCAAAAGATAAGATTGTTTTGGTATTTGGGGCACATGAGTTCTTCATTGTTGCCCTTAATGATAAGAAATATCTTAATGATAAGAAATGTGGAAACAGCTTCATAGTTTTTTTGTTGATTTACAAATTCTGTAAGTTACTGCTCTGGTATTAGCATAAAATTCTAATCACATCCTTGCGTCATGTAGTATGCTACTGAAGTGAGTTTGCTGGGCAGTTTGTCCCCATAACCTTCTAGGTACTTAACAAAGCTGAAAGAGGAGAGGCAAACCATCTTCTCTCTGGCTCTTTTACCCTGGTCAGATGCTTATACCCTCTTTTCTCAGTCTGACAGTAAATTGGCTAATTGCCACCTTGTAAGAGAAAGACATGCAGGACGATTAACCCAAACTTGTATTTGGAATAAACTTAAGACGTGCTTCACTTATTTATCCACCTCTCTAAATAATTTAACCTTGTTTCTTTCTTAATTATCAGCACTAAGACTAAAGAGTTAAATTATTTAATAACGCACAGCATTTTCACCTTGTTCTTCAGTTAAATTCCTGACTATTCTTATTTTGTTTTTACATATAAATTTGAGAATCAGTTTATAAATCCTTTTTTTCATTGCTATAACAAAATGCCAGAAGCTGGATAATATATGAAGAAAAGATGTTTGTTTAGCATATAGTTCTGGAGGTTTGAGAGCAGAGCACTTGCTTCTGCGTGGCCTTGATGAAGGCCTCCTGGTGGATGGATATATGAGGGTCAGAGCTTGGGAGGGTGACGGACCACATGGCAAGGCAGGATCGGAGAGCCAGGAGGGACTGTCTCATTTGTTATGACAATCTGCTCTCATGAGCACTCTTTAGACCAGCATTAATCCCTCCAGGGGCAGTGCCCCCTGTAACCTAACCACCTCCCACCAGGCCCCACCTCTGAAAGGCTACACCACGCCCAATGTCATCACACTCACAAAATCCAAAATTGATGCCCTTCTCAGGAGGTGGATTAAAATCTTATTATCCCTTTTTACAGACTGGACATAGAGCAGAGCTTCGAACCCAGGCAACCCAGGGCTTCCACCTGCTCCCCGCCCCCACAGCAGTCTAAGACTGGGACTCGAGGTCCGAGGTGGAGGTCAAAAACCTAAGAACCCAAAGAAACCAGGGCTGTGTGCCCACTCCTCCGAAGGCTTGCCTGCCGCCGGTCCCCCCTTGAACACTGCCAATGTCGTGCTGAGCCCCAGTGTGTTAGTCTCAGGGAGGGTTTTACCTGAGGATATGGTGGTCTTGAACTTTTATAAGGAGAAAATCCTTCCTTTTCCTCGCACCCTACCACTGATCGGGAGCTGAAGAAGGCGGCCCGGGACCCCGCGTATCTGATATTGGCTGGTTTCCTTTTCTTGGTGCCAAATCAGCAAAGGATTTGTTAAGTATGTGACCTACGTTTGCTAGACCCCAGGAACCCAGGGAAGAATCACACTTCTAGCAAGACTGTCTGGAAGCTATTAGTGACTAATCCAGGTACTAGGAATAAATTGCATGAATATTCAACATCCAACGGCGACTGCTGCCAACTGTATCCAAAATCACTCCTTCCTGTGCATGTGGCTGCTCTGCCAGCTCTGTGCCTGGTCCTGAGAAGGAGGCTGCCCGTGTCGAGTTCACAGTCCGGAAACGTCTGCAGAAATGCTGTCTAGGAAGGGCTGAAACGTGACCGTTCTGACCAGCTCTGCCACACTGACTGCAGAGAAACCCAGCCAGAGGTTCCGTGGCATGTCCCTCTCGGAAAGCCATGGGAGTAACACAGGGTGCAGTACCCCTTCCAGATCACCTGGGCAAGTGGTGCGCGCCTCCTGTGACCATCCTCACAGCTGAGGTCGTCCCCAAGCCAACCTAGAGTTCCCAGGAGAGGCCAGCTTCCCCACTCTGAGCATCCTTTGGGCCCATGAACCTCCATGGTCTTTTGCTCCACACTGGTCTTTTGCTCTTGGGATAACTTCTGGGCTGTTCTGAGCCCAAGAGAAGCCCCTCCTCAGACCTAAGGAGTACAACAGCCAGGACAGGTGCAGGAAAGAGCTCAGAGTTAAACAGCCAAGCCCCAAGAGCAGTTGTCAGTTGCCCGACTTAGGAGTTGCCTCAGTTTCTTTTTTTGAAAAATGGGCTAATAATACTTACCTTGTAGGATTCATGGGCGTCTTGAAGGAGATAATAGATGTGCAGCTATTACGTAGGTCATTCATTTGGAGGCTTTATTGATGAAGATTGTGAACTATTAAAGTTCATCCTGGAACTTGTGTTCTTCCTGGGGTACATTCTGCTCCTAGGAGAAGCCAGCCTGCTCTGCTCCCGCCAGCCTGCCTCAGAGCCTCCCAGAACCCTGCCTTCGCGCCTTGCCTCAAAGGCTTCATTTGTCAAACTGTGAGGTCACTTCATGCTTTCGTTTTGGAGCTGGAGTCTGGTCACAGGACCAGGAACCTGGTTGCTCTGTATGTGTTGCATGTCTGATTTTAGAACATTTAAGGTGTGTGGGGGGAGAGGGGGTGCAGTGGGGGAGTCCTCTTGTCTTCATAGTTAGGAGTGTTTACTGGCATCCACAAAGTTCAACCTCTGTCTACCTTCATTCAATCATTCTGCACATATTAGAAAATAACTGCGTTCCGTCCACATGCTGATGATGGTCTCCGGGGCTGGGAGACAGTGATGATCTTCAAGATGGTCTTGGAGCAGCTGGCAGCCCAGAGGAGGAAGGCGAGCCCCTGGACCAGCAAGCAGAGTGACAGCAGATGTGCACTAGGGTGGGGTACTGGGGGGCCAGTCCAGCCCCACTGTGTCCCCAAAATGAAGCCCAGGGCTGGAGTTCAGGCACGTCCTGCCAGAAGGGAGGGGCCATTGAGACCTGGAGGAAGAGAACAACCAAGACACAGAGGGAGAAGGACAGGCCAGGTGGGGCGGGGGGCAGAGGGAAGGCCCAGAGCTGGGGCCTTCGCTGGGAGCCGCATGGACCGAGGACAGCACGTGGGAACGTGGCTCAGTGCCCACCTGGCCACCACTCAGCTGGGAGCGCGGAGACCCATCGACAATAATGGTCCCAACTTCAGAGGGCTCCCGAGAGTTAGAGGGGGTGTTGTTCTAAAAGCATCCAGACTGCACCTGCAGGAACTAAGCCCTGTGGCAATATTTGCAAAATAAAAGTAAATCGACCGAGGCACACAGAGTCTAATCTTGAGCATAAATTTTTCTTTTCAGAGCATCTTTTCTGATTTCAAAAGCACATCACGTTTTGGCTAATGTTTGGCATCTGTTTGTGTTTCAGGGCTTTTCCTGAGTCCTGGGTCTTCCTTTCGTCTGGACATATTCTACCGCAGCTATTTATTTATTTTTGAACAAGAACATCTCACGTCATGGACCTCGTTGGACTGCTGAAGTCCCAGTTCCTGTGCCACCTGGTTTTCTGCTACGTGTTCATCGCCTCGGGGCTCATCATCAACGCCACGCAGCTCTGCACGCTCGTCCTCTGGCCCATCAACAAGCAGCTCTTCAGGAAGATCAACTGCAGACTGTCCTACTGCGTCTCTAGCCGTAAGACCCTTCCTTACACTTCTGTCCTCCCGGCTTCCCCGGGACCAGTCTGTCGGGACTGTGGCTCTTGATATGGTCCGCTGGCCTTTCGGTCCCTGCTCCGCTGTTCTGGGTTTTGTTTTGGTCTGCTTTCTGTTGGAAATGTCTATTTTCGTCCTCACTCTTTGAAAATGGTGCTTTGAATGAGGACTGCCAGGAACGTGAAATTCAGTGGGCAAGAATGCTGTGTGGCTTCTACCCCCAGTTCTCGCTTCTCAGACGCGATCCGTGTCCCTGGGTCTTAGTTATCCTTAGAGAAACAGTAGGTACATCTGGCCCGTGAGTGTACCTGTGAGTCTCTCTGGGTGTGTACATTGACACACTATATATACACTTCTTTTTGCCATGCTGGGGATCAAATATGCATATATTTTTTTAAACGAATGACAGTTTTCTCTACTGTTCTCTTCCTTGCTTTCCTCCCATCTTTTATTTTGAGATGATCATAGATTTACATGCAGCTCTGAGAAACAATAAGGTAAAATCCCAAATGCCCTTCAGCCCGTTTCCCCCAGTGGTAACGTCTTGCTCAGTGAATTACAACATCCCAAGAAACGGACATTAAGAGGATCCAGCAACCCTTCTTGGCTTTCTCAGCTCTTATACACACTTGTTGGAGTTTATGTAATGTGTTTATGTCATTAGTTTCACACATGACTAATCTAACTAGCCTAAGTTTTGGCATTTAAAAGTGAAATCAGTGCACTGCGTATCTAGAGATGTGCTCCATCGTTGCTGTTGATTGACTTTAAGCTCATACCTCTTCTCAAAAGCGGAACATGCGCTGTATCAGTAGCATTATGCACAGGTACAAACGTATTTCAAAATATGAATGCTTTCAAATTAAGTCCTCTTCAAAATCTGTAACCTTAGATTATGTCACCAGTCCAAAATCATCAATATTTTTGTGAAACCTTAAAAAAAAAAAAAGAATTTGAATCAAAACAATAAAAGCTATGTACAATTTTCTAAATGAGTTACTAGTGATCCAGTTCGTTTTTATGTTTTTAATGTATTTTTAACTTTTATTGACACGTAGTAATTATGTATATTTTGGGGGTACAGTGTGACACTTTGATATGTATATACAAGCACAATGATCAGATCAGAGTAACCGGGCACATCCATCATCTCAAACAGTCGTTGCTCTTTGTCTTGGGAATATTCCAGTCCTCTCTACCAGCCACTTTGAAATATACCATTGATTTTTGTCGTAATATCCTACTGTGCTGTAGCACACTAGAAGTTACTCCTCCTCTACCCCACAATGCTGCACCTGTTAGCTGAGCTCTCTCCATCCCTCTCCCCCTCGCCTTCCCAGGCGCTGGGAACCACCATCCAACTTTCCCCATGTAAATGAGAACTTGTGGAATTTGTCTTTCTATGCCTGACTGATTCCCCTTAGCATAACATCCTTTGCTTCTGTTCATGTTGCTGCAACTGATGTTTTGCCATTCACTTTCGTGGCTGAGTAATATTCTAACACAGGTGTGGACCACATTTTCTCCATCTGTCCATCCTTCAGTGGACACTGGGTTGATTGATCAATCTCTTGGCTATGTTGAGTAGTGCTGTAACACACTGTGAAGTACTGCTGTCTCGTGACATACTGATTTCATTTCCTTTGGATGTCTACCCAGTCGTGGGAGTGCTAGATATGTGGCGGTTCTGTTTCCGGCTTCTTGAGGAACCTCCACACTGCTTTCCACAATAGCTGTGCTAATTTATATGGTTAGCACTGCTAGCTTTCCCTAAATCCTGGCCACCAATTGCTATTTTTTTTGTCCCTTTGATAACAGCCATTCTAAGTGGGGTAAGATGGTATCTCAATGTGGTTTTGATTGGCATTTCTCTGATGAGTAGTCATGTTGAATATTTTTTTCATATGTCTGCCATTTATACATCTTTTTTGAGAAATGTCTATTTAGGTCATTTGCCCATTTTTAAATCAGCTCATCATCACCATCATCACCACCATCACCATCATCATTGCCACCATTACCGTCATCATCACCATCAGTCACTGTCATCATCACCATCATTACCATCATCACCATCACTACCTGACCATCATCATCATCACCACCACTATCACCATCATCATCACCATCAATCACTGTCATCATCACCATCACCACTATCACCATCATCATCACCATCAATCACTGTCATCATCACCATCACTACCATCATCACCTGACCGTCATCATCATCATCACCACTATCACCATCATCATCGCCACTATCACCATCATCATCACCATCACCACTATCACCAACATCATCACCACTATCACCATCATCATCACCATCATCATCACCATCACCACTATCACCATCATCATCACCATCACCATCACCATCACCACTATCACCAACATCATCACCACTATCACCATCATCATCACCATCAATCACCATCATCGTCACCATCATCATTTTATTTTGAGTTGCTTGCACTCCTTAATGTCCTGGATATTAACCCCTTGCCAGATGACTAGTTCATTGTGATTATTACACAAGCATGAAATAACGTTTGCTCCAATTCAGTCCCTCATACTTCCTTTTTTCCTCCTCTTCTTCCTCCCCCTGTTCCCTTTTCTTTACTTACTGATCTTTCTCCTGTTTATTTATGGTTTTTAAAATCAGTGCATTACAGATACACATAAAGGAGATGTTCATATACACACACTGGCAGGTTTGGTCAGTGTCGCTCCCCCATTCTTCCCTTTTCCTGTCCCCCCCAACTGCTTTCTCCACTCCATTGATCGTTCTTCTATTTTCATGGGATGCCCCCAACTTCTTTCTTTGTTTCTTTTCTTTTCCCCTTATTTTGTTCTAGCATATGGGAGAAACATTCAACCCTTCTGAGTCTGGCTTATGTCACTTAACGCGATGCTCTCTAGTTCATCCATTCACCAGCAAATGCTGTAATTTCCTTCTTCAAGGTTGAGCGAAACTCCATTATGTAGATAGACCACTTTTTTTCCTATTGTTCTTTGACAGGCACCAAGATGGTTCCATAATTTGGCCGTTGTGTATTGCACTGCCGTAAGCACTGATGTGGCTGCATTCCTGTAGTAGGTGCTGATTTTAGATCCCTTGGGTGTATCTCAAGGAGTGCTCTAGCTGGTCATGTGGTGTTTCCTTTCCTCATTTTTTGAGGAGGCTCCATATTGTTTTCCAGACTGGTTGTACTAATTTGCAGTCCCAACAATAATGTATGAATGTACATTTCCCCCACATCCTTACTAACATTTATTGTTATTTGTATACTTGATAATTGCCATTCTGATTTAAAATCAGGAATCACTACACAGGACGGCATCAAATTATAAAGCTTCTACACAGTAAAGGAAACAATTAAGAGCATAAAGAGAGACACTACAGAAGGGAGAAAGATCTTTGCCATCTGCTCCTCAGATAGGAGCTTAATATCCAGAATGTATAAAGAATTCAAAAAATTTAACACCAAAAGAATAAATGACTCAATAAACAAATGAACAAAGTAATTAAACAGATACTACTTTTTTTTTTTTTCCCATACCAGTGATTGAAGTCAGGGCCACTTAACCACTGAGCCACATCCTCAACCCCCACTTCTTTTTTTTTTGTATTTTATTTAGAGACATGGTCTCACTGAGTTGCTTAATGCCTTGCTAAGTTTCTGAGTCTGGCTTTGAACTCTCAATCCTCTTGCCTCAACTCTGGAGATGCTGGGATTATAGACGTGCACCACTGCACCCAGCTAAACAGACACTTCTTAAAAGAAGAAATACAAATGACCAATATATATGGAAAAATGGCAATTATCAAGAATATCAGGGAGATGCAAATCAAAACAACACTGAAATTTGATCTCACTCTAGTCAGAATGGCAATTATCAAGTTTCAGATCTTACATATAAATTTGATACATTTGGAGTTTATTTTTTTTTTTTTTAATGATGAGAGTTAGGGATCTACTTTCATTCTTCTGCATGTGGAATCTAGTTTTCCCAATATCATTGAGGGGACTGTCCTTTGAAGAGTATGTCCTTGCTGACTCTGTCAAATCAGTTAGCTATAAAAATATGAGTTTATTTCTGGGTTCTCTGTGCTATCCCATTGGTCTCTGTGTTGGTTCTATATCGTAGCTTCATAGAAAGTCTTGCATTCAGGTGTCAGGATGCCTCCCACTATGCTCTTATGTTTGGGATTGCTTGACTGTTGTCTTTGTGGTTTCATACAAATTAGGAGGGTTTTTTCCCCCTATGTTTATGAAGAATGTCATTTGTGTTTGTTAGGAATTACAGAATCTATGGATTACTTTGAGTAGCATGGGCATTTTGTATTTTTAATTTTAATTTTTTTGCAGTACTGGGAATTGAATTCAGGCATGCTCTACCACTGAATTACATTCTCAGCATTTTCATTTGATTTTTTGAGATAGGATCTCACTACGTTGCTGAGGCTGGCTATGAACTTGTGATCCTCTTGCCTCAGCCTCCTGAGTCGCTGGGATTACAGGTGAACACTATGACCAGCAGCACGGACATTTTAACAATTATTCAATCTTTCTAAATTGATATTAGTTCTTCTTTAAAAGTTTGGTCAGATTCAATAGGCAATGTGTGTGTGTGGGTGGGGGTGTGGTGCGTGTGTCCTCTTCATCTTCATTCATTAGCATTTTGTGAATTTCATTGTACAGACCACTTGCTTCCTCAGTTAAGTTGATCTCTAGACATTTTATTTCCTTCGTAGCTATTGTGAATGGGATTGCTTTCATTTCTTTCTCAGCAGTTTCCTTACTGGTGTTTAACAATGGCATTGACTTTTGTATGTTGATCTTGTATCCTGCAACCCGACTGTTTTAGCAGTTTGGGGTGGAGTCATGAAGTCATGTCCTTTGCCGATAGGGATAAGCTGATGTTCTCCTTTCCTACTCGAATATCCTTTATTTATTCCTCTTATGCTACACTCTGCTTAAGACTTCCAGTACTAGGTGGAATAGCGTGGTGGAAGTGGGCCTCCTTGTCTGGGTCCTGACCCTACCGGAAATGGCCTTCACCCCTTCAGTAGGATGTTGGCTGTGGGTTTATCTTTATTATTTAGCCTTTATTGTGGTACATTCCTTCCTAGTATTTGAGGGTGTTTATCATGAAGGTATGTTGAATTTCATTGAAATTTTTGGTTGCATCTGTTAAGGCGATGAGAAGGTCTAGGGCCTCCACCCTGTCCATGTGATGTATCACATTTCCTGATTCCCATGAGGAGCCTTCCTGCACCCCTGGGATTAGCCCCACTTGATCATGATGTATAATGTTTCGGATTTAGTGCTGTTGATTTAGTTCGCCAGCATTTGGCACAGATTTTCACATCTGTATTCATCAGGGATATTGGTTTGTGGTTTTCTCTCTTTATCCCTTTGATTTGTTTTCAACGTCCTTTTCTGGTTTTAGTTGGTCTTACAGAATGAATTTGGAAGGGTTGTTCCATTTCCGTTTTGGTGGTGCTAGGTTTTGTTATCCCCCTCCCCCCCTTCTTTCTTTTATTTTCTTTTTGAGGGGGGAATACTTTGAAGAAATTGATATTAGTTCTTCTTTAAGAGTTTGGTCAGATCAATAGGGAAGCCGTTTGGTCCTTGGCATCCTTGCATCTTTTCCTGCCTGTGGTGTGGATTCTAATGTTTCTTTTTCATTTCTGATTTTATTCATTTCCACCGCTTCTCTTTTTTTCTCAGCCTAGCTAAAGTCTTGTTGACTTTGTTTCCTTTTAAAAAGCAGACTCTCTCTTCCGTCTGTCTTTGGTGTTCTTTTACAGTCTCTATTTTATTTCTGCGCTGATGTTTGTTATTCTTTTCTTCCTTTAATTTTAGGTTTGTTTTGTTCTTGTGTTTCTAGTTCCTTGAGTCGTACCATCAGGTTGTTTATTTAAAACTTTTTTTTTTTTCTTTTTTGATGTAGGCATTTATTTCTATAAACTTTCCTGTTTGTAATTTTTTTCTTTATCCCAAAGATTTTGGTATGTCGTTTCCATTTTCATTCATCTCAAGAAAGTTTAAAATGTCCTTTTGATTTCTTCATTGATCGTGGATCATTTAAGAACATATCATTCAGTTTCCACATATTTGTACCATTTCTAAAGTTTCTCTTGTCGTTTCTAGTTTTATTCCACTGTCACCAGGGAAGACACATGATATGGTTCTGATTTTTAAATATCTGTTGAGACTTGTTTTGCATGCTGACACAAGCTCTGTCCTGGAGAATGTTGCACGTGCTGATGAGTAGAATAGATCTTCTGCAGCTGTTGGATGAAATGTTCTGTAAACATCTATTAGGTCATTTGATCTACAGTGTAGTTTAACTCCAATGTTTCTTTGTTTTTTTTTTTTTTTGTCTAGATGACTTACCCACTGATGAAAGTGGAAAATTAAAGTCCCCAGCTATTCCTGCATTTGGAGTCTGTTTCTACCTTTACATTTGGTAACATTTGCTTTATATAATTGAGTGCTCAGTGACATGTGCATATATATCACAATTGTTATTTCTTATTGTTGAATTGATCTTTCTGTCCTTATATTACATTGTGGTCTTCCTGGTCTCTGTTTACATTTTGTAGCTTGCCTCTGTTTTACATGATGTAGGAGGAGCCGCTTGTGCTGACTTCTGATTCCCTGTATATGGTAGATCTTTTCTATCCTTTCATTTTCAGTCTGTGTGTGTCTTTAATAGTGAAGTGAGTTTCTTAAAATCAGCATATCATTGTGTGTGTGTATGTGTGTGTGTTTAAACCCATTCAGTCAGTTTAAGTCTTTTAACTGAGGAATTTAATGGATTTACACTTAAGATTATTGTTGATAAATAAATACTACTATTGTCATTTTTTTCTGCTTGTTTTGTAAAACCTTTGTTCCTTTCTTCCTATTTATGTTCCTATTTATGATTTGATGATTTTATGTGTTGAGAATGTTTGATTCTCTTCCCTCTTTTGTGTATCTGCTCTACTAGTGAGTTTTGTAATTTTTCATGTTTCATGATGATAGTATCTTTTTTGCATCTTTAAGCAAAAAAAAAAATCTATAGAGTTGGGTTATTTTGGAATGACTTTCTTTCTTCTTCATTTCTGAAGGATAGTTTTGCTGGGCATAGTATTCTTGGTTGGCAAATTTTTTCTTTTAGGACTTGGAATGTATCATTCCCCCCCACCCCACCCCACCTTTTTTTTTTTTTTTAATATTATCACCCCCTTGTCCTGGTTTGTAAGCTTTCTTCTGAGAAGTCTGCTATTAGTCACATGGGGATTCCCTTATATGTGAATTCTCATTGTCTTGCTATTTTTAGAATTCTCCTTTTTGTTTAGTACTTCTGACAGTTCACTTATATAATGTTCCTTGGAAAGCATCTTTTTTAGTGGAATCTATTATAGGTACTTTGAGTTTCCTGGATCTGGGTGTCCTTATTTTTTCCAAGATTTAGAAAGTTTTGCTATTACTTTGTAGATTTTTTTAATGCCTCCCCCCACCCCCCTTCTTCCGGAGGACCTATAATGCAAATATTTGTTTGCTTCTTGGTGTTCCTTCTGTCTCATAAGCTTCCTTCATTCCCCTAAGGTTTTTTTCCTTCTGTGTGATAGATTTATTTCAAAAGACCTTTTTTCAAGCTAAGAAAAATTCTTTTTTTGTGCTTGATTTGTCTCTTGTTGAGGCTCCTGCATTTTTATTTCATTTTTTGAGTTTGTTAGCTCCACATTTCTATTTGGTAGTTGTTAATGATCCCTATCTCTTTGCCAAATGTATTCAGGTCATGAATTCTTTTCCTAACCTCACTGAATTCTTGCTCAGTATTCTCTTATATCTATATTTCCTTACCATCATTATTTTGCATTCTTTTAAAGGAAGTTCGTGGATTTCATTTTCTTCGTGGTCTGTTTCTAAAACGTTGCTGTTTTGTTGTTGTTTGGAGGCACCACGTCACTGTGTCCTTTCCTGCTTCTTGCATCTCTACATTGATGTGGATCATTTACCTCTGACAGTTTTGTGGGGTGGTTTTCATAGTTAAATACCCTCCTGACTTTGTGTTCTGGGATGTAGGTTGCGTAGGCTCTGTTGGTTTTGGCTCAAGGGGAGGGCAGCAGTGCCGTTTCATGCAGCATTACAGTGATGGAGATGTCGATGTTGTTGTCTAAGTGGCCCAGACGATAGGGATTTGTGGTTGGTGCTCCAGCAGCTGGGATGCGTCTCTCTTAGGTAGGGTGAGTTTACCACAGCTCTGGGAATGGTGAGCCCATATAGGTGAAGGATGACTGGTGAAGTTGGGGGGGTAGGGTGTGTGGTACTGGGTGAGGCCCACAGGTGGTTGGCTTCACTAATGGGCCCTGGTGGGGTATCTGTCAGTGTGCCAGGGCCATGCAGATGCCTTTGCAGAGCCATGGTGGGGGTGGGGGGTGGCAACCTGCTCTAGGTGATTCCTGTTTGCTTTCTGAGACCTCAGAAAGCCAAGCAGCTTAGGGAAGGCTACCTGGTTGCTTCCTGTGGACAATGGGTGGGGTTGCCTGCTGCATCCCAGGACATTGATGGGTTGACCTTCTCATGACAGGCTCCCCAGCTGTTCCTAAGGGCTGAAGTGAGTGAATAGGACCACCCATCTACTTCCCTGGGGTTCCCTGTGTCCCAGCCACTCAGGATAGACAGCCCAGCTACTTTACAGGGGAAAGTGGGGGTAATCAGACAACCTGCCTGCTTCCCATGGGTCTCTGTGGGCTTAGCCACTCAGAATGCACTGCAGGCTGTGACCTGGGTGTGAGGGGGATTAGGGCCCCTGGCTGCATGGCAGGAGCCTGCACAGTCAGGGCACAATGCTACTGGGCTCTCTCTAGAGCAGTGCTATAGTGCAGTGACCCAGTAGCTCTCCAACAGGACTTGGAGCCCACAAAAAGTTGCATGCCTCTCAGCAGCAAATGCTTCATGCCTGCTGGGGGCCAGTGCTTTCCCATTAGGTTAGGCTGCCCTGGCTTTAGGGACCATCTCCCCTGCAGAGAAGGGATGGTAGATGCTATGTGCCTCACTCCCTTCTTTATAAGGCTGTTGCGTGTCTCTGTGCTCCATGATATCTCTCTTTCACACCCCACTGCACTCCAGTGCCCCACCCCAAACCCTCCAGTGATGTAGCTCAAGATTTCCCTTTATTGGGTCCTTTTTTGAAATGAAAAAACACATCAGGCACCTCTAGTCAGCCATCTTGCAGTCCCAATATCTTTTGTGTCTTTATTTTTGTAAACTACCTGTAAGGGAAGAAGTGATAGCAACATCCTTATTCATGATGTCTTTTACCAACTCAGAATGTGCAAATGTGTCGGATGCTATTTCTATTATGGCTTGAGCACAATATTTATCATATCTTGTATTAGAGTGTTTTACATAAATATGTCTTGAAAATGTTCATAACAGCATAAGGCTGATGTAATGGTCCAAAAATCTCTGTAATCCATTTGTCTGTGGCCTGTTAAGTATGAACACCCATTGAATCCAACTCCTCATAATGTACTTCTCTTTAGCATGTGTTTTACTGGATCTTCTTCTCCTGGTATTTAGCCATCTAGGATAGTAACGAAAAAGGAAAGACTTGTCAGGATAGGGCAGAGAAAGCAGGAGATGGCCTGGAGCTATAGCTGTTTGAAGATAGGAGTTTGCATAATTGAGAGGGGAGCTAGTTGCCTGAAATTAACCTTATAATTTTAAATGCCTTTTACACTCTAGCAACAGTTTTCTTTTTTACAAAATTAGATTTACTACAGCAATGTTGGTTGTACTTTTCATGGAAACCTGCATGTATATAATTTTCATGCACCTTGGGAGATCCCCAAATCTTTCAGTTTGAAATTAAAAATCACAGATATTTGCACTATCATAATCCCTGTCCAAATTTCAAGCAGATGGTGGCTAAGGATCGTATTACTCATTAGGAGTTAAGAAGTTAAGAAATCAGATCTGGGATCCAAGTTCCTGAAGGCACTATCTTTTGTTCTCTGTGGGTCTGACACACTAAGGCAATGGCAGGATCATGTAGATGTTTTCCTGAAGGTGATTTAGCCTGCTTGTTTCTGGTACAGATTAATAAGTAACAAATGCAGAAAGCAAGGTGGAATATTTATAATCATAAATTAAATTATTTAGAACAAATTCCAAATGAAACTCAAAAGAGTTAATCCTGCAAGATGACTAGCATTTCAGGGCAGGCACCTCCATGCAGGTGTGTGTGCCACAGTGCTGTGTGACTGCTTCCCCAGGGGAAACTGCCCATGGGCTTTGGGGCCAGCAGTAGCAGAGACATGTTCTAGTGATCCGAAAGGAGAAGGAAAGACTTCTGTCTAAAGGAGCAGTCCTCGCTCCTGGGGAGGGAGACTGTGGCAGAGGCAGGGGATCCATGTTGGGCACGGCTCATGGCCACCTCCCTGTAGTGAGTCCATTCAAATCAAGACTGGTGCCCCTTGTGCAGGGTTCTCCCTGGCCTGCGTTCCAGCAGGCCTTAGGTGCGGGGCTGGCCTTTTTTGCTGCTTCTTTTTCCTTGCTATGATTGACAGATTCACTCACACCTGGAGAGTTTCACAGCCTCCAAAGCCCTGAAGAGAGCATTAGGAAGGTTTCCCGGGCTCTGACGCAGCAGGCGACAGCTCTCGGGCTGCTCTGCAGCTGGAGTAGCCAGGGCTATGTGCTTTATGCAGCTTCAGTTTGGTTTAGCTCTTCTCTCCACTTCAGATAAAAACTATTCACAGGGTCTAATTGTGTCTTCTGGCATATGAATCACGCTAAGCGTACAAAATCAGCAGCATTCATCATTGGCAGTTGATTTTCTAAGAAAAGGGCAGAATAGAGTGTTTCCTCAAGATGCCGATGCGTCCCTCGCCCTGGTCACGCTTCACTAACACAGCTATGCCATCTCCCTTCTCACATTAACTGTTTGTTAAGGGCTGGATGTTGTAACACATGCCAACCCACATGCCAAAGGCCACACTGATGTCAACGATAGAGTCAAAGCACAGAAAAGAGCAGGACGCCCCAACAGACAGCGCAAGTCCAGCCCCAAGAACCCCCCTCGTGGTACCCACGTGCAAGTTCTGTAATCTAGACGCTGGTTTTTAAGGGGCAGGGGTTGCCCTATTTTTGCCTGGATATGCAGACAGTAAATGCTAAGGCTGCCTGCTTGGTGTACTGAATGAGCACGGTAAGAATGGACCGCGCTTCCTGAAGGTCAGAACAAGTAAGACGGGGGTCAGCAGCCGTGGAGGTAGAATTTTGCACTGTGCAGATGTGCCTTTTAATCTCCAGGGAAAGGTGGCCAGGACTGGCAATTTATTTTCCTTCCTCCTGACATGATGGATTTTTAAAAAAACAAAACCAGAAAGATTAGGAGACTATTCCTGTCAGAGCTTAAAACAGGAAAAAAGAAAAGAAAAGCAGGGGTGGGGAAGGAGGGCTACAGATGACGCTGGTGTCCTGAAAAGGACTGGAGGGACAAGGCACAATGGAGACAGCCCCGCCGCCCCGCCCCTGCTCTGGGGCTTCGCTGCCAAATCCAGCGCAGCGCCCGGTGCGGAGGGAGCCTGCCGCGCTGTCCTGCTGCGCCCGCCGGGTTTCAAAGGCCAGTGACGCAGGCTCCGCGGAGTTCCTTTCATGGGCAAGGCCACGTGCTGGCAAGGAGGGGGCAGAATTTGGAGTGTGAGGATGCAAAATAAAACATGGTGCCCACGCACTCCCAGGCTGCGCGGCCAGGGGCGGGCGAGCCGCAGGAACCCTCCCAAATCACCGGGCCCAGGAGGGCAAGGGCCTGTGTCAGAGGCAGATCTCCGCAGGAGGGAGAGCAAGGAGGGTGGGCAGGGTGTCTGTTTCCTTCCGTGGTGGTTGATTACCTGAGCAGGTGACTTTGAAAAACCAACCACATAGGAAACACAGAGGACGGGATAGAATTGACCAGGATCTTACAGTCTTCTCATAAAGGACTTAGATGGTTTTGTTCTTGGGAAGATGTTGACTTCCGCTTTCTCCGCCCTCCTTTTGAAGGTTATTTGTGTTGTATTTGCAGTGGGGTGGATCCGAGTGGTGGAGCCACCGCTTAGGCACCATGGGTGTCCTGCCTCAATGACGACAGACATCTGTGGCGTCCTTCAGGGGCTCCAGCAGCAGCCAGCAACCCTGGCAGAGGTTGTCTGTGATCCTGTCTTGAACCCCGCCCCCTCACAGGTACCTCTTGGCATTACAGTTCCAATAATGCAATAAACTGCAAACCAGACAATCGCTTTTTTCTTTCACAGTGACCTCACTATGCTGGGGAAGTCCTGCCAGGCAGGGCAGATGGCAGTCTCATGACCTCTCTCTAGGCCCCTTGGGTGGGACAGAAGGCAGGACCAGGAGGATGCTATGGGGGACAGTCCAGTGCTTTTATTCCCACCTCACAGGTGGGAATTCTGTGCCCTGGAAGTCCATGCCAGGTTGGTCTGGCTCTCAGGCAGTCTAGCGGCCTTCCTGACCCTGAGAAATATGAGAAGACCAAGCTGAACTGTCACTCTCAGGGCAGCGACTCACCTCTAAGGTGTTAGAAACAGTCTTCATTAAAGTGTTCCCAAGTCCCTTCCCCTGCCACCTCTGAGCCTGCTGAACGAGGAAGACAAGATCTACCAGCTTCCGCTGTTGTAGGACCACTGTTCAAAACGCATCCATCTTTGAAGGTCTAAGGATCCGTCCCTAACAGCTCCCAAGGGCTGAGCCACTCTCCAGCTGGGAGCCATGCCACCCAAGGCCAGCATTCTGTCCCTTCACTGTAGCTGCACCAGTGGCATTGGTGAGTCGAATCAGATGGAAAGGGAGTTCATGCCCCCGAGCGCCCCTGAGAACTGCCCCTCAGCTCCTTTGCCTGCGGCCTGAGGCTCCAAAGCCCTTCTTCTGCACTGAGCAGGGGGGTGTGAGTTCTCCCTTGGAATAGTGCTGTCACTGGCCGGGACATTTTGCTTCCCCTGAAGTATGTGTGTGGACAAGTCAAGAAGGCCCTATCATCTGGAACTGTGTGCTATAGTGGCCTGACCTCAGGAGGGTCCTCGACTTCCACAAGTGGTGGTGTGGTTGGGTGCTCTTAGGTAGCAGCAAAGTTTAGCCATCTTCCTTCTGTTCTCTAGGCCTAAGGGGTGTGTGTCTCCAGATGATGACACCTCCATCCACCAGATGAGGCTGCATTGAATCAACAGCAAAGCTCTCACTCCAAGTCATTTTGGGGTGACTTGTCCCACAGGTATTACGGAACACTTAGTATGTGCTTGATGCTAGGGCCTTGAGGAGAGCAAGGCCACTGCTGCCCTGTCCCCACACAGCTGCAGCCTGGGTGTCATGGCCACTTGCAAGTCTTTACCAAGTCCGGCCTGGCACACAGTGCACCAGTCGTATCCACAGACCGGAACCGTCCTGCTCGTCCCACGGTCGGCCAAAATGGGCCTGCTCCCTTTCCCCGTCACATAGACTTTGGGTAGTATTGAGGAAGTCATATCAGAGGAGGCTCCTGGGGTGTGGCCCAATGATGGTGGTTAAGTGATGTGCTCACAAACCCAGAACCTCCAAGGGACACTCTGAGGGCTAAGGAGAACAGAAATAGGACCAGAACAGGTAGCTGTTTCCCTTCTGCTCATTTCTCTTGCTGTAGCTCTCCAAGTGTCAACCATGTATTGGACATTGTGCTGAACCTCCTAGCTCATTGCCTGCTCAGTCACATGATCACTCCCGAAGTGCCCCGTTTTGTGGATCCATTCACTGGGGTTTAGAGAGCTCGGGGGACTTGTCGAAGGCCATGTAGAGTCCATTTTCTCTGCTACACTTTGAAGTACCCGCAGTACGCCCTGTGCATTTCATCTTAGTACCTGTGGACAATGTTAGGCAAAGGTGTGCTCAGTCATGTAGCGCGGTCTCAGAGCCAGGGGACCCTGCGGAATGCCTGCCGCTGCCCAGCAGGTGTTCTTGAACAAACACGCTCTTGAGTTCACTGGGGAGGCAGTTGCTGGACTGGCACTTGGAGTACAGAGGCGAGGGCATGCAGCCACGGCCCTCAGGAGATCCCATCTGGTGGGGAGACCCATGGGCCCAAAGCACGGAGAAGAAGTGAGGTAAAAGTAGACTCGGACCAGGGAGTGCAGAGAAAGGACAGCCAGCGCTCCTGGCGGGGAGCCAAAGCGGTGCCACAAGCAAGGTGCTGGCGACTGAGCGGACTGTGAGGTGTGGGCAAGACAAGCAAGGGGTGTCTGTCAGAGGAAGGGCGGGCGGGCCGGCTCATCTCATGGGTTCGGCAGCCTCACTTCAGAGGAGGTGGCCCCACCAGATGCTGTCTTGGCCTTGTGCGTCACGTGCCTTAACTCAGGCCATTTTCTACCATGGCCAGATACCACGGGCAGGGGACTTTACAGTCCACAGTCATGGAGACTGGAAGTCCCACGGTGCTCCTTCGGCTGAGCCCTTCTTGCTGCATCGATGGCACCGCTGTCAGAGCAGGTGTGTAGCTCAGGTCTCTCTTCTTGGCCACAGTGGCCCCACCCCCTCGACCTCAGCACCTAATTACCCCCTAGAGGCCCTAGCTCCACATTCATTAACATGAATTTGGGGATTGTTCCCCACACGGGAACTTTGGGGGACCCAGTTAAATAAACTACAGCAGCGTCCCTATGTCACCAGGCTGCCGTGGGAATGATGGAGCCCTAAGAAGCCCCAAGAAGCCAGCAGAAGAGCAGGCACAGAGACGGGATGCCCAGGTGTAGAGGAAGCCATTGACACGCTGTCGCTGGATGGGCTTCCACGAGTCCCTCCCTGGGGACTCCAAGCTGCTTGGACGTCAGTTTACTTTAAGATTTATTTTTGTCATGGCCTGAGCAACATCGTACACCACGTACCTGGAGGAATTGTTAATTTGCTTTTTGAAAAAAGTGTTCACACATAAGCTTTTAGAGAAAGATACCCCACTGGGTCATTCTTTCCTTGAACCACATTATACCCTAAGTAGAGTATTAAGTCAAAATAGCACCATGCAAAGCTGTGGGTACAGCTAATACCAGATCTTTCAATAGAGTCTGGAAATTCATTTATCCACATGCTATTTTTAGGTATTATAACTAGGGGATGATTTTTAAAAACTGTCTTTACATCTTCAAAACAAGAAACAAAACCAACACCATAAAAGAACCAAATGGGAAATAGAGAGTAGGAAAGGCAGACAAAATGAGTGGGATTCTGTCAAACCATCCATCTGTTGAGTGATGTGTTGATGGATGGACTGAAGGCTTCTTCCAAGCTGGTTGGCAGAGGCCGGGGCCAGTGGTTCCGCAAGGCCAGGCCTGCACAGGATCTGATCGGATCCCAGTCAGCCTGTGTCCTAACTCAGTGGAAAGGAGCTGGGAGGACAGAAAGGCCACCAAAGCTGGGTGCCTAGTGCTCTGGCTCAGTGTCTCCACCCCAGGACACTGAGGTCCCAACGCCCAGGGCCTGCAGATGTGGCCTGGTATGGAGGTAGGGGCTTTGTGGATGATCAAGTCATCAGGGTGGCCCTGATCCAGTGTGACTGGCCCCTTCCTAGGGAAAGGACATTATTTAGGACTGGGCTTTACCTTATGGAACTTTTCCACATGATGCTCATTACAAAATTAGCTTTTTGTCAACGCTTTCTAGTTTAATTAGAGGAAAGAAAGAGGTATTGGGACTGAGACCTGACGAGTCCATCAGTGTGTTATTAGCTCAGTGGGTCAAGTAATATCACAGCTGTGTGGGTGACACCCTGGTGACTGGCAGCAGGAAGCTGACTCAGTCCAAGGAGGGTGATAAGAAAGGACACTGGGCTTTTAAGTTCTTAAACAGAGTGATGTAGCTGTGCTGTCCTGTGCCTTGTTTATTTTGAGTAACACTCTGCTTCTGTATCTTAAGTGTGTGTGTGTGTGTGTGTGTGTATATATATATATATATTCTATTAGGAATCTGAGACCCTTAGTATAATAAATGACTTCACATTTTAATTAGGGAACTTAATGCTCTAGGTTTCAAACAGGTACACTAATGAAACAGCACATTTAAGAATAACCATGTTGGACTGAATTGTATGAGTGGTTGCGTGGTTTAAGCAAGTTGCTTTAGTTGTTGATAGTTTATAAATATATTAATTGTGTCAAGGAGCCCATTTGTTTTTGGAAGTATTAAGTTTCACTTGTGACTTGAGTTACAGTTTTCAAATTAGCTGTAAGTTTGACTTTGGTGTCTTATAACTTCATCAGATGATTCAGAGCAGGGCGGGTGTTCCCAGGAGCTAAGAAAGACAAGCATCAGGGTGTAGAAAGAAACCTCAGGGCCCCTCTTTGTTTCTTTTATTCTATCTATCTGGATAGGATTAACATTTAAAAATACATTTTGAGGTTATAAAAAAAACATAAATTTTAAAGATTTGCATGCTAGTAGTACATTTTTAGTTTTCTCAAGCAATCAAACATTTGAAGATGACTGTGTTAGCCTTTTCATCTCAATATATTGGAAACAGAAGTTAAATAACACTAATTTGAAGTAATGGGGAAATTAATTTCATTAAAACAAAACGGAAGACTAATGGCAAAAGGTGTTTTTGCTATTTTCCACTATTTTACCTTATCTCAGGCTGAGATGGCAGATGGGACATTTTCAAACTTCCTGAGCCTTCCCTTCTCGGATGCCACTGCGGCCCAGGTAGAGCAGGGATTCTAGATACAGTAGTCCCGCTTCCCCAGTTGGGTTTTGTTTGTTTGTTCTACTTAGTTTCAGGTGACAGTAGAATGCACTTCGCACATCATACTAAGTGGAGCCTAACTTCTCACTCTTCCTGTTGTACGTGATGTAGAATCACCAGGTCATGTAGTCCTATATGGGTAATAATGTTCTATTCATTCTGCTGTCCTTCCTGCCCCCAGACCCCCTGGGCTCCCTTCACTCCCTGGGCCTAATCCACAGGACCTCTGTTCTTCCCTGGATGCCCCACCCCCCACTGTGAATTAGCCTCCGCCTTTGGTTCTTTGGGACTGGCTTATTTTGCTCAGCATCTTACTCCCCAGTTGGTTTCGAAGAAGAAACTAGAAATGCTTGGGGGTCCCAGTGTCCCATCACACTGTTTATAACACCTGTCCCACGCTCTCCACCTCCGGGAGGGCTGAGGGCAGCTGCTGGCCGCCAGCATTGTGCTCACCTAGCCACCTGGTGACGCGTCGCCTTACCTGGGGCTTTGTTCCTCGTTAGCAAAACAAGGGGAATAAATTCTAGCTTGCTATGAAAACATCAGGTACCATCGCTGCTGCCCGCCCTGAGTGGGACCATCCCACTGACAGACGGTGCTGAGCCAGAGCCTGCTTGACCGGCAGCCTGACCACCTGGAATGGGCGCAGAGGAGGTGATGGGTGGGGTGGGTCCTGAGGGCTGTGGGGAGCTGGGTCTGGGGGTCTCAGAGCTGTGCTCCTGCATTTGAAGGACACTCTGTGGGAGCAGGACTGCAGCATTCTCACAACCCTAGAAAGAAGGACTCAGGCGTCTGCAGAGAGCTATGCTAAAGGTCTCTTGTGGTAGGAACCTTCCCGAATGCAGCAGGAGGCTCGGAACACAGCAGCTTCCTCCTCTGGATTCTGCCCAGATAGGGTCTAACCAGTTTGCAGAAGGATTCACAGGGATTTCTTCAGTCCACCCATCAGCATGGAGGAGTTCTTGCCACAGCTTTTAAATCTTCTTCCAGCCTTAAGAATCTGTGAGAACCGTTATAGGCCAGAGAGGCTGCATCTGTCAAGAACAGTCTTTGAGGGCATTCTCAGGAGCTGGCCCTTAGCATTTAACAAAGGAATACCAGATTTGTCTCAGGTATGTAGAGTAGAAAAAGGGAAGGCCAGATAGATGGGCAGATGGAGCAGTAAATGTTTTCCTTATGCATGAGTGGATGGGCAGAGGGACGAACATAAACAAATTCTGTTGAAAATAACAGGATTAAAACTTTTTGGCAAGAAAAATAGTGTTTTGGACTGACCAGATGGTTAGGCAACACAGGTGGCTAGGTCCCACTGTGGTCCCATTTTGCTGGTGATGGTCACGGTCATGGGCAAAGACCATTTAGCCCAATTCACCCCTTCCTCCCATTCTGGTCCTGTTTCCCCAGGGGAATGCTCAGGTAATCAATCTTCCCATGACCCTCTGACTGAGCCTTGGGACTTTCTGTTCTAAAATTGGGATGCTCTCTGACAAACTGGGTGAGGTTGCTCACACCAAGTGCAGGTCTCTAGGCTCTAACCCATCTCCAGAACCAGAGAGAACTCTGTGCCTTCTCTGACCGTGGTGGGTGATCTCAAGGCGACGCCTGCAGATACTATGGTAACCCAGACGCCCAGGTTTCAGTCTCTACTGCCCTGCCCTCTGTCCTGGGAATCCACCACTGCTCGTTTCTCAAGGAGCATCTTTGGACAGACTCTGATATGATGCTTTGGCTGCAGGCTCCGAGCGCCACTGAGGCTGAGCATCTGTGTTTTATGAACTTGACCCTCGCGTGTGTTGCTTCAGACAGTTATTTACTGATGGAAAGAAGTGAGTCGGATAAATTCAACAGTAGAGAAAAAGTGAAGGCTAACATTGCTGTCCACACATTGTGTTTGAGGGTCATTTTAAAACTGTACACATAATCGGGCAGTTGGAGGCCTGTCTGGATTAGGGACCTCCTGTGGGCACGTGAAGGTGGAGAATCCTTTTCATGTAATTTGCATCAGAATAATGTGCGTGTGATGCTTAAGGTCATTTTCGTGGCATTACAGGCAGGTATTGCCACACTGAGAGAATACAGTGGTGCCTTCTGGCAGACTTGCAGGTGTGCAATGCCAGGTCTGGGGTTATCTTACTAATGGGCCTGGTAGCTTGCTCTGCTGAGGTCCCACTCCATTGCCTTTATAACACTGTCTCTCAATTTCCCTCGAGCTCCAGAGAGATGCACGTGCCTTTCCAGTGCTTCCCAGTTGGCGCTCTTGCAGTGCCGACCCTGGCTGACCAGTGTGAACTCTGAGGGCAGTGATGTTTGCTTAGGGGTCAGGTCACAGAGCCAGCAGCCACGCTTGCCCTGGCATTAGACAAGGGCTCTCTAAGTGGGTGAATGAATGGACAGAAGATCACTTGGAGTCTGGTGTGAGCCCCTGGACCACTCGAGCCTCCCAGCGTCCTTCCTCATACTTTCATTTGGCCTGCAGGGAGCGCTGATTGGAAGACCTGGAGGAGCTCACTGCCTTTCCTGGTTTCAGGTCATAATGATTTAATGAGCTCAGACTGCATTGAGGGCACCTCTAGTGTCAGCCGTGAAAGCCAGTTCAGCACAGAGAAAGGAAACACAGGGTGGTGGGGCTGATTCCTGACTGAGGTGGGAGGGGCGCAGTTCTGCAGAATTTCAAGGAGCAGGAGAGGTGACCACGGGCTGGACGGCAGGGAAGGCTTTGGGAAGGGGGTGTGCCCAGCTGGCCTTTGGTTGGCTAGGGCCCCTGGCAGCTTGGGCCTAAAGCCCAGCTGGCTCCAGCCGAAGACAGGGACTTACTAGCTCACAGAGCCAGTGCGGGCGGGCGGTGAGCCTGGGCCCTGGCCACGAGAGCAGCGTGCCGAGCGCCGGGCCACGTGGCTGCCTGTGCAGACGCGCTGTCTGATTTTCAGCTTCTGCAGCGGCCTCCCCATGGAGTCAGGCTGCCAGCAGCTGCCAGCGCCCTGCCCCCTTCCTTCCTTTCTGTTCCAAGGAGGACAAGGGTCCCCTCAGCTCCAGTGCCTGGCCCAGTTTGAGTTACAGGCCCATCTCCGCATCCAGGAGTGTGCTAGAAACAGCTTGGGCCATTCACCAGTGCCAGCAGGTAAAATGTCAGGGGTTTTCCAAGTCGGTGATTAAACTCAGAGCATAAATATGAAGTAGGTTATGTAATAAAACAAAGATGAGCCGGGCGTGGTGGCACGCACCTGTGATCCCAGCAGCTCGGGAGGCTGAGGCAGGAGGATTCCACGTTCAGAACCCACCTTGGCAACTTAACAAAACCCCGTCTCGAAATTAAAAATAAAAAAAAAATAAAAGGATGAGGATGTAGCTCAGTGGTTAACTGCCCCTGGTTCAATCCCTGGTACCAATAGATAAATTAAAACAAAACCAAAAAACCCCAACAACAAAACAAAGATAATACGCAAAACTCATCATTCCCTGGGTAGTTGACTTCATTTACTATAATCTTTGCCCTTAGGTTATTTACATTCTTGTTTCTGAGTTCTAGAAATTACATACCACAGTGAGCTACTGTGCATCTCTCCCCAGCTTCTCATTTGGTGATTTTACATCCACAGCTGGACATCAACCACAGTGGGGGTATTTGCACCATGGAAATCAGTAAAGCTATTAATCAGCTCCCCCACCCCCCGCTGCCCTGAGCTGGTTGTTGACCATTTCCCAGCACAGCACCGTGTGCACCATCACTGTGAGGAGGGTCTTGTGCAGGTGCATGCCCATCTGGCATATGGTTATCTTTTCAGAAGCAAAGGGCACTGCGGATCCAAGACATCAGCCTTCACAGAGCACTGTAGAGGCCAGGGAGGGGCAGACAGTGGTCTTTACAGGCTTCAGCAGAGTACTGTGCTTGGTACCAAGAGGTGAGGGGACGCAGGCTCCCCGCCCCTCAGCCCAGTCAAGGTCTAGTGAGGGAACAACGTCTGTCCAAGGAATGGCTGAGTGGTGAGCACAGGAGTGAGGCGCGTGGCAGGGAGCTGACCGTGGCAGCCACACCCAGTGGGCAGCTGCAGAGCAGGCGGGCTGGGCTGGATTCTGGTCCTCTTTCATCTGGCGTTTCTCCTTGGAAATCTTAACGTGTTGATTAGGTGATTGCTCCCCCGAGTCAGCCCTTCCACCAGAATCCTTAAGATGTTCAAACTGTGTGATCATTCATGATCAATTTCTACACCAACAGCTAAGTTCTTTCAGTTGGAAGTAACAAGTTATATTCCCACGTCTTCAAGGAGAGCAGGACATGCATGGTTAGTGAGAGGAGGCAGGGATGAGGCCCGTGCCTCTGTCCTGGGCTGGCATGGGTGTGGATGGACCCTCGGATACGAGAAAGCCATTGGGTCACTGCAGTAAGCTCTGAGCAGACGTCTCTCTCCTCCACAGCCCTGCAGCCTCCACGTGAGACCCGAGAGTGTTTTTAAAAGCACACGCAGAAAATGAAATGCCCCGGGTCTTCAGTGGACACTCACTGAGCCCCTGCTCTGACCACGAGCTGGGCCTTGGGCTCAAGCGCTGCAGCCAGATGATTGGAGCCTGGTTCTGACCTGAGGCTGCATTTTCCAGCCCCAGCTCCACACCTGGCCTCCCAAGTGGAACCCCTCTTCTCCTGACCCCTTGTGGGCCCACACCTGGCTCACTGTCTCCCCCCTGGCATGCCCCTCTTTCTGTGCGTTCATCTTTCATGGCTAAGTCAGGCCAGAGGAAGTTGGGACAAGGACAAGGAAGTCTAAAGGCAGAGAACAAGTGCAACACGAGAGGGGGGCGGTGATCAAATCAAGGTGTGGACGGGAGACCTGCCCCGGACGGCCAGGGAGGCAGGTGGACGGGCACCCATCACCGAGGGCCATCGCTTCCACGTCAGCAGTGCTGGGGCCGGACGTGGTCTGAGCTTGCGTACCTGGAGCGCAGGGAAGGGAGGACCAGTGCGCACCATCTCCCTGGACTGACAAAGCTGAGCCTGAACATGGGAGAGGGCAGCTGCCGTGCTTCTCTGCCCCCCAGGACCCAGGAGGCCTGCTGGTGCTGACAGCTGCTTGAGAAATGAAGATCCAGGGGTGCTCTGCTCTCCCTGATCACAGCTTCCCGCAAGGGCTCGCCTGGGTGCCTCGGTCCTTCACACCCATTGACTATTAATTTATTCACTCCCAACCCCACCACCCAACGGGGTCAGAGCTGTTTTTGAAACAGAGACATCACCAACTTGTATCTGTGTCTCCAAACTGTTGGTCTTTGTTGGACTGTGAAGGAGCCCTGTCAAGTCCGAGAGCTCTTGGCACCTCCTGAATCTGGCCGGCGTTGAATGGCATTTTTGTTTGTTTTTCTTTGATCTCTCTCCACTGGACATGGGGCAGTAGTAGAGGAGGCAAGCGCATCTTGAGACCAACAGCTTTCGGCTCTGGGGGCAGAGAAGGGTGGAGCCCTCCCCAGGAGGGAGCAGGCTGACTTTTGCTGGCGAGGAGAGAGATGAACGTGGTTTTGCCAACTCTGCCCAATTTGGCGTGCAGACTGAGAGGTGATCTTGCTGCATGAAGGATAAAGGAGAGGTGCAGCCACCTGGAAAGGACAGATCAGGATGGATGGTGACCATGGGTTGGGACTGTTTGAGTGTGGGCTCCCAACAAGAGCCGGGGGTTTTGTTTTGCTGGGTGGTCCTGAGCCAGGGAAGGATCTCAGTATTTCAGGAATGTGCTGGATGCCAGGACATAAAGACCAGAATGTTCGAGATTCAAAGAGATCTAGCTGTGAATTTTAAACATGGGTCTTGCTTATTACATGTGCCAGAGAGATAGACCTGTGGAACACTCAGGCCGAACAAGGAGGATATTTTGATGTGACCACTAGGGCTGAGGCCGCACCAAGTCACTGTCCTGCCATACATGCTGGTACGATTGTCCATTTCACAAAGTCAGGAGCAAGAACGGGAGTGAGCCACAGCTTAGGGGAACTTGAGACCCAACACAAATACGCCCACTGGGGCGCGAACGCTCCCCACCCACGGAGGGCGGAAACCCAATTCTGCGAAGACATTCACAAACCAAGCAACAGATTAGAAATACAGTGCTCTGGGTTATGTAGGAGTGGGACCATAAATTAAATAGGATAATTAGGATGTCTTGCCCAATTGTAGAGACTCATTTAATAATGAGGATTAAAACTGTACTGTGCTTCATAGACACAAGGAGCGTCCTGATATCCCACTGGGGGATTTAAAGCAGTATTTAAAATATCACGTAAAAGCAGAGTTGGTCGCTCACTAAAGAAAAACTGGGTGTCGAGCTGGATGTGGTGCAGGTGATTGTTCAGGACCCAGACGGGCCTGTTGCCTTTGTCTCCAGCCCGTCTGCGGAGCCGGCAGAACTGGTTTGGAGGCGCAGAGCCGGTCCCCAGGGCATTCTCCGAGCTGAGGCCAGCCGTTGAACGTGCCTGCCAGCTGATAATTAAACCAGTCTTTGGTAGCTCCTCTGAGGCTTGGGTAGCCAGAAACGGTGCCGATGGACAGTTTCCAGTGCTTACATGGGGAAGCACATAGGAGACAAAGAAGTGACTGTCTCCTGTTGTGTCCAATGAGAGCATATGTGGTCAGTGACCTGAAGGGGCCAGGCTGGCCAGGCTGGTTTTGGGTCCTCCTCCACAGGACTGTGCAGAGCCCAGGACTGAGCTGCCCGCTGGGACTCCCTCCGTTCTTGCCTTTGCATTTCCCCAGCCTCCTGCCCACCTCCCTGGGTTCCAGCCATGGCCTCTGGCCTCTGACCCACCATCGGTGTGTGTGCCTTGATTGACTTCATTCATTCATTCCACAAATATGGCTCAAGCCTCCTCTGTTCTAGGAGCTGGGCAGACAGATGAAGACGTATTTGTAGCTTATATTCCAGTGGCAAAATCCACGACTTGGCCTCTGACCCTCAGGAGCCCATTAGGATTGACCTGGGGTCCTAAGTGGCCCCCAGCCCTGGCTCTGTCCTGCCTGTTTCCAGGTGCCTCCCGCCCTGAGCTTTAAGAGGCCCCTGTTGTGCTGGCCCCAATTCTCCCGTGTCCCTGGCTATGGGACCGACTAGCAAGGTCAGCATCAAAAGAAACAGAAACCCCTGCCCTCTTTGTCAGACCCATTGCCATATTTGATGGGTCCGTGTGTGGAGACGTTTTCTAGTACTTTCCTCACGAGTGAGGGGTGATCAAGCCTCCTCTCCAGGCCTGAGCCACGTGGTATCCCACGCTGTTAGAGAAATTGATTGGAGCTTCGTCCAAGCCCAGGAGAGGAGGACGCAGGCCTTCACACAGTCTTGTGGCTTCTGCTTAGCTGTCCTCCAGTGGGTCCTGGGGGGACACCATTGTGTACCACAGTCCCACTTTGGTGGGGATGGCGTCTCATCCTACAGCCCGGCAGCACCAGCCCACGCAGCACCGGGTTTCGGGCCCATGTATGGTGCCCTGACTTCCCAGGGCCGCTGGCTGTGAGTCATCTTCCCCAGCAACGCCCAGGGGGTCAAGGTGAGGGCTCCCGGGACCCCCTCCAGCATGGGTCTCCCCTTGACACTCGTGCCCGCGGAGGGGCCTGGGGGCATTGTTCCAGCTGGTGATTCACAGTTCCTTCCTGTTGGGCAGGCTACACATTTCCTCTGGTTTTGCTTGAATGGCTACAGATTATGAACTGATGGGATTGAAGTGTTTGATGTGCCTTGTGTAGATGCTTGGGAAGGATTCCTTATTTGTATCAGTCAGCATGAAATTGTTTTGTTTTGAACATATATACTCCTTTTCCAGTTCTCTTTCCTAAGTTTTATTTTTCTGCAGCTATGAATCTTAAAGATTTAAATGATGGATGGTGGTTATTTTTTCCATCCAAGTAGTTCATTGTTTTGAGGGACCTAAGGGACAGAGGGGGAGACACCTTATTGGGTTTTGTCTTAAATGATGTGAATGTCATGAAAAAAAATTGAATCTTTAGATGTTGACACTCTCTGATGTGTGTGCACATGCGTACTCATGAGTGTGTACTGAGCTGTTAAAAACAAAAGGACTTCAAGGAAAGAAAAGGAAGTACCACTAAAGCTGGAAAGACGATGACTGCACGCCGGGCTGAGCCTGCCTGGGACTCAGGTTCACTTTTTATGCCACGTCCATAGTTTAGTGGAACAGAAGGAAGTGTGTGTTCTCCAGCATGGACCTGGAAGTCCAGGAGAACCTTGTTGCTGTCCGTTTATTTATTTGGGTGATTTGTTTATTTCGCAGTGTGGGGATGGACCCAGGGCCTCACGCGTGCTAGGCGAGTGGTCACCACTGAGCTGCAGCCCAGCCCCCTAAGGTCCTATTGTAGAAGACACGACTCTGAAAATGAGATCCAAAAGGAAAGGGGTTTTATGTGTGCACGTTTGCTGTTATTACAATTTCAACTCTTACAATGGCCTTTTCCTCTAATCCATTTCTCAAGAATCGATTTCCCTTCAACTTGATGTTTTGTTTTGTATTGTTTTTCTGTGACCTGCCAGTAGGACATTTTATGAAACCCTTTCTCCTTTGAAAGTGCTATTGCTTCTTACTGTAAAACTAGCCACTTTCCTAGTTGATTTTCCATGGTGGTTGGGGATGCCGTAGGTGGAAATATAGCAAATGCATTTTAAGTCACCCGTGACTTGTGCTTTAGAGGCCCCTCTGCCCTCTTTGGCTGGGAGGGGTTGCTCTTTCAGGCTTCTGACCTTGAAGTGTCCCTCCTGGTCACTCTTGATGCTGCTGCATTATTGCCCAGCATTGATGCAGGAAGAGAACCCTCTAACCTCAGCCCCAGGAAATGCAGGCACAGGGATCCTTGTGGCTGCCTCTGCTCCTGCTTTGGGATGGTTGTAGCCACTTGGCTCCACTGCTTGAGTTTCTGATAAGCTGGAGTGAGAGTCACACAGGGCCCTGTGGTCAGTGGGACATGCATTCCACCGTCCATGGCGGGGCAGCCAGGAGGGTCGGGCATGAACCAGAGGGAAAGGCACAGTTTCAGGATCAGTCGTGCCAGTGGTCTTTATCTGACTCTCCCTAACACACGGCTGACTCCTCTGTTTTATCAGCAATGAGATCCTCCCTGCTCTCTCTCTCTCTCTCTCTGGTGCTTTTTAATGAACAGTGGCACGAAGTCGTTTGTAGCAGGTTTATATATTTATTTAATTTTTTTTTTTCTGTTTGTGGTGCTGGGGCTCCAACCTGGGCCTCTGCCCATGCCAGGCAAGTGCTCTATCACTGAGCTACCTCCCTGGTCCTCGGGTCTCGTTTTGAATGTGATGATCTTTCTTATTTGGGGGTGACTGTTGAAGAAAACAGAAATCATTCTGATAGCCGACTCACTCATAATTCCAAAGAAGCCCGGTGGCGGCTCGGCTTCCCTGAGAGTGTGGGTTGCACTTGGGGCAGATCTTCCTGCCTCTGTGATCCACCACATCAGAGTGTGTCCCCTGCATTTGGCACTGGGGCACTTGCTTTGCATTTGAGGAAATTGTTATTTGAAGCTGCTGATGACAAGCCACCGTAGATCAGTTTTGATTGACATTGTGTTTGCCTTTTAAGATTTAATTAGCATTTGTAAAATTTCGGGGAGTTAAACGTAATCAAGAGATGATAATGAGATAATGAGAACTGAGTGCTGTTTCTAGATAACCGTCTTCTGCTGAAGGATAAATATGGTGAGAGGATTTAGCAGGGCCTGGAGAATTTGCCTTCAGAGGTGGAGCTGTTATGAAATTGGTTCCATGGATATTAGCGGGAGGCACTTGTCATTATTAAACACAATACGATAACACATTAGGCCAAGGACCAGCTGAAGGGCATAATGAACATGTACTGATGAACCTTTATCCAGAGCAACTCGGATGACCTCCTCGAAGTCCACACATCCATCCTCTACTTTATGCTTACACAAAAAAATAGCATGATTCATGAACAATACCCCTTTGTATATGTTTATAAATGTGAAGATTAAATGCATTCAACTTGTATGAATATAACTGAGAAAAACCTAGGATTTTTAAACCCGTCTTCCGGACTATGTGTGCAGAATGAGAAGTCAAGTCAGCCGTCACGACCTGGAATCAGCCATGAGCCAAGTGTTACTGGCTTTGAGGTCGCCACCACATTTCTGATCATTTTCACTGTTGATTTTGTTAATGGCATGCAAGTCCTTGCGGAGGAGTGGAAACAGACCTATAAAATGCTTTCAGTGTCAATTTAGAAGGTCAAAGGAAGGGCAGGGGAAAAATAAAACCAGCAAAACCCTCCAGGGCCGGAGATGGGTGCACCCCGCTGGCTTAGGAGTAAGTTCATTGTATTCCGGGCTTCCAACCAGTGGGACTCTTTGAGTTCCAAGCAAAGAGAATTCTCCCCCGGAATTTCACAAACTCCTATTCATTCATTATCCACTTAACAAACGTTCCTTGAGCTTGTATCACGTGCCAAGCACTGTACTGGGTGCCGGCGGCATTATATGCATGAGTAAGAAAGACACATCTAATGACCCAGATGATCTATGGCCTAACAATCCAAGGAGAGAGAGAGACCATAACTAAACAATGATAATGCAGAGTGTGTTCCAGTTACTATATGCTGTGTAACAAACCATCCCGCAACTCGGTGACTGAAAACAGCATTCCATTATGCCTGTGGATTCTGTGGGTCTGGAATCTGACCAGGAACCAGTGGGTACAGCTGGAGTCCGCCCCTGCAGGCTTGTTCTCAGTGGAAAGGCTGGACACTGGGGGCAGGAGACAGTAGCCGACAGCCGACCCCAGGTCTGGAAGTAAGTTGATGTCAGCTCCTGGCTGGAGCCTTAATTGGGGCTGTCAGGCGAGCAGCTCATCATGTAGCCTGGTCTTCCTCCTGGCATCGCAGCCTCAAGGCGGTAGGATTCCCTACTGGTGGTTCAGGGCTCCAGAAGGGAATGTTCCAGATCAGAGCGCTGGAGGAGCTCTGCCTTTTATGATCTGACCTTAACAGTCATGCATTACTTCTGCCCACTCTCCTGGTAACAAGCACCATCGGCACCTCCCAGGGCAAGAGGAGGGGAATTCTGGCCTGCTTTTGAGGGGGGAATGACTACATTCTAAAAGAGCCTGGGGGAGATGTGATATTGTCACTGCCATATTTGGAAAGTATAATCTGTTGATATAATTTTAAAATGCGTCTCTGACCGTCTTTCCTGCAATTCATAGAAACTGACGCTTGGGGTAGGCTGGACTTAGTGACTTCTATTAAGTGGCACAAATGATGCTGCATGACTTCTAAGGCGAAGCCATAAAACCTGTGGGTTCTGCCTGGTGTTTGCCCCGTCTGTGTCCCTCTGTCCACTCTCAACCTGGGGAAGCCAACAACCAAGACCTTCACGCATGAGAACGTCTCAGTGGTCTTCAGAGAGGCCCTTGTGAAGAAGAATTGAGATCTACAGCCAGTAACCAGCCCCGACTCACTGAGCTCAGGCAAGTCCAGCGGAATTCTTGACTTAACCTCCCAGGGACCCCAAGCCAGAACCCCAAGGCTTGGCATGTCCTTGATTCCTGGCTCCGGAAGCCATCAGGGACCACTGTTTATAGTTACCCTAAGCCACCCGATTTGGGGTACTTGTTACTGAGCAGTAGGTAGCCGGTGCATACAGGGGCACATCAGTGTGTGGGAGAGGGAACTGGGTGTGAACAGAGTCACCTGGTCCCAGCGCCAGGTCAGGGAGGCGTCTTGGAGGAGGAAAAGCGTGTGATGAGTCTCTGGGGGCTTAGACTGGGAATGGCAGGCCGAGCTAGGTGAACTTGGGCGGGCCAAGTGAAAATCCTGGAAAAGGGAAAAGAACTAGGGTCCAGTTAATTGTCCACAAAGTGGAGACTTCCTTCTGGACTGGTCAGAGGACCCATAGAGCTAATGTAGTTCCAGAGTGGAGACCAGGTCCCTGTTCTTGTGGGGGCACAGTACTCCACCAGCCCCTCTGCCCTTTACCAGCCTCGACATGGCCCTGGGGTGGTCTAAGACGCAGACTCTCAGGCCCTCTCCCCAGACCCAGGACTCTGCACCATGGTGAGTTGAAGGCGGCCAGGGCTCGTTACTTCAGAAGCCCTGCTGCAGAGGGCAGAGGCTCTGTGCCCCCCCGAGAGCTCCTGGCCCCTCCCAGGTGGAGCTCATGGGGGAGAAATTCAGATGACAGCCTGGAAACCCAGAAGTGACTAATAAAAGAAACAGAAAACCATCTCTCCCGGTTTTTTAAATGACTTTCTTATTTCTATGTTCTATTTTTAACCTGAAGAGCTCTTTGAATAAAAATAAGACTTGGGGGAAAAAAAAAAAGTCAATTGGTTCCTGCAATTTTCTTTTCTTCAAGTAATTTAACATCTCTCTTGGGATTGTAGTGCTCATTAATCCAGTCCCAAGGAAAATTGTCATTTTCATTAACGTCTTCTTAACCTTCGCCTTATCTGATTAGGTGAAGAATTAAGGCTCCCTTGCAAAGCCTCTGTCCCCTCTCCCCTACTGTTCTCCAGAAAGGACTAGACATCACTATTGCAGAGGAACCAAGCTGACAACTTAGGACCGAGCTGCTCGACTTAGGACAACCTCCTCAGCCAGAGAAGCACAGGCAGGAGCCGGGGAGCTTCCGATGCCGATGATGGAGGACTGGCTACCCCTGCAGTGCCCCAGCTACCACCCCCCAACTCAAGAGTGTCCATTCAGTTGATGCACTTAATGGCCTGAGTGGCCCCAAGGACAATTGGATCCTCATCTGGATGCAAATATACAACCTATTTGTCACTGGTTTTTGTTGGATTGTTTGTTTGGGGTGTGTGTGTGTGTGTGTGTGTGCGCGCGCACGCGCATCCGTGTGCATGCAGTGTTGAGATGGAACCCAGGGAGGGCCCCAAGCATACCAGGCAGGTGCTCTGCCATTGTGCTACAGCTCAGCCCTTGTCCTGATTCTTGACCTAAGGCAAGGGAGGGACCGGACCTATGGTCACATAGGTCACATTATAAAGTAACAATTGATAATAAACGATGAAGTGACAACTGAAGAGGAAAAGACACTGGCGATTCTCTTCAAAGCAGGCCTGTGGCATATGCCCACACACCTGGCTTCCCCAGGTGCAGGCCGGCCCTGTCAGACACTGGGCAGAGGAGGAAGGAAAGGCTCGGGGTGCAGGGCTTCCCGTGGATAATCAGGATCTCACCACGGTTGTTTGGAGATTGAATGGCCTATTATTTAAGATAAAACTCCAAACCCGGACAGCCACTCCATTATTTTCTGGCTTGCAGATGCTTTAGCGCAGATCTTAATCTGGAGTATTAATGATAGTGACTGAGTGCTCAATGTCCACGCTGCCTCTTCTGGGCACTCTCCGCCCGTCCGTTCTGGAAGGCTCACATGGCCTTCTTGGCCTCGCTGAAGGGCCAGTGTGGAGTCCTTGTCTCCCCGTCAGCCTCGCCCTTGCTTCTTCCTTCCCTGAGGCCCAAATTCACCCCGAGACAAAGTTCGCTCCCTGGAAAACTGCCAGTGCCTTTTCCTGTCCTTTCTCTTCACCCCCGTGTCACTCTGGTCATCTTCAGGGAAGCTGGTGGTCCTGGAGGCCAGAGCCGGAAAGTCTCCACGCAGGAATCGGCCTTGGTGGTGGGGGCTGGGGCATCACCCCAGACCTTCCCCGAGCTGGGACGGTGGGTGTGGCCTCAGCCTGCCACCGTCCTAAAGGGACCCCTGTGGACAGGTACATTCTCGAGTTTTCCTGAGATTCAACGTGTGTGTGTGTATGTGCTGGTGTGTCTGCGTGTGTCGCCACACCACCCAACCCTGCGCCAAGTCAGTGTCTGAGTAACTGCAGCCTGGCCAAGGAGAGCGTAGGACTGGCCATCGCTAGGCCGTGCCAGGGAGCCGTACAGGAGGGTGTGTGCCTTTAACCTCAGCCTCCTTGGCCTGGGCTTTGAACGCTGAAAGAACCACAGGCGGTGGGGGCGGGGGACACACCCAGGACGGTGCTGACGGGACGCAAACACGCCTGCTCGACACACTCGCGGTGCTGCGAACAGGTGTCACCGTCCCCACGCCTGGCTCAGTGTGGCCAAGAGTCATTTATGCAGAAAGACTCAGAGGCCAATTAGTGGTTTTTATCATTTCTCTCTAATTAGACAACCAGAATGCTTTTGGAGCCTGCATTATTGAGCCTGTCTCTAACATCAGATGTCCTACAATAGGCCAGTGGAAAATGCTCAGAATGAATGTCAACAGTCTGCCCCAAACCTTACTGCATCATGGATTCCAAAACAGATCTTAGGACCTCAGAAAAGAAATCAGTGTTAGCAGCAGTCTCCTGTCCGCTGGTGCAAGGGCTCTCTAGAGGAGATCCGTGTGGAATCTTGGATAAGATAAACTGGGTGTTTTCCCCAGTGAGCAATGCCATCTGTTAAGCCTTGGGAAAAGCAGACGAGTTCAGGCCAGTTCTTCTGTTGACCGCCACATCCACTGCCCCGGAGAGTGGGAGAGGCCACATGTGCGAGCAAGGTGCTGGGCCTCTTGTTGTTTGCCTGGTCGCTTCCTTAAGCTGTAGCCACCTTGCAGACGAGGAGACTGAGGCCCAGGGAGCTTAGATACCTCGTCCACGGCCCGCAGCTGGCAGATGATGGCGAGTCAGGATGCAAACCCGTCCCAAGCGGTCCCTTATCCAACTTCAATCGACAGGTCAGGTTACCACCTCGGTTTGTCCTTGCCCCTGCAGAGGGCCCAAAGCAGTTTCTCAATGGCAGCGCTACTGACATGGGGACAGGATGATTATGGTTACGGGGACTGTCCTAAGCCCTGCAGGGGATTTGTCAGCACCCTGCACCCCCTCCCAAGCTGTCACAACCTCAAATGCTGCAGATGTTGCCAACTGTTCCCGGGAATGGGATGAGGGACAAAATCACTGTCAGCCAAGCGCCATTTGCCATAGAATGAAAAATTACTTGAAAGTTATATGTACCATACCAGGTTAAAAGTAAGCAGTGTAACCGAGGTTTTCATTATATTTTGGAGAAAAATATATAAATTGTTTAATTTCCACTTTTAAAATGAGAGTTAAAAAATAAACCCCTTTAATAAGCATATCAGCGAAGCATATTTTAGTTCTTTTTTGTTTTTTTCTCCCCAAGGTACTGGAGATGGAACCCAGGGGCACTCGACCACTGAGCCGCATCCCCAGCCCTCTTTATTTTCAGCTTGGGACAGGGTCTTGCTACGTTGCCGAGGCTGGCTTGGAGTTTGGATCCTCCTGCCTCAGCCTCCCAAGTTGCTGAGGTGGCAGGTGAACTCCACTATGACCAGGTTCCATTCTTTGTCACAGAAAATATTCACCAAGATCACGTGGAATAGAACTTTAATAAATAAAATCACCCGGAGCCTCCCAGGGTAGCACATCCCACCGTGTTTGCTGGGGCTCAGTCTTCAGTGTCCCTAGCAGCTCAAGGTTAGGGGCCGCACACATCCCTCCTCTGAAAACACCCGCTGCCCATCAGTACCTTCCATCTCCTGAGGGCTCTGGTGGGGAAGATGGGGGTTAGCTCCCTACTTTTCCAAATGACCCATCTCCCCATTTGTCAGCATCCACTAGTAAAGTGTTACCAGGTGGGGTTCCATGGAACAGAGTTGGGGAATGTGGTTCCTGCACACGTGACCAACTGTGAATATCTTCTCTAGAAGTGACTTGTGAAGCCAAGCCTGGTGATGTCCCTGGACTGCCAGGACAATCCTGCCTTCACTCACGAGCTCCCTCCCCAGTGCCGACTCGTTCCCTGTCCATCACTTAAAGAGGCTGCCCAGGCACAGAGGTTGTCCTTTTCCAGTCTGGAGCTGAGCGTAGATGTCCACCCGCCGGCCGTCCGCCATCTTCAAAACACACCACACTTTTCATCCCAGGGTTGAGATCCTCCCATGGCCTCCCATTAGGAAAACCCAAAGTCCTGGCCGTGGTCTACGAGGACAGGGGTGGTCTACAGGACAGCTGTGGTCTATAAGGACAGATGTATGGTCTACGAGGACAGGTGGGTCTACAGGACAGCTGTGGTCTATAAGGACAGGTGGGTCTACAGGACAGCTGTGGTCTCTAAGGACAGGTGTGGTCTACAAGGACAGGTGTGGTCTACGAGGACTGGTATGGTCTACGAGGACAGGTATGGTCTACGAGGACAGGTGTGGTCTGTGAGGACAGTTTGATCTACAAGGACAGGTATGGTCTACGAGGACAGGTGTGGTCTGTGAGGACAGGTGTGGCCTACAAGGACAGGCGTGATCTGACCAGCTGTGACCTCTGACTTCACCCCTTCTACCCCCTGGTCCTTCAGTCTCCACCTCCCACGGACCTGGGTTGCACCTGGTGTGTCCCATGCAGGACTGGCCTTTTCTGTTCCTGCTGCTGCAGACCCTCTTCCAGATACTCCCTTGGTGGGTTTTCAGAGACCAGCTCCCAGAGGCCTCCCTGACTTCCCTCCCTCAAGCTGCCCACTCCCCCTTACCTGAGGTGTGCTCCTGTACCTCACCCCCTGTCCCCTGCCCGTCCATCGCCTGCTCCTCCTTGACCCTCCAATTCCAAGAGGACTGAATCTTGGTCTCCTGCTCACGCAGAATCCCCCTGTGCCCAGGACGGGGCCAGGCGCCTAGGAGGGCTTCTCTGGTGTTTGCTCAGCGAGGAGTCCTGATGTCACCACCAGACATCAGATTTCCTATGTGTCCTCCCAGCTGTCCTCTCCTGGCTCCTCGGGTTCAACACACTAAATTAAACACGACCCCAACTCCAGTTTTCGCCCAATTCTGTTGCTTCTGACCTCCTTGGGACCCCAGGTTGCCTGCCCCCTCACTTGATCACACCCACCCCAGTCACGGTGTCTTATTTGATGTCACTTCTGTGTGTCATTTGGCACTGATCACCTTCTCCTTCCTTTTCAAATATTCTCTTAGTTTCCAGAACATACTTCTCCTGACTTCCCCTCGGCCTCCCAAACTACCCTGATCCTGAAGTTTTCTTGATGTTGCTCTAAGTCAGACCCAGAGGAGCCTCCAGAGCCTCCCTATGTCCCAACTGCAGCACTTCTTTCCTCCTAGAGACAGACTCCAGGGAGCGAGTCACCAGGAAGGAGCTTGGATCACCTTTCCGCGATGTGACTGTGATATCCTTAAGGACGTTAAGTCGTGTCAGGCTCTTGAATGTCAAGTGCAGCAGCTGTATGTGTCACGGAGCCCTGTGGGAGCACGCTGCCCGGGTCACTGTGCAGAGGACAGGGAGAGCTTTCCCAGTAGATGTTGGGCAAGGTGTGAGCCTGGCGAGCTCTCTCACCCCGTCGCCTGGCTGCTGAGCGCAGGAAGGCTGGCGCCCCTGGCCGCTGACCGGCGACAGGCAAGACAGGAGTAACACCCCTGTTGATGGGCCCTGGGGGCACAGCAAATGCCCTGTGTCTCCGTCTCCAGACACGTAAAGTTTGGAACCAAGAGAGGGAGGACAGCTTTCCCAGAGGTCATTCCTGGAATTCACGGGTCCTGAGCGGCATTGAGAGAGCCGGGGCGCGGCTGGAGCCCTCAGTGGCTCCGGGCCTCTGTTCCCTCTGCGTCTCTGACCCCTTGATGAGTTCTAAGTGAGCTGTCACCAGGCATCACGTGCACGTCAGCAGATACACTAAGTGCACTCTAGGAAACGCTCTGAGCTTTTAAAGACGCCTGGCTGTTGTTCAAGCCACTGCTTTTGATGATCGTGACGTCCCTGTGTTTGTGGATGGCTTAAAGTTTGGAGTGACTGAGCCTTCACCGCAGGACCTGCTGCACGGTGAACGTGGTTTAGAAGGTGTTCGCAGTCCAGTCCGTGTTCCAGGACAGTTGGCCCCTGCAGCTTTGATCGCTCTTTCCTCCTGAAGGCTGGAATCTTACCCCCAAAATCATAGCTGACTGCTTGCCTTCGGCTACTCTTGGGTTAAGTGGAAATTTTCGACTTCTGAATGATGTTCCTGGTGTAGTTAAATTAGACTGTACTATGTCCTCCTGGAGAAAAGAACATGTTCAATTTTGGACTTAGATCATGTTGAGATCCCAAGAGGGTCCCAATCAATAGTGCCCCTCTCAGTTATTTTTCTGAACAATTTGAGAAATTAAGCAAAGCCGTGAAAGATGGTGGCAAAAATGTTCCCTTTACGCTGAGGGAGGCTCACTTGAAGGCCTTGTGTAAGAGCTGAAGAAATAAATAGGTTTCCTAATAAACCCTGTGTTTTAGGGTTTATTAGATTTGCCCATCCAGGCCCAGGCAGGCCTGGCCCCGGGCAGCTCTGCAAGGTCAAGGAGAGCAGGTCCCAGGGAATAGGATTCACTCTCGTGGAAGTGCCGAGCCCAGCCCAGAATGCCCCTCCAACCTTCCCACCTTGACCCTCTGTGGGTCACTCCCCCTCAGCTGGGGCAAGTGAGCAAGGGTGCAGGGACACACCGTGGCTCTCTCTAAAAGACTGTCGCATCCACGAGCTTCTCAACTGTGTGTGGAGCTGCGACTGGAACCAGCCCCAAGTCTCCTGACCAGAGAGGAGAGGGTCAGCGTCTGCTCCCCAGCAACAGCCTGGCAGAGGAAGCATATGCCTGCTCGTGCACACCCCCCCACACACACAATCACCCACACTCACACACTACACTCACCCACATCCACACCTAGTGCCACACTCACACACCCACACATGCCCACACACACCCCATATACTCACACCCCCACACCCCCCACACTCACCCACACACCCACACTCACACACCCACACCCAGTGCCACACTCACACACCCACACACACCTCACATACCCACATACCCACACACCCCCACACACCCACACTCACACACTACACTCACCCACATCCACACCTAGTGCCACACTCACACACCCACACATGCCCACACACACCCCATATACCCACACCCCCACACCCCCCACACTCACCCACACCCCCACACTCACACACCCACACATACCCCCCCACACATGCACACACCCACACTCACACCTGCACTCACCCACACCCACACCCAGTGCCACACTCACACACCCACACACACCTCACATACCCACATACCCACACACCCCCACACTCACACACCCACACATACCCATGCACATACACATACACACACACACATGTACACACACACACACACCCTACACCCACATGCACACGAGGCATAGCAGCCACATTGGGGAACGAGTGACAGGGGAGGCAGGAATGGCTTATCAGGTGTCACTGTGACATTGCCAGGATTCTGCCACTCTGCTAGGTCAGTGCTGTCTGCTAAAACATACGGAGGACCACATACACAATTTCTAACTTTCTGGGTAGACACATTAAAGAAATGCAAATAAATAGGTGTGATTAATTTTTACAATGTATCTCATGAACACATTCTCTCAAAGTATTTTTAATTGCGTTATAGCCATTCAAAAACCATTACTGAGGTCTTCTGCTTTCTCTTTGTGCTGAGTCTTCCCGGAGTGTTTCATGCTCTGGTGTGTCTCCATTCGCACTGGCCTTGTTTCAAATGCTCCAGGCCAGCTGTGTGTGGATCACAGCCAGGACCACAGCAGTGAGCCTGTTTCACAGTTGGGAACTGAGGCTTCGAGAAGTCAACTACCTTAACACAGAGCTGAGGTCCATTTCCAATGGCACGGCAGCCGACGGTATTTTGCCCAGTCTGTGTCTGTGAGCCCTTAAAAATCCAGGATAAAATAGGTTTTCAAGGTCTACATAAAAATGAGGACATCCAGGTGAGTCTAGGGGACCACAGGAGTCAGAGGGGTCAGGGCTCCAAAAGTGCTTTTGAGCATAGATACGAGCCAGGCCCCATGAGCATCAGTGGTTCCCAGCCCAGCGCCTGCCCAGGGTCCAAGAGGAGATTCTTCCTCCAAAAAACTAGAACCTTGAGTGGCTATAACCTCAATCAAAAAAATCAAAATAAACCCACCCCCAGGCCCAGTGGTCCTCAAGGAATTTGCGTTGGTTCTGAGATGTCCCCGAAGCTGTGGCCACAGGGCCGCCTGCCTGCTGAATACAGTGTGAGTCGCCCACACCTAGGAGATCTGCACACGCCCAGCCTCAGCCTGCACCCACACAGTCCTGGGCCTGGTGGTGTCCATAAGGAGCAAGAAAAAAAAAAAAAAGGAACTTAGGGGGGTTTTCAATGCACCAGAAGAACCTCTAAACATGAAAAATCACTAAATGGAAAAACTCCATACACAGGTTCACTGTTGCTTCAACACAGCTGAGTGTCTCAGGACCCGACTATAACTATTTGCAGTTCCCCCTCTTGATTTGCAGTCTGGATGGTGGTTGAGAGTGGGAGTTAGAGTAGAACCGGCCTGGGCTCAGTGTGGGCTGCAGGTCCCTTGGCCTTGTGCCTGGGGTACAGCAGCTGCTTCCTCTCCTGGTGCTCTCACCTGTGGAGTATATTCTGCCTGCTTCATCCCAGAGGTACGTTTGTAAGACATTCGTCACTTTGTACAGCCCACGACAAGCACTTAAGAAATACATGATTACAGTGGGAATCGAATCATTAGCCTTTTTAATATTATATTTTTAAAGGATTCAAAACCTGGGTCGTGATGATGCTGGAGAGTCTGAACACCAAGACCAGTGGTTTATCTAGCCTGATCCTGTGGCTGAGGGGACAGGTGTGCGGTGCTGGCTGTGGCCCCAGGCCCCCCAGGTCCCTGTGTGGAAGGCACAGACCAGAGAGAAATCCTCAACACTTTCCGAGCCTGTTTCTCTGGCTGCATGGAGGAATGCGAATCCGGACAGGTGACCATGGGATCAGCACTGAGCTCCTGTGTGTGACAGGCCAGCCCACCGCCTGAGCTCAGCAGGAGCAAGGCTGGTCCTCCCCACTGCCCCAGCCCTCCTTCCCTGCCGCTGCCTCTCACTGGGCCCCTGTCTGGACTGTGGCCATCATCTGAGCCCTGGGACCTCCTCCAGCACCATCTCTGCACTCTCCTTGGCCTTCACACCAAGAGCCAGATGGGGTGAGAGGACTGTTTGCAGCTGGAGAGCCTCCCGGTTTGGCCTCGGTGTCCCCAGGGCTGCCAAGCAATAGGGTTTAGCAACACAGTCACGCCCACTGGCTTCACAGCTGGACTAGATCAGGCTCTTTCTCATGGACCTCCTGATGGCCGGGATGTAACAGGGACAGGTGTACTGTTCAGACTAGTTCAGCTCCAAGGACGCGTGTTCTGCGTGTGCATGAGGCCAGCAGAGTAAGAACCAACAAGGGTCCAAGGGTGGCACCAGTGACCTGGGAGAGCCATGGTCTTCCATTTGTCATCTGTAAAATGAGGTGTTGAAGCCTCTCTGGCTGGGTGCCCTGGGCTTCTGTGAAGCAGGGTTTTTGGAATCCCTATTCATCACAGCTCTTCCCGTGGGGACATTTTCCAGCTCCTCCCATCTGCATCCCTGAGCCACATCAGGACTCATTACCATGGCCACAGCTGGGCTGATGAGGGCTCAGATTGCCAGACCTAACAAATGTAAATCCAGGACTCCCAGCGACATTTTAACTTCAGGCAAACAATGAATGATATGTTAGTATTTGTCCCAAATAGAGCCGGGATTGCATACAACATCCTCATTCTAAAAAATAATTTGTAGTTTATCTTGAATTCAAAGCCTTGTAGGTTCAAACAGCAACTACTTTATTTCAACTCTTACCAGCACTGCACGTGCACTTATCCGCCAACGCCACCCACGTGGTCTTCTCTGGGGGTCACACCACCCACCAACCGGAAATCCCTCCTCCCCTCTGGCACTTCCCCAACCCATGGGAACTCTCCGGGAATCCCCTTGAGAACTCCAAAGTAGCAGGCCATGGCAGACCGCAGGGGTCTAATTTACAATTGAATACACAGCTTAACATAACCATTATCATCTCAATGGCTTGCTGGGGTCACCTCTCAACCACTCCATTCTGGCAAAAATGCCATGCATCATTCCGACTCGGCTATGGCTCTCAGCAATTAGAGGCAGAGAGATGGTCACCCAGAGACAGTGAGGATGGGAATGATGGAGGGCAGGTGGGAGGCAGGAGGGCATCGAACAGCAGGGCCGCGGGGATGTGAGAGGGTGGTGTGCCCTGTGCTGAATTTCTTGGCTTCGTATTGCTTGGCTGTCTTCGGGGAGCTCCAGGGGAGAGCAGAGGGTGTGTGGAGTTCCTCGTGTGGTTGTGCCTCTGAAGAGTTACCACTCCCAGAGTGTGGTCCTCAGTATTTAGGGTAAGATGTGTGATGACTTGTCATTTTAACCTGGCTCTGATGGACTCGCATTAAGCAATCTTATGAAACAAGCAATTATGAAGCAGAAATGCAGCTAATAATTGATTTCTCAATAGAAAGAGTAAGACTCTCTGAACCCTCTATTTGCCCACCAACACATTTTTGCCCTGAAGGCTGACCCACATGTGACATCTGGTGACACTCAGGTTGATGAGTACATTTGCTATCTCAGCAAAGAGAGTTGGAAGGGTGACTGGGAAGACAGTGACAGAAGTGACCGAGTTGGTCCACCCAGTGGTATGCAGGCCTTAGGCCTTGCTGCCTGGAGGTGAGAAGCGCCTCCTGAATCCGGAACGCCTGGGGCCTTCCTTTCTACAAATGTGCCTTGTCTTTAAGTTAAGTTGCTGCCTGAGTCTTGACCTGGGACCGTTGGTCTCTGCTTTTGCACATCTCCGCACACTTCCTTGATTTTTGTACAGTTTAACTTTGATGGAACCACCTTGAAGTCTATATTAGTCCATTTTTCAGTACTATAATCAAATATCTGAAACTGGGTATTTCATAAAGAAAAGAGGTTTATTTAGTTGACTGAGGAGTAGGTTCAAGGGCCTGGTGCTGGCATAGGCTCAGCCCAGGGGGAGGATTTCACGCCAGGTAGCATCACAATAGCCAGAGTGTGTGTGAGAGGAAGAGATCAGAGGCCAGAAAGGAGGACCCAGCTTGACTGGGAGGGGCGGGTCTTGCGGTCTCCCTCTAGGCGCCCCTGAGAGGTCTCCCACCTCTCCTGCCAGGCTGAGGACCAGCCTCAGCATGTGAGGCCCAGGGACAAACCACCCCCACGCCATGGCGTGCCCCTATTTCCAGGTTCTCCGTGAAAACTCAGGTTGGAAGAGTGTCCCCCCAGGCCTAGGGCACACCGTCCTGCCTCTTCCCGTCTTCAGGTCCAACCTTGGGGCCTGGAGCCTAACAAGGTCATCTCCCCTCTGCGGGGAGGGAAAGCCTGGACAGAACCCGGCCGCAGACAGCTTTCCCTTCTCCAAGACATTAGCACGTCCCCTGCCACACCGGAGAAGAACGCGGAAGTCTGATGGCAGAGCTCTGGGGGCCTATGGGAAGGGGAAGGGACTTTAGGTCACTAGGCATTCCAGCCAGAGCGCAGTGGGCACACCGCCCGTGGCCTTGGGGAAGGCTCAGGCAGCACAGGGCGGGAGCCTCGCAGGCTGTGGCTGGTCGCTGTCTTGAGGGGCATAGCATTTGCAGAGAGGTGTGTGAGGCTGGAGCGGGTAGCCAGGGGCCGTTGCTGGGGCGCTCCTGGCAGGGGCTTTGCAGCTCGCTATAACCCCGTTTAGCCGGATGTCACTCTGCTGGGTCTTGTTGAGTAGAATGGAAGCTGAGTGTCTGCTGTCCTTCCTTCCCTAAGGATGCCCAGGACCTCGACAGAGAGGACTTAGCAAACGTGGTGCTCGCTCATTAGATTTAAGGTCAGGGGTGCCTTAAGCCCGCCGAGGTTAAAGAGTGAAGGCCAGGTGCTGACCCAGGCTGCCCTGCAGCCTGTGAGGTGACAGATGTCATCCGTCAGAGGACAGGAGGCCTGGGGAGGTTGAGCTCTCCAAAGTCACTCTATCGAGAGGTGAGGCTGGGGGCGCTTCAGAGCTTTAATCTCTCCAAATACAGCAGCATTGGAATGTGGGGCATTTTCAAATTGCATTTTAATCTTCATCTTTAGAAATTAAAAAAACGAGAAAAGAAAATCCATGGACAGCTTTGGTCTTCCTTGTTCGTGGGAATTCTTCGTCCATCTGTCCTTGCTGCTCTAGGGGAGGGGTGGATGTTGGATCAAGGCTGGGGTGTCCTGGGCTCATGCCTGCTGGGTCTCCTCTTCTGTGGAAGAGGCAATTCGATTCCTTTAATTATTTTTATTATAAAAAATATCTAAGAGCACAGAGAGTCGCATCAGAATTCCCCACAGTCACAGCCCCTCATTTAACTCTCAATATTTCCTTCTACTGGCAGTTACTGAATCATTAATTGGGTGATGAAAATTTATAAACTCCCACCATGTTCATCATGAAACATCACCCTGGGTTATGAGACACATTTTAAAAACACGAACACAATGTTGTCATCACAACTGTAGAAATGAACAATATTTTCTTTTGTTAATTTGTTCTAATTAGTTATACATGACAGCAGAATGCACTTCAACTCACTGTACACAAATGAAGCACAACTTTCCATTTCTCTGGTTGTACAAGATGCGGAGTCACACCATTCGTGTAACCATATATGTACACAGTAATAATGTTCAACTCCATCCACCATCTCCCCCGCCCTGTGCCTCCTCCCCACATTCCCTCTGCCCAATCCAAAGTTTCTTCATTCTTCCCTTGACCTCCCCCCACCCCAATTGTGGGTCAGCATCCACTTAACAGAGAAGACATTTGGGCTTTGATTTTTTTGGAATTGGCTTATTTCACTTAGCATGATATTCTCTAGTTTCATCCATTTACCTGCAATTGCCATAACTTAACCACTGAGCCACAACTCCAGCGCCCCCATTTTAAAACACTTTTAGTTGTAGATGGACATAATACCTTTGTTTTACCTATTTTTATGTTGTGCTGAGGATCAAGTCCAGTGCCAGGCAAGCTCTCTACCACCGAGCCACAGCTCCAGCCCTTTATAATTTATTTTGAGACAGGATCTTGCTAAGTTGCTTAGGGCCTTGCTAAATTGCTGAGGCTGGCTCAAACTTGGGATTCTCCTGCCTCAGCCTCTGGAGCTGCTGGGATTACAGGTGTGCCACTGTGCCTGGTTTCAGAACAAACCTTTGAGTTGGTGTTTTATGTGTATATTGCAGACGAGGAGCTGCCCACAGGCCTGCCAGAGGGCAAGGCAGGTTGCCCCCCATCTTCCTGTTTCCCACCCCTCATTCTCTGCTCCCCACCTGTGTAATTATGGCTTTAGCATCTAGGCCTTTTGGCGTCCCTGTGGGGCTAGTGGCCCTGGGTGGGCTCCGCTGCAGCACACCCGTGCCCTGGCTGTGGGGTGTGGGCCCTACCTCATCTGGCTGTATTCCAGTGTCCACATCTGCCACAGGGGACAGTGGTGTCTCACACAGCTGTCACGAGCTCACCCAATGTCAGTTGCTGACTTTTCCTCCTCCTCCTCGACACTAGGAAATCCGTTACCCCCTCCTCTCCACTTCTCCTTCGGTCCTTCTGCTTCTTTCTCACCTACTTCTTTCCAGCAGAACGGCACCATAACCCAGGGCATAGCAGGCCAGGGTCATCCCCACACGCCACAGGATAGGGTGCTTTCAGGTGGAAGGATCTGGAGGACCTGCGGCTGGGGAGGGCTGTCTCCTGGGAGCTGCCAGATGGCTGTGGTGTCTGCAGGTGCGGAGGACCCAGGCTGCCCATGTGTCAGAGCCAGGGAAGGGCCCAGGGGATGGCACAGCGGCCAGTGGATGGCACCAGTGGCTGTCAGCCTCCTTCACAAAGTCAGGGTCACAGAGTGAGTAGAGGGTCACTGAAGTGCTCCAGTTGTGTCACTGTGGGGGCGGCACCGGTGACAACAGCTGCTGCTCCGTGGCCGGGTGTCCTTTATTCTCCTCTTAGCCCTCTCTGTGTCTGGGATGCGAGGACCAGCAGGGCCCCCAGGTGACTCAGCTGCAGGGGCCATCGCTTGCCCTGGACTCACTGAATAGCCCAGTGTGCAGGTGGGGGTCAGCAGGGCTGTGTGGGCGCTCTTTACCTGGTGGCACCTGGCCGTCCCCAGTGGCCTTCCTGGTGAGGACCTTGGTGTTGGTGGGCCTGGGTTCCTGTGACTTGCTGAGTCTGTATGTGCCTCTGGGTGCCCCCACAGAGTCTCTCTACCACAGCCTGGGCCGGGTGCCATGTGCCCAGCAGATGCCAGGGCAGGGCACAGACGTCACTCACCCCCGTCTCCAAGCCCTGGAGCCTCGGCCGACCTGCCTCCTCCCTCCTGGCATTTCTCCTGAGTGTCATTTGCAGCCTGGGTCCTGGGGAGCAAAAGAGCCCCTGTCTCTTTCCCCTTCGGCTTCAGTTCCTTTGGGCGTCTGGGTTGAACGATCAGCATTACAAGTTTTCAATCCTCTACTCAATGAGTGGCTCCAGTTCTTGTTAATGAGTGCTAGTGAGCAGGGCATCCTGACCAACTGGGAAGGTGAGTGCTTCGGGGCACGGCTGCGCCTTGGTACTCTTGGACCCGCCTGTCCCACTGACCGCAGGCCCCTGGCCCGCCGTGGCGCTGGTTCTGTGCAACCCTAGCTCTTGGCCAGCGACCTTCCTGTCACAGGCCCCCCTTCCCCGGTGCTGCAGACAGGGTCTTCAGTGTCCCTCTCGGCCCACTGACTGAGGCTTGGTGTCCGCCTGTGGCTCTTCCAGGAGGCGGTGGAACCTGGAGAGGTGAAAGGTTAGGGCACTGGGCATGTGCCCGGGAAGGGGATGTCGGGAGCCTGGCCCTTTTCTCTCTCACTTCCCAGTGGCTGAGGTGAGCATCCTTGTTCCTCCAAATGCTTCCACCACGATGGGCCAAAGCAGGCCCCAAGGCAGAGGACCCAACCGGCCATGGACTGACCCCTCTGAAACCATGGCCCCAGTAAGTCTTTCCTCCTTTACGTTACACCGCAGGTGTTTTCCACAGCCGCAGGTCAGGGTCATCCCACAGGTGCCCTGGGTGTCTTTCTGAGTCATGTTGGAGGTACCGTTTGGTCAGCTTCCTCACTGTTGCTGTCATGCCAGATTCGTGGGACCCCAAAAGACCTCCAGGAGCCGAATCCGATGCAGTCACACAAGAGTCTTTATGGCAAGCTCGAGCCTGGACTCACAACCGTTCCCGACGCAGCGGTCCCAGGGAGTGAGTCCCGGTCCTTTGTTCAGTGAGATTTTAAATAGGTTTGGGGGGATACTCTATGTGTCACACCATCACACAGCAAATCATTCCACACCACGGGAAAGTCAAACAACAACTCTTAACATTGATTAGCACATTCAATGGGTAGGGGTGATTGGTTAGTTCAAGAGGGGGATTCCTTTGAACTGATTGGTTTAGGCCATGAGGGGAGTACGTGCTGAACTACATGGTTTCCCAACACGGTATCAACCACCATAAACTACTGGGAGGGTCATCTGGCATCCCAGGTATTTCCCTGTCTCATGCTGATTGGTGGTTGCTAGGGGGTTGCTATGGGTCCACACCTAGCCCGACTGAGTCAGGGACACCTGGCGCTGCAGATCTCTCCTGTTATTTGTAGACAAACAACTCAGCAGGGTGGGTATGTGCCTAGGAGTGCTCTGTGGGTTTTTCCAAGGACAAGGGTCACGCCCCTTCCTTGGACAGGCTTTGCTCTGAGGTAGAGGCTGGAATCTGTTGCCACCCTTGATAAGGGTGGGCAAGACAGGCTGAAATGGAGTCATATCAGTTTCTCACTGAGACTTAAAGACCCAACCAGAGCAATTGTAGACCAGGAAGAGTTTGTTTTGAGGGTGCACAGTTTCAGAGGTCTCAGTTCATAGAAGGCCGGCTGCATTCCTTGGGGCTCCAGGTGAGGCAGAACATCGTGGCAGAAGAGTGTGGCAGAGGGAAGCAGCTCACCTGATGATCAGGAAGCAGAGAGAGAGAGAGAGACTCCACTTGCCAGATATAAATTATGTCCCAAAGCCATGCCCCCAATTTCCCATCTCCAGCCACACCCCACCATTTCAGGGGATGCCCGAACAAGTTAATCAAATTAACTCAGTCAGTCCCTATCAGAGGATTAACTTCACTGGTTGGGTCAAGACTCCCACAACCCAATCACTTCTCCTGAGCCTCCTTGCATGGTCTCACAGTGAGCTTTTGGGGGACACCTCACATCCAAACCATAACAGTGCCCAAGACTGTGTCCTTTGCAAGACCATGGAGGGCGAGTGGACGTATGGAATCTGTTGCCCCCATTGATAACGGTGGGCAGGACAGGCTGGAATGCTTTCATGTTGATGGAGCCCCCAGCACCCACAGAGCCCGGGCATCCCAGGCGTCCCAGGCTGAGGGCACGCAGTAGTTCTGGCAATGGCGCAGGAGCGTAAATGAAACCCGAGTCCACACAGTTATTTACCCAGGAACACCTAACTAAAACACCAACTAGGAAGTCATTCAGCTAAAGGCAGAAGCTTCCCAAGCATCCACCATGTGCTGGGGGCTGAGCCAGGACATGGGAAGGCAGCGGTGAGCCAGAGGTGGGCCAGGCGTCAAAGGTGACACAGTGTGACTGACAGGACTGTTCATACTCTGTGGCAGTGGGTGTTACCCGATGGGGCTCCGCCTTGAAGGAGCTTGCATTGCGTGTCCAGGCAACAGGAAGGGGACTCTCTCACTGTTGACTCATCATAGATCTGAAAGGTCTTTTTGCAGGGCAATTTGGAAGTATCTGTAAAATTTTAAATATGTGTACTCTTCAACCCTTGATTCCATTTTTTTTTTTTTTTTGTATATCTAAGTTGGAGGAATACATGTACAAGTATTTTTTAAACCATGTATTTTCAATGATGCTGATTATGGTATTATTTGTAATAGTACAAAAGAGGGGGGAATGGTAATCAATAGGTGAATGGCTGGAGAGTCATGTTACACCCATACCATGAACTTGGGAAGTTGCCATTTTAGCTATTTTTTAACCTTGAAATGGATATTTTATATATTGAACAAAGAATGAGAGAGCTCCTTATATCTCCATTGCTTCATCTTTAAAGTGGGGATAATTGCTGGACACAGCGGCACGTGCCTGTAATCCCAGTGACTCAGGAGGCTGAGGCAGGAGGATCACAAGTTTGAGACCAGTCTCAGTAACTTAGTGAGGCCCTGAGCAACTTAGCAAGACCCTGTCTGAAAATAAAAAATAAAAGGGCTGGGGATGTAGTTCAGTAGTTAAGCACCCCTGGGTTCATTTGTGGAGGAGGTGTATGTGTGTGTGTGTGTGTGTGTGTGTGTGTGTAGGTGTGTTGATGCCCAGGGAAAGGCTGGAAGCCTTCCTTCCCAACTGTCCCTCCTGTTCATGATGGTTAGTCCTGGAGAAGGGGTGGGATGGGCCGGTCACTGAAGGTTCTCAGTCAGTTCAGCCACTGGGACAGCCAACACAGCCAGGTGCCTTCAGGGGCTGGTCACAGGAACTGCCTGATCAACTCTGGGGTGGTCAGGGGGTCTCCATAGGGCTTCATTCTGCACCTGAGGCTGGAGCCGGGCATTCACAGGGCAGCCAGGAGGGGCAAGGGACACAAAATGAGGAAAGTTACAGGTGGGAGCCCCATGAGAGGGCTGGATCTTGAATTGGTTCTTATTGCATCTGGCATTGTCAAGGATCTGGAGCTGATGGAGATCTGGCATCAGTGGGGATCTCATGTTGATGGGGATCTGGTATTGATGGGGGTCTGGCATGGACCAGGATCTGGCATTGACCAGGATCTGGCGTTGACCGGGATCTGGGTGTTGAGGCGTTGATGGGGATCTGGCGTTGACGGGGATCTGGAGTTGATGGAGATCTGGCATCGGTGGGGATCTCGTGTTGACGGGGATCTGGCATTGACCAGGATCTGGCATTGACCAGGATCTGGCGTTGACCGGGATCTGGTGTTGAGGCGTTGATGGGGATCTGGTGTTGATGAGGATCTGGTGTTGATGGGGATCTGGTTTTGACCGGGATCTGGTGTTGAGGCGTTGATGGGGATCTGCCCGTGTTGACGGGATGGGCATCTTGCCCAAGCGCTGGCCAGGGGGTCAGAGAAGCTGGTGACGAACCAGGGGTAGGAGGAGCAGTGCAGAGCAGATCAGAGCGGCACGTGCCTACAGAGCAGAGCCGCGCCCTTCCCCCTGCCACCTGAACTTCCCGGGCAGCCCTGTGGGGCTCCCAACCCAGAAACAGACAAGAAAGGGAACGGGGAGCTGCGGCTCTGGCTCGCCTAGTGGCCCATTCCAAGCTCCAAGAGGAGGTTCACGCGTTCCTCTGCATACAGCGGGGCTGTCTGGAGTCTTTTACGACGGGACCATATAATTATATTTCTTGTGAAGAGAAAAAACAATGGAAACCTCTTGGTAAAAGAAGGAGGGAAATGAAACTCTCCCAGCAGCGAGACCTGGGGTCCTGTTGCAGAGTCGGTGGCCTGTGCAGGTGAGTGAGGAACTGGGTCTTTCACTGGAACCCACCGGCCACTGGCCCCTCGCTGGGTCACCGTGATCTCCTCCTCACTGGCTGGCCTGCTTCTGTCTTCCCAATTCCAGTCTGTCCCCCGTTCCGTCAGATTGATGCTTCAAAATAGAAATTGGGTGTGTGTCTGTTTCAGAATATTCCGGGGGCTTCTTGTTGTCTTTACAGCAGGGCATCTGGTCCGACAGCCTCTGCAGTACTCTCTCTGGGTCTCGTCTGTCTCCATCCCACCCCCGCCCTTCAGTGGTCCCACAACCTGTGGATGATAAAATGACCATGCACAGGACGGCTTGAAAAGTTGGCTGTTTATTGATCACCTACTATGCTCCGGGCACCCTGCACACAGGGTCACGTTTCATACCCAGAGTCTCTAAAAGCATTTGCCACCCCTGTTTTACAGACCGGGGGGATACTGAGACAAGCCAAAGCCTCATGCCTGGTGAGTGGCACTGCAGGTTTGGAGCCAACTCCCTGAACCGACAGCCTGCAGCCATCCCTGACAGGCGCGTCTCTGTCCCCTTGCCACGCTGCTTTGTGGTTCCTGAGCTGTCGTCCCTAGGCAGGGATCCCCAGGACAGCAGAGTCTGATCTGGGGACCTGGGTCCTCCAGCCCTCTCATGGTGCTCGCACATGCTAGGCAACCACATGGTGCTGGTAGAAAATACCAACGTGCCAGGTGCTTGGTGGGCACTAGGGTTCCACTCGGGTCAGGAAGAACCCAACAATAAAGCTCTTGCCTTGTGGAGCCTGTGGTCGTAATGGGGGAGATGATCTCGTGCTGTAATCATAAGTGCTGGGCTGGGAGGGTCCTGGGGAACATGCAGTTGGTGGGCATGCATGTTGGCTTAGGCAGGAGGAATGTCCTGTGAGCCCCATGGCACTCATAAGGTGTGAGTGGCACCAGCGTCTCTGCTCTGTCCACTGACTCCCATGTGCTGGTCAGGGAGCGGATAGGTCCTGCCCCTCCTGTTTCTCAGAAATCCCTGCAGCACCAGAGCCCCCCCCCCCGTGGGGACAGTGTGATCCTTGCTGGGCGGCCCTGCCTGTCTATACATGACTATTCCCTGGCTTGCCCCGTGGGGATCCACTGAGGCCGCTGCCCGGTGGGACAGCTGGACAGAGCAGGGCATGCTCTCTACTCCTGGAAAGAGGCAGCCGCCTACCATCCGCTTCTACAAAAGGAAGCGAGCATTCTCTCTTGTTTTTAAGGGTACAGATCATGGTGGCTTGTGGGAGCTTCCTGTCTGTAGTGCTCTGTGTGCCCGCCATGTGACTGCCACTCCTGGGACTAGGACACTGTGGCACTGTGAAGTTAGCTTGACCACAGTCCCACCGTGCCCCTCCTTGGCCTCTAGACTGTGAGACCTTGGGCAGGCCAGCCTCCAGGAGAAAGGGCGGCCCAGGTCCCACCACTTGCCTTTGTGTGCATGGGGGGTGGGGTGGTGAGGGAGCCCTCTGCCAAATGGGTGATAAAAAAAAAAAACAATTGGGGGGGACTGTGTGACCATGCACATTGAAGTGTTTCTGGACAGCATGCACCCCAGGGGCTTTCCTTAAGCTACCAGGTTGGAAACTCGTCACTTAGAGGCATGTTAAAGAGTATGCTCAAACTGGTCATTTTCACCTGAAAGAGGAAGTCTTACATTTTCACAGTCTCCTTTAAAGGCACATTATCAGCTTTATCAAAGCCTCGAGGATGACAACTGGGATCCACCCCTGCCTTCTGGGGCTGGAGCTGCTTCTGTGCCCCACAGCCCCCTCTTATCCAGGGTGCCCACAGACATCGCCCATAGCAGAGGAAACATGGTCACTTGTTGTCCTTTGGTGGAGTCTGTGACTGTGCCCCTTGGTCATTTTCCAGGAGGTTTAGAATTCCTGCATCAGCTCACGCTGCCTCTGCTGTTGACGCAAGGTCGTGGATGTGGGGTGGCTTCAGTCTGTGTCATTTATTTTATTTTCTCCCAAGGCGCGTGAGGGCGACGTCGCTGGCTGTCCCAGAGCTTCCCCTGTTCCCTGGAGCTGGAGGTCCCTCATGCTTCCTTCTAAACCCTCCTAAGGACTGGGTCTAGGCTGAGACGCCTAAAAGTTCTTCCTTTCCCAGTGGGGAGGGCAGAGCCCTGGCCAGAGGGACCCACCAGAGATCACAGGATGGCAAATAAGTGTCCTGTCACTGTGGTTTGTTCCAGAGCTGGTGATGTTGCTGGAGTGGTGGTCGGGCACAGAGTGCACCATCTACACGGACCCGAGGGCCTTCTCCAAGTATGGCACGGAGAACGCCATCGTCGTCCTCAACCACAAATTTGAAATCGACTTCCTCTGCGGCTGGAGCCTGGCGGAGCGCTTCGGGATCTTAGGGGTAAGCGGGGCGCGGCTGCCTGCTCCTGCGTGTCTCTAACGGCACTAGCAGAACCTGCCTCTTTGCTCTCCTCCAGAGTTTGCCGAAGAATGCGTAGAGTTTTTGCCGGATGAAATGTTCTTTAAAAGCTGCTTTTCATTCTTGCTGGGATCAGGATTAACATCTTATGAGCAATAAGGGGGGATCCTCATCATTGCTGTAGGCCAGGCATTTTAATAGTTCATTCCATCTTTATAGAAGCAGAGCAGGTGATATGCCAGTGGGTGACATATGCCACCTCCCTCTTTAAGTTAGAGAGAGCTTAAATATTCTGCTCAGGGTCACACAGCTGTAATTGGATTTGGATTTGAACTTGTCCAGTTTGACTCCCATCCACATTCTTAATTACCCTCCCGCCTGCCTGTGTGGCTCACGGAATTCATCTCTGAATTTCCATCATCGCAGGCTTAAGAACATTGAGCTCCCACGTGAGCAAGTTTGAATGGCACAATTCCAAAATATTATTAAATTCTGTTTTTCTCGATTTGGTTTGATTTCTTCTTGCATGCAGCTCACATACCTTTGGAACTGGGTCTCCCCCATTGACCTTTGTCATCTTTAATGCACGAATGTGTGTCATGGTTAAGCCGGTCATGTCACATCCCTGAATCTGCAGCGGCACTGGAGAGTCGCAGTGGGAAGCGCAGCGTCCGCCCGTGGGCCTGGGCGGGAAGGGCTCTGCCAGGGCTTTGCACTTGGGAACCATGCCTTGCAGACAGCGGGGACTGTGCATGTCACCCTTGTTCTTGGCAGCCCATGGAGATCACGGAGGACAGGGGACTGGAGGAGTTTGTGGGGCTGGGTTATCTGGGAAGGTGAGGGAGCCTCCTGCTGATAGCTTCTCTTTCATTTTCCTATTTACTCTCCAGTGTTTCTTTGGTGTGTGTGTGTGTGAGAGAGAGTGTGTGTGTGTTTTCAAAACCAAAGCAACAATTTTAGCACAGTTTCCCCCTTTATCTTTGGGGGATAAGTTCCAAGCCATTTTGAGGTTGCCCTACGTTGTTCAGATTCTTCTGAACACCAGTGTGTACTGTTTTTCTTATAAATACAAACCTAGGATAGACTTTAATTTATAAATTATTCACAGTAAGAAATTAACAACTGCTACTAATGAAACTGAATAATTATACTAATATAGTATAACAAAAGTTATTTGAAATTGCTGACTTGTTTATTTCTGGAATTTTCCACCGTTGACTCTGGGTAACTGAGACTGTAGAAAGCGGATCATGGCTAAGGGGAGCCACTGCCCCACCCTCTTCTGCCTCAGAGCTCCTGGCCTGGGGTCTTGGTTACCTTTCTGTGATTTGCATTCTCTCTGAGGCAAGAGCACCCTGTACATGTCATAGTCCCTGACCTGGTTTGTCGTGGAGACCTCTGGTTGGAGATGGGACCCTTCCTGTGTTTGGGAGGGGGCACATGGGGATGGCCGTCAGAACCTGCTTCCTGATGTGCCAACACCCCCTGGGACCAGTGCTCACAGGTCGTCTAGGCAGTGGTACCCCAGGCTTTCCAGTGGCTTTGGTGGCATTCCTGTTCAGAACCGTAAAGACGCCTGCAGTCTATGGCAGGAGTGCCTGGGCCAGTGTAGAAGGCCTCCTGGGCTCCTTCTGTGCTCCATGCCCTTCATCTGTGCCGTGGCCAACCTTGTACATCATCAGTCCCACTCCATAAATGAACTCCCAGAGCCCCGACCTTGCCCAAGGGCAGCAGCTAGTGAGCCACGTCCAGAGTCCTGCTCCTCCCCGGGAGGTGTGGAGGGAAAGCCGGGCTCCAGGGCCTGAGACCTGCTTCAGAGATGTTAAACAACAGGCCAGCAGCGGGGGACCAGGCTCCTAGCACCACCCTAGCTTGGGGGTGCACCAGGGCTCAGTCCGAGGGCTGGGAGTCATCAAGCCCTCACCAGGTGGGACATGGAGCCATGGGAGTTAAGAGCTCAGGAAACAGATGGCTTAGGGACCCCGGCCAGCACAGTGAGTCCAAGCTGAACCCCGCGGTGCACGTGGGGAGGTGGCCCATGGAGAGGGACCCAGGCCAGGGAGGGATCCAGGGGAGGGGAGAGGACCCAGGGGCAGAGAGGGATCCAGGAGGGGGGAGGGGACCCAGGAGAGGGGAGGGGACCCAGGGGCAGAGAGGGGCCCAGGAGAGGGGAAGGAGACCCGGGGCAGAGAAGGATGCAGGAGAGAGACCCAGGAAAGGGGAAGGGGACCCAGAGGTAGAGAGGGGCCCAGGAGAGGGGAAGGAGACCCGGGGCAGAGGAGGCCTGGGCTGGGAAGGGACGCTGGCCCAGAGAGGGAGGCATACTCCCAGAGCAGACTCCCTCTCAACCCTTGTTAGTACTTTTCTAAGATCTGGAGGCTCTCCCTCCTCCGTGCAGGACCCGCCCACCCGCCTGTGCCCAGGGCGCTCCTCATCTTCACTCTCCATTCCTTAAGCGAATACCAGATCTAGAGGATTTCCTCGAACACTATTAAACCACACAGCTAATGTGGGTAAAAGGGGTGGAGGGTCGCCAGATGTAGGTGACTGGTTTTAGGAGGTAGAGGGTTTTGGGAGACACACCTGGAGGTGAGGGGGCGGGTCTCAAAGCCTGGCCCAGGCACCCTCTGACCTCACTGGATGCTCAATGGGGCCTCAGCTTTCATGGACTCTCACTAAAGAGCCCCTGAGTTTCTTTAGAATCGGGAGGAGAGCGAGAGGAAGTGAATCCCATTTTCTCTAAACACCAGAGAAACAGCATGTGCTGTAGCCCCAGTGGGGCCAAGTGTTGGTGGATTGTAGGCCCTGGGGAGGGAGGAGGCAGAGAGGATGCGGAGGCCGAGAGGATGGGGACCAGGGACCTTATGGGGAGCTGGTGGAAGGTGCCAGGAGCCCCCCTCCAAATGTAGTAAAAAGCAGCTTTGCCACCTGGCAGAGGAGCTGTGGCCCAGTACAACCCACAGTGCTGGAGGAGAGGCCTGGCCTCTTCCCAGAATCCTACTACCTTGGACAGGACAGCACCTTGTAATGGTCTGCAGAATCTTTTGTCTTCAATGACCTTTAAGACGAACCCTGCATTCATCACTCTCTTGTTGATAACTTGAGCTGAGGAGACCCCTCTGGACTCTGAGCTGCAGAGACCCCTCTGGACTCTGAGCTGAGGAGACCCCTCTGGAGCTGAGCTGTGGAGACCCCTCTGGAGCCAAGCTATGGAGATCCCTGGAGCCTGAGCTGAGGAGACCCCTCTGGACTCTGAGCTGAGGAGACCCCTCTGGAGCGTGAGCAGGCTGCTTTTTAAAAAAGGAAGGAAGCATTTTCCTGAGCAGGCATTTTTCCTCCTCACCTGTGGAACGGTCCATGAGGAAACGAGTTTGAATCCAACTAAAATGAAATCTGCAGAACTCTTGAACAAGGGGTTATCAGGTTCGTTTTGAGGGGAGAGTCATGGGATTCTCCTGAACAGAAGCCTCCAACCTTTGAAAGCATCCTAAGGCCCCACTGGTATGGCCAGGGGTGAGTCCACCAGCCTGACCCAGAGACTCGGCTCCTGTTCTGGCCAGGTCCCCAAAGCCTTGTCATGGGATCTCAGATGCCCACTGGCTCTTTCTTCCCTGGGAAGAGAATGACCTGGGGACAGCTGAGGGTGCTTGCCACCACAGGCCGGAAAAACTGGCGTGTCAGGCACAGGCTTGAGGCTTCAGCCCCGTTAGCTTGTCTTTCCGTTTGGTAAAACATGCACACGTCATGGTCCAGACTGTCCGCCTCTGGGCAGTGCCAGCCCTGCACTCCACAGATGTAGCTGTTGCTGTCTTCAGTATTCACCTGCTGGGGACGTGTGGCTTGGAGGTTCACTCCAGGGCCACCTGGGACATCTTTAAGGATAAAGAAGCCATATCCCTGAGTTATCCACGGCAGCAGGAGGAGCCTCAAACTGAGCAGCTTACGTCCCCAGGCACCGGGACAATGACCTTTGCTCATGTGATCAGGAGTCCAGGCACAGCTCAGCAAGGTCACTCAGAAGGGCCACAGTCAAGCTGTGGCGGGGAGGTGGTCTCACCCAGGGCCTCCAGTGTCTGTGGCCCACCTCCAATCTCATTGCAGGTCACGCTGACCCTGCCACGTGGGCCTTGGCATGCACATGGCCACCAGTCCCCCCAGAGCGAGCACTCAGGACAGAAGCCAGGGCACTTTTGTAGCTGGAACTTAGAAGGGACACCCATCACTTCTATGTCTGCCGTTTGTTAGAAGAGGACGAGTGTACCCAGCCAGCACTCAGGGGCGTGAGGCCGGGAAGTCACTGGGGCCAGCCCAACATCTCAGACCTCCATTTTCTGTTTAGTAACTACGACCCAGGGTGAACGAGGCAGTTCAGTCCAAAAACAGATTGAAACTTTGTTGTATTTCTTTGTGTAAAAAAAGATAGAGGAGTGCAGAATTACTATTCCTGAGTAGAAGGGACATCCAAGTCCCTCACAAAGCTGGGTCCTGCCTTTTAAATAAGATTCTTTTTTTAAAAATTAATTTTCTTTTTTTTAAATTTATTTTTTAGTTTTAGGTGGACACAATATCTTTATTTTATTTTTTTATGTGGTGCTGAGGATCGAACCCAGTGCCCTTTGCATGCCAGGTGAGCACTCTACCACTGAGCCACTAATTTTCTTTTTTTTTAAATTTATTTTTTAGTTTTAGGCGGACACAATATCTTTATTTTCTTTTTTTATGTGGTGCTGAGGATCGAACCCAGTGCCCTATGCACGCCAGGTGAGCACTCCACCCTGTCTGAGCCACAACCCTAGCCCCCTTAAATAAGATTCTTAATGATGGCAACAAGCCACATATTTTCACAGTATGTGTCCAAGGAGTTGTGTACTGTGGGTGTGAGCCCTTGAAGACACTGTGCTGGGTGCTGTGGGTTGAAAGATAAGGTGTCTCCAAGGACCCGTGCTGTATGAAGGGAGGTGAAGGGACAGTGTGCATGGCTTTCCTGTGAGGCCACGTGATCTGAGGGCAACAGGACATGCTCACCTGGGGCGGCAGGATGCAGGTGGCCAGGCTGGTACTCAACCTGTTCCCTACAGGGCAGTGCCCTGGAGCACCCCAGGAGTGCCCCGGGAGGTTGTGGGTGTTAACCTTGGTGCTGTCGGAGTCCCGGGGAGGAGCTGGGCCCACTGTGGCAAAGAGAGGACACAGGAGGGATGGAAGGGGAGGCTGGCGTGCGGGCAGTGCTATCTGGGACAGTGTGTAGGGAGGAATGTCACTATGTTAGCACTAGTCTAACGCCTAGTGTCTACCAGCTCATGGGAGACAGCAGAGGTGCCCAGGGAGGGACGCCACTGGTCCCTTTGTGGCCATTTCCCTATTTTTGAAAAGCCAGATAAAGTTGAGGACAGAGCTTTTTGCTACCTGGGATTTACCCAGATGTTCTGTGCGAGATCCCTGTGCGGATGAAACCCCGTTCTTATGGAACATCTGGGCTGGGATTCGTCCACCCTGTCTGCAGCACCAGGCAGGCCCCGTGGGGACCAAGGGAGTGGGCAGGCTGCTGCTTCTGCCCTCACGGTTCACCTCCTGGGCCAGGTGTGGCACGGACAAGGAACCTGAGAGGATAGTGACAATAAGGTGACCAGGTGAGTCACCAGCCAGGAGAGGAGTGGCAGCTCAGGAGAGCCCCCGCTCGTGAGCTGACGAGTGGTCCCGGGCACACCAGCCGACTCTGGCTGCCCTCGGTAGACGTGGCAAGGCCCCTCTTTCATTGACTGGAATTCTCTGGCAATGTCTTAACGAGCGTCCAGTTGTAAAGGAGGCTGGCGGCAGTGCTGGCCGGGTGGCCTGGTCCCCTGGGGCACAATGTACTGTGCCAGCCACATGGTCTGCTCTGGGATGCTGCTCACAGTTCTGTCTGCCCTGCCCCCCGTGCTGGCTCAGGGCCCTGTCGCCTGCCACCCACACGCCTGCGACTGTGGGGCAAATGCCTGCTGCTTAGATGGTACTGCACACAGGGCAAACTGCCCCCACGACCTGCCCCTGGGAGTCCTGTTGTGCCACCTGCCCTCTTATGCCTTCTTGTCTTCCCAGCTGCTCAGGCCTAGAGCCACCCCAGGAAGGCCCTGTGCCAGCTGTTTGGAATAGGAACTGAGAGGGGCATGAGGACCTGTATCCAGGAAGGACAGTCCAGAGCCAGTCCAGAGCCGTGTGCAGGGACCTCCTCTCTCTTCCATTCTGTCCTGATCACCATGACCCCTTGGAGCAGAGTCAGTGGTGATAAATGTCCTGCTGGACTGCGCTCCCTGACTGGCCCCCAAAGGCTGCTCCTGTCCCCAGGCACACCTGCACACCTGCCCAGCTGTGAACATACCACCTGGGCTTGGCAAGGGGAGGGATGTCGACTGGGGGCTGCAGGTGAAGATGTTGTCCGAAGCCCGAGAGCTGCGGGCGGTGGGCTGGGCTTTGGGGGACCACACGTACTTATTTCTAGTCTACGAGAAATGAATTCTTAGAGAGCGTTTTTTTGCTTCAGGTGTGGTTTGCGCATTTCCCCCAGGGCTGTGACTAATTGTGAAACAGAGTTCATTTTGTTTAGCGACTCTCTGCAGAATTCTCTGGTAGAGCACAGTCCACGGCATTTTCCTCCAGGCATCAAGAATGTAGAAAGCAAAGAAAGGAATGAGCATAAGCAAGACTGGGCCCCATTTGTGGCACTCGAGTTTGTACAAATGGAGTCTCTCACCTTTCGGTATGCGTGTACACGCACTCACACCCACATTCTCACTCTCTCTCTCTCTCTCACACACACACACACTCTCTGTCTCTCTCTCTCTCTCTCTCCTGGTGCATCATCTTGAGCTCCGCTCTCTTTCCTGTGCATGACTCTGGTAGGGACTGAGAGTTCACGACTGGCCTGGCCACAGCCAGTCCTCTGCAGGCATGAGCCTTGCTGAAGAGAGGCTCCGCTCAACGACTTCCTTGCAGAGTCAGTGGCAGAGACAGAACAGAAACTGCCCCGCTTTGCTCTTCCTTGCCCACTAGGCTCTCGCCTGGACTCCACCAAACTTCAGTTGGCTGCTTTCTCCAGTTCATGGTCAAGAAAAACATCAAAGTGTTGAAGTGTGAACATTCCAACTAGCTTTTTTTTTTTTTTTTTTTTTTTACAAACGTCTCACTGGTTTTTGAATTTCTACTTACAAGGCCTCAGTTTATATATGTAGAAGAAATAAATGACCACGGGTTAAACAAATGACTGACTGGTAGCCAAACTGATAAACCTGTGGGAACGGTCCTGTGTTTGAAAGATTTATCTAACGATGCCTTCATCTCTCTGAGTGGTCTTCACCCCGACCAGGCTCTCTGCAGGTCCCCACGGAGGGTCAGAGGTTGTGGGGCATCACAGGAATGTGGCTGGGCAAGGTGCTGATGGTTTTTCGAGAACCTTAAATCCAGCACAGGCACTGAGGGTTTTCAAGCTAGCCCGTGGCAGGCTGCCGTGTTGGGGGAGACCTTGACTAGCACTCACAGAGTAATGCTGAAGTAAGGGTAACGAGAAGGGACACATGAGGATCATTCTTCGCGGCACAAGTGAGGTGGCAGCCACCCAATCTCAGGCCTGGAAGGCACTGGATCCATGAGAGGCAGAGTGGATCTTTCCACTACCACGGGTCTCTGTACTGGTGGCCCCCTTGGCCAAGGTACTGCCTTCTGGGCTCATGGGATGGCTGTGTCCCTGGGTCGTAGTGGTCCTGACTTTGGCTGCCTCATGGGATGAGAAGGAGAGCTGCACCCCTCACCACCCCACATACCCTCTCATACACACACACGAGTTTTGTAGACTTTTAGCTGTAGAATGTATGATGACGAGGTGACCCTATACCAGTAGAAAATGGCAGGGCAGGACACTTCAGCAGCCCCATAGGTTGTGGAGTACCCTGTACTACCTAAGAAATTCAGATTTTCAAGACATGCTGCATCTGGATGGGTCTGTACATAACTAACTCATCAGAAGAGCCTGTCAGGTCTACCTTCAAGCTCAATCTGGAGTCAGTGTATGTTTTCTTGGAAATTCCTTAAGGCTGTTGCCACCCACCTTGATGGGCCTGAGAGCGTCCTGATGTTTATAATTTGTTTCTGGGGACCATAACTTCTAGTCTGTTAGTAATAAATTTGTCACATAAGTCTGTTAGCACAGAGCCCATTGGTTAATGCTGGGATAAATATGACTTGTTTATCATTGTGATGCTAACATTGGGTTTAGAAAATGGGCTGAATGAAGAGACCCTGGCTCTGTGCTAGGCCTGGGACAATGATAAGGGCCACACCCTTCACTACTTGTGGAAATCCCCGACTCTGCTTCTCTGGGTTTCCATATGCTGTCCAGCCCTTTCCCCCACATTTTTATTGGTGCACTATAATTATAAGTAACGGGCTACTCGACCTTTGTGGGAACCCTGTGAAATTGATTAGTATCCATTTCCTTATGGCATAGCTGAGAAACCCGAAGCTCAGAAAAGTTGTTTCTTGACCAAAGCCACACAGATGGAGCGGGGCTCCTGTCACTCAGACCCTGTGCCAAGGGTCCTTAGAACAGAAGGGAGTCTGGGTGCAAAAGGAGGAGGGCACGGCTACTGGGAAGGTGGCCCACGTGTCTGCTCCTGTGCCCCACTGACTTCAGCCTCAGAAGGAGACTGGCCAACACACTCGGCCTCCCCAGCCATTCGCCACGTGATGTGTGGTGCTAAGCAAGTCACTTCATGTCTCTGAGCCTTGGTTTGTAAAGTGCGGGACATTCCCGTGGGTTTAGAATCACACAGAACTCATACAAAGTGTGTGGCCTTGGGTGGGCAAAGGGCAGCCATCGCTCCCGCTGGAGAGTGTCCACACTGCCAGCACTCACCTCCGAGTCGGCTGTGGCCAGCCAGCTTCAGGTTGCATGGCTAGGTTCTCTTTGAGGGAATTTCCATGTCCAAAACAAAAAGCACATGAAAATGTGTTCGTGCTCCTCTTCCCGACAGGGAGGGCGAAGTTTGCTTTTTAAACAAGGTAGAAAGTGGGAGCGGGGGAAGGAAGGACCGTGTGGGGGCGTCTTCGCGTTGGCCCTGGGTGGCTCAGGTTTAGGGCTCAACCAGGCAGCCGTCAGGAGCAGCTCAGCCTGACTCCCCTGGGACATGAGACCTCCCCAGCTTGAGGGAGGAGCATCCTGGCCAGTTGTTCTGTGTCCCCTCCCTAGTACCCTTGGAAACCCTGGTGCTCCCCAGCCTGGAGAGGGCCTGTGGGTTCTGGGCACAGCTGGTTGGGGCCACCCCCGGCAGCCCTTGGGGCTCGGTGGCTGGGATGCCAACCTATTGGTGGGCCAGGCTGCCGCACCCTGCACCACCTCAGGAAGGTCTGTGGCGGGCACTCAGGCACTGCTCCAGAGATGAGAGCAAGCAGCTGGCAGAGTGCCGGAGCACCTGCTGGTCTGATGGACTTAGCTCCACCAAGGGCCTGTGCCCGAGAACCCCTGTGGGCTCCACTNCCCCCGTCTTCTCTTTTATGGACACCCTGTGCTGCTTCCTGTTTCAGAACTCCAAGGTCCTGGCCAAGAAAGAGCTGTCTTACGTCCCAATCATTGGCTGGATGTGGTACTTCACGGAAATGATCTTCTGCACACGCAAGTGGGAGCAAGATCGTGAGACAGTCGCCAGGAGCCTGTTGCACCTCCGGGATTACCCCGAGAAGTATCTTGTACGTGGGAGCAGCACGTCTTGCCAATCCCTGCAGGTCCTTTTGTGGCCACAACTCTGTGTCACTTCGGATCCATGGGTGAACACAGAATTGCATGCGACCTGGGGTGGTGTGTGACCACAAGGCGGTGTGACTGCAGGGTTGTGTATGATCTCAGGACGTGTGACTTGACAACCTCGTGTGATCTAGGATTGTGTGTGACCATGGAACACTGTGGACCCGTAGGGTCCTGTGTGACAGTCCCTCCTCTACCTTCCAGTTCCTGATCCACTGCGAGGGCACACGGTTCACAGAGAAGAAACACCAGATCAGCATGCAGGTGGCCCAAGCCAAGGGGTTGCCCAGCCTCAAACACCACCTGCTGCCACGCACCAAGGGCTTCGCCATCACCGTGAGGTGCTTGAGGGATGTAGGTAAGGAGGCGGCCTCTGCAGCACCGCCACTCCTGCCAGCACAGGGCGTCCACAGCCTGTGATCTGCAGTGCCGTTCCCTGGTGATGCCTTGGAGCTGGCATGTGGCTGGCAGCAGGAGTGACGGCTAAATTAGGGTCTCTGAGGGATTCAGAACCTGCTGGGCACCTCTCCTTAGTGCATCCCAGCAAACACTGCCCTCTGCTGCTCAGCAGTGGCACTACCGTGTGACTGTGTGGAATGTGCTGGATCCTGCAGGGGCCCCTGGCTACAGACCCAAGTGAGCCCTGTTGGTCTGGGGTATTTCCTGCCGATCTGTTGGCACTGCAGATGATGAACCACCTGTGTCTGGCAGCTGACCCGCGAGTTCCAAGCCTTGAATTATTGTTAGGTAGAAGAAACAAGGAAACCAACAACAGGTTTCTGACCTCTAGTCTTCTTTGCAGTTTAAAACACTCTTCCCTGATAACTCATGTGGCTTCCCGGCTCCCGAATCCCTGGTCCCTGGGCTCTGAAGGAGGCCTCACTGCCCTCTGGTTGGATGGGCCACGACACAGCTTTGGGTCTCGGGGGCAGCTCCGTTGGCTGGGCAGACCTTCCTTGGGTGTCACATGCCAGGTACACCCAGGAAAGGCTGGGGTCCATCCTGTGGAGAGAGGAGGGCAAGGCTGGGCCCTTTGTCACCAGAGCCACTTCATGGCTTCGGGCCTCATGTTGCTGGTTTCCTGTGGCCTTGTCCTCATCTCTCCTCTCCTCCTCGTGAGACAAAGAGCAAGAGACCCCGAACTGTTGCCCAGGCCAGCCTCAGGATTTAGCTGGATGCTGAGGATATGGAGGACAAGCTGTTTTCTTTTTTGGTGGCAAGGATTGAACCCAGGGGCGCTTAACCACGGAGCCACATCTCCAGCCCTTTTTTATATTTTATTTAGAATCAGGGTCCCGCTAAGTTGCTTAGAGACTTGCTAAGTTGCTGAAGCTGGCTTTGAACTCACGATCCTCTTGCCTCACCCTCATGAGATGTTGGGATTGCAGGTGATTCAGTGCCTGGCTGGACCAGCTGTTTTCTGTGGTGCAGTTCACTTTGGGGGCCCTGCTCCCAGGCACTCTTGCAGGCCAGCAGGAGGGACCCTCTCCCCCTGCCAAAGATGGTGGGCCTGCAGCACCTGCAGGGGGGTCAGGCAACAGGTAGAGAAAACATGATAGTGATTTTATCATTTTCAAATCTGGGTTCCCCACTTTCCCAACTAGATGAAGAACTTTTGAAGCTTCCTAGTATTTTCTATTCCTTTTCTTGATAGCAATGGTACATGTAGAGTTCTCAATGAAGGGCCAGGCTCATAATGTGGTGAGTACAAGGTGCTGGACCTGCAGCCAGTACCTGATTGTCATTTCAGCCACAGTGACAAAGGCATCAGAAGGACTACATCCTCCAGAACTAGGCTTGGAGGGCTGAGACACCTGTCCAAGCAAACACCACCCCACTGAGAAAGGTGGCCCTGGGATTCATGTCCAGTCTGACACAAATCCCTGTTCCTTCCACTGTCCATGCCTGTCCTACACACCACAAGAGTCCACGTTTCCACCAGGCATTTCTATCACTTACTGGTTCATTCTCGCCATCTTCCATCCTGAGAACCAGAGCTTTCTGAGCAGGGGCAGTCTGGGGACTACAACCACAACTTTTCACATTAAGTCCAATGTGCTGACAGGGTCACTCACCACTGAGTGGACCATTAACATCATGCATAATTTCTTGGCCATGTTGTAACTGACTCTGATTCAATTCCTGAAGGACTTCCAGTCAGTATCTTATGGTAGGTTTGTAGCGGTCTCATTGTTGTTCTAGGGGAAAAAATGCTCCCAGGAAACAGACATGCTTAGATGTTTAATATGCTTCCCATTAACTTGTCTTCTGCCCCTATTTGTGTAAATATGGGCATTTGTGAGCACAACAGGTCATGCATATTAGAAAGATGCCAATCATTGTTATCACACATCTAGATCTAATATTGTAGCATTGCTACGATTTTAAAATTGATCTGACCTCAGCAATTACTCTGTTTTCTATTACTATACTATAATGGGGTTTCCTGATTACATATTTGGTGTAGAACATTTGAACAACATAGAAAAAGCACAAGGAAATCTGATTGTGCCATTCGTAGACAACCAGTTAGCGATGTTATGTCTTCGAATGTGTGTCTGCAAAACAGAAACGGGTCCACCCGCTATATACTGCTCTGTGTTTGTCTTATTTTTATAGTTCCAGCTGTATATGACTGTACACTCAATTTCAGAAATAATGAAAACCCAACACTGCTGGGAGTCCTAAATGGAAAGAAATATCATGCCGATTGCTATGTCAGGTAAGCTGCCTCTTTCCTTTTCAGAAAAGAGAAAGCTCGTTGCTAAGTAAATAAGTCACAAATGACCGAGAGACCTTCTTCTAGGGACATCTGGTTAACATCTTGCATTCAGTCTGTTTTACCCTGAACTCATTTATAGTCTATGTTATGAACTCGAGTCACTTTCTACTATTTGGAACAATCTAACCTGGGGAAGCCTCTTTCCCTCCCAGCTACTTCTTGATCCTCTTATACCAACTCATTTTCATCCCAGAGCCATGGCTGGTGAAAGGGCAGACCATATTTCATAATCAATCATTTAGATATTGAGTGTAAAGCAATTGTTTTATTGACCCTTTTCTTGGAAGATGGATCTGCCCTGTGCAAATACACACGAGTAACAGCACCCAGTGTTGGTAAGGAGATGAAGAGGTGCAGAACACTCCTGCAAGACCTCACATGGGTTACTCTCCAGTTAGTCATGACTAGGGAAAACCCTCCCTAGGCCAATTCTCTTCACCTGTTCATTGACTAATACAATGGGCTTACTGTCTAATCTCCAGAATGTCACCAAGATGAGCAGGAAGAATTTAGAGAAGCTGCAGATGGTAAAACGCAAGGGTGATTTGCCTTAGGTCAGTGACTTACTCATTAAGTCCAATCTGACTCTGGTGGGGTTGGCCTGGTCTCCTGTGCTGTGGGTCATCTCCTCCAAAGTCTGACCAATAGCCCCTGAAATGCCCACCAGCAGAGACACAGGCAAGTGGTATGTATTTTCCCATTCAAGACTCTACTGATGCCAAGCTACAGCACGGCTCAACGAAACGCCAGTGGCTGACCATACTCACTAGGCTCAACATGATGTTTGAACATTCCTGAGGAGATGTGCTGGTGGGCTGACCGCTGAAGTCCAAAGCCACTCCCTGCCTGGAATCGAGCCCAGATCCTTAGAGGCAGTAGAGAGCAGCATTCTGAGATATTCCAAATGGTGGGGTGGCCACTGTCTTTCACTCAGCTGCTGCCAGAGAAGGCTGGGAATCCCCACCCTCCCTAAGGGGGTCTTCTTCAGGGACAAAATGCGCTTTCCTCTCCCAAGTTCCTTCAACACTTGGCAGGAGCTCCACGTAGTAGCCAGCCGGACCACTGGGAATGCAGGCCCATGAGGCTGTTTTCCTAGGTCACTGCAACTCTCCAGAGCATGTGGCAATCAGAGCACACACCCCAAAACTGGCTCCCGTCTCGTTGTCAAGTTCACTCATGGCCTCCCAAGAGATTTTATAATGTACTGGGGACTCGAACCCAGAGCCTCATGCATACAAGGCAGGCACTCTACCACTGAGTTATCTCCCCAGCCCCCAGGAAGGTTCCTTTTGCTACTCAATGCACCTCTCTCCTTGTAGTGACCCAGTTGGGATGGCTGAGGCCTTGCTCTGAGGTACACTGCACTTCAGTGTGAAGCATGAAAACAACCAGGGCAACAGTGCCAAGGACATTACTGAAAAGAGCAGAACCATCCGAGCTCCTTGGTGCAAGTAAAGAAATAGTTTGCAGGCAGCATCTCTAACCTCCTCATGAACCACACTGAAAGACCTGATCTGCAAACGAGGGCAGATCAGAAGAGCAAAGAAAGAAATGGTGTATCCATGGAAAGAGATGTAGGGACAGGAAAGGGGAAAGAATATTTCCAGAGAAACTTGCAGGGTAAGTCTTGATTATGTTAAAAGCTTACCTCTGTAGAATTCTGCCTGAGAAGGAAGCCCTTACTCTAACAGTGGTGGCTCCCGTCATCTCTTATGAGGCGAAATCCCAGCCTCCATTCTCTGAACAGCTACACCTTGGCAAAGAAGTTCTGAAGTGTCTCTTCTTCCTAAGATATTCCTGAGCAGTGAGAAGTGAAACGAGCCTTTTGTCCTTTCTCAAGGACAAAAGCAAGTGTAAATTCACAGTCCTTGAAGTCACAAGAGCCAGCAGCCTCAGAAGAGAAAGCGAGCAAGCAAGAGCGAGAAAGGGACAGACAGACATGGAACAGGAGTCAGAGCAAAGTGGCATCTCTCCTTGTTCTTGATGGGCTGTCTGCAGAATGATCCTCATGCCCCTACTAGCAATGGCTCCAGGGCCACCCTTGAACCTGTGAGTAAACACTGGGGTGCAAAGTGACACAGGGATCCCTGGGTCCAGAGGGGCAGATGCCCTGGTTTCTCCCATCCAGGTCCTTTCATGCAGTGACACTCTGGCAGGGGCCTGCCTTGGTGCTACCAGGTCAGATCACTTGATGGGAGGTATCTGGCCGTTGCTGTGAAGTCGTTACTTGGCTGAAAAAATGACTGGCGTATTATCTCCTACATGTAGATTCTGTATGTGTTGGATCATCTTTCATGGAGACTAAGGCAAGTGTCAGATTCGGGGAGCCTTTCTGTTAGGCAGGAGGGAAAAGAGAAAAGGGCAGGTGTTCCCGCGTCTCACCATCTTTGTGTCATCAAATCAGGTCCTTGCTCCATCCTGCTTGGGCCACGACGACACTTTGGCTTCCATGGAAGTACTCCTTTTTGCTTCCACACTGTGTAGGCCACCTGAATGAAAGCCCCGAGAGCAGGCACTGTTATGCTGAAAGTGCTGCTGGCACCGGGTGTGGCCTCCCACCACTAGCTGCTCTCTGCCCTTGCAGGCGGATTCCAATGGAAGACATCCCCGAAGACGAGGACAAGTGCTCGGCCTGGCTCCACAAGCTCTACCAGGAGAAGGTGAGGGGAAAACAAGTGAAATGTCTTTAAGGGGCTTCACAGAGAGAATGAAGCCGTCTATGGGTGTAGTGGCCAAGACAAGGTAGGCCCCACAGCCCTTGCTGGTTCCTGGCTGTGGCTCTGGGGCAGAATATTCCTGTAAGATGCTACAGTTATCTTTGGCAATGGATGCAGTCTAAAGTGCTTCTGGGTCAACAATCTGGTTGCCTGCCTAATCCAGAACATCACCAGCATAAGCAGGATATAGTCCCTGAGGGTGGCTTTGCCATGGCTGGGTTCAGACCTGCAGGAGCCCCTCTTCCTTGCCATCTGTGGTCAGCTGCTGGGCTCCTGACTTGTCCTTCCTTCCTCTGAGCAGGACCTTAGCTTCCACTGTTTTTTTCTTCCCAAGACATACTGAGAAGGGGCGATCTAATGTTTCCCTAATTTGCTCTCACGGAAGAAGTACACCTGTGTTCCATCACCTCCTGTGAGTGGCACCTACAGGCTTCAAGGCCCTCTGTCATCTGTGTGGTCTTGAAGTCCCAGCCCCTGGGAAGCTGCAGGGCACAGACAGGGTGTTGGTGCTGGTGGACTGCATGTGGAGTCTGCAGGTCCTGTGTGGAGAGGCCAGAATGTCAGTGTGGTGTGCGTCCTGGGTGGGTCTGGGCAGGCCAGCTCAGCCAAGTCCAGTGCTGTATCAGAGGGTCCCTTCCTCTATCCCCAGGATGCTTTTCAGGAGGAGTACTACAGGACAGGTGTCTTCCCAGAGACCCCCCGGGTCCCCCCGCGGCGGCCCTGGGCCCTGCTCAACTGGCTGTTCTGGGCCTCGCTGCTGCTTTACCCTTTCTTCCAGTTCCTGGTCAGCATGGTCAGCAGTGGCTCTTCTGTGACGCTGGCCACCTTCATCCTCGTCTTCTGCATGGGTAAGTGGAGGCAGTGGTGCTGCTCTGCTGGGGCGACAGCACCTGGCAGTGGGAGGGTGGAGCCAGGCTGAGGGGCCTGTGAGGCTGCACACTGCCCTCGAGGCACTGCGGCTGCCAATCCACAGGCCACGCCCTGCGTGGCACTGTGTCGCTCCTCTCCTCCTCACAGGCCTCTGAGCAGAGACCGTGTTGTGCTCCCCTCTTCTACTTTACAGTAGCATTGAGTAATTCTACGTGAGTTCTAGGACCAGGCCAGGGTTCGAGTCTCAGCTTCTCGAGAGGTGGCCTCAAGCAGAAGTCTCCTCACTTCTAAATGACCTATGGGATACGTGTCCCACCCCAAGAGGGCTGTGGCCTCTGCCCCATCCATGGCTGAGGATGTCTACAGAACTTGGTGCCACTGCTCTGGGAGACTCTGTTCACTCCCCTGTTGGTTCATGAATGAGGATCACACACAGTGTTTGCCTGGCCCTGTGATGGGGGGCACATCAAGGTGACCGAGGTGTGGTCCTTGTACCAAGGACCTCTGGAAGTCTGCCCTCTCCAGAGGGAACAACTTAACGGCCACTTCTGAGCAGCAGCCCTGTTTTCCAGCCTCCTGGTGGCTAACTGGGCTCGGGCCTGGGTCCTGCAGAGGTCATTACAGTTCCCACCCACAGGTGTGAAGGCTCTCAGCCAGGGCAGGGGCTTCACTCACCGCTCCAATACTCGCCCAGGCATGCTGAACTTGGGTGCTCTAGATGTTGGAGCCCTGCATTTTCCAGGCTCCTTTGCTGAGGTCCCATGAGCTCCTACCCTGCATTGGCAAAAGAACCCTCTTTGCCATGGGGATCAGCATGGAAAGCTGAGAATTCTGTGGGCCCCACAAACAGCTGTTCACTTCCAGTACACAAGAATGAAAACCCAACCGAGCAGCCTTACTCGGTTCCTTTCAATGTCACGTAGACTGACATTTTAGATTGACTCTAAAGCTGGGGTCATGAAAAGGCACCTTAAATCTGCCAGCTCTCACTGATGCTTGGGATTTGCACCCACCTGCCTTCCGCAGGTTCTCGCGAGGCAAACTTCCCTGCAGTCTGTCCTCCTGCTGATCTCTGCTCCTGCCCTGTCTCTGCAGCTTCCATGGGAGTTCGATGGATGATTGGTGTGACAGAAATCGACAAGGGCTCTGCCTATGGCAACATCGACAACAAACAGAAGCAGAGTGACTAACTCAGGGATGTGTCACCTCCAAAGGGAACCTTGGGGAACTGGTGGCCTCTGCACAGCCTTCTTAGTGGGACATGATGATGGAGGCTGGGTGAGCCCCTGCCGGCACGAGCACACATCAAGGCCTCCCCAGACACGGAGCTCGGTCTCGGAGGCAGAGGGGGAAGATGATGCTCTTAAATCGTTTTTTCCCCGTGTGATTTAGTGGGTTTGGTTTTCTTTTCACTCTCTAGCGCGCGCGCGCGCGCGCACACGTGTGTGTGTGTGTGTGTGTGTGTGTGTGTGTGTGTGTGGTTTTGAGAGACAGGGAGGGAGAGAGTGGCTGTGCAGTTGCGTGTGGGCCTGCCTCTGTGACAATGCAAAGGGTCTTGGAGGCTGCAGGGGGGAGCAGGGCTGGGGACAGAGGGGTGAGTCCCCCTGTCATCTTCTGGTGCTGAGCTGAGTCTTCTGTAACCTTTGATTGCCAGAGACAGTGAAAAGTGCTTTAGGTAAGATGACTAAATTATGCCTCCAAAAAAAAAAAAAAAAAAATTAAAGTGTTTGTCTGGGTCACCTGTGGTGTGTGTTTACACTGACTGCTCTGCCCCCCATTCTGCCTCTGCCCTGGCAGGGGTCATGCTCACAGCAGAGGGTTGTCAGGAAGCTTGGGGTGAGGCGGCACCTGCAGGCACACAGATCACTTAGGTGGCTATGCCAACAGTGACAGAGAGCCTCTCTGAGGACAGAGATGGCAGGATGTGGGGACTAGCAGACACATCCCTAAACAGCAAAGGTCTTCCAGAAGGCAGCTCTGGTTTTCTGTCTTGCTGAAATGGAGTCCACTGTGTGAATCTTAAGGAGCTGCCCAACTCCTAGAAAAAGCTGATCTTGAAACTGAACATGCGCTGGGCACGCCTATAATCCCAGTGGTTCCAGAGGGAGAATCACGAGTTCAAAGCCAGCCTCAGCAACAGGGAGGTGCTAAGCAACTCAGTGAGACCCTGTCTTTAAATAAAATACAAAATAGGGCTGGGGATGTGGCTTAGTGGCAGAGTGCCCCCGAGTTCAATCCCCAGTCCCCAGTACCCCCTGGCTCCCCACAAAAAAGAAATCGAACATGAAGAAAACAACAAAGCCTGGGCATTCTTTAGTGATCTGGGAAACGGCCTCACTGTTAGCAAGAAAGAGCAGGGTCATTACGAAGATATACCTTACCCCTTCCTAGCAGCCAAGGAGCCTGGTGCTCCATAGAGCAGCTCCCATGGACCAGAACATTCTGGGCTTCTGTCTTCCATCTTGGCTCCCAACTGGATACCAATTTACACCACCAAAAGGTTCTGCTCTTCAGCAAACTGAGTGGTCTGGGAGTGCTGGCCAATGGGGAGGACTTCTGCAGACCAATCAGCCAACAGAGGACAGACACACCAGGGGAACATGAAGCAGTGACATTTCAGAAGGGGAACAACTGAAGCATGTACGTCCTTGTACGCTGAGATGCCAATGGCGATTGAATTGACAGGCACTTAGGAGCATGAATGAAACAGACGTCTTTCCCATGTAAAGGACCTACTGTTTTGCTGTGGTTGCGGAAGAGATGAACTGGTCCACACCAGAGCTGGCCAAACATCCCACCAAAGGCTCAGCCTATTCAGAGTCACACTTCAGATATTTGCTCATCGAGTCACTAAGCACTTGCCAAGCACCACTGACCTAGAGGAACCGAGTTACAAGCGAGGTCTAGAGCGCTTTCTGCCTACGAGACAATATGGGCGGAGCCTGGTGATTATTCACACAAGTGACTTCACAGATGAAGAAAGGAGCTCATCCCGACCTACTTGGGGGAGACCCACGCTTGCTGACTCCCTGTGTGCGCCCAGCACAGTAGCTCCCCTGCACAAGGACCCGCAGGTGAGCCCCCGTGGATGCTTCCCCTAGGTGGGTGAGACCTGTGAGGCGCTCAGGTGTGTGCACTCCTGTCTGAGTGCCGTGGCAGGCCTGCCCCTGGATTTTAGGGCCATCCTCCACTGAGGACCAGAGTGAGGCAGTCAGAGGGACCCTTTGCAGTGCCCATGATATTCCAGTTACATCTCCCAGTGATTTGCCTTGCTGGGGTCACTGCAAGCCTCCAGCAAGCCTCCCTGCCTCTCACAGCCCACCTACCATTTGTACAGTGGGAGTGGCGCCTACTTCCTGGGTCACTGTCAGGGCACAGAGAGGCACGTGAAGAGTCCTGCTGCATCAAGGCAGCCGTGAAGGGCGGGGAGGCTGCGTCCACATCACCACTGCTCAAAAACCTGCAGGACTTACCAGGGGATGCTGAAAATGTGCCATCCTCCCATTCATTAAGTTGGTGACCTATGTCCCCCAAACACACCCCCGCCCTACCCCAACACCCACAGGTGCCCCATCACAAGCAGAAGCAGCGACCAGTGAGACCTCTGCAGCCTGAGGCCCCTGGCTCCTGCTCAAGGCTGGAGGGAGTCCAGCGCGCTCCCGCTGCGTAAACGTCCCACGTGTGCGCTGAGATGAATGGAGGGAGCAATGTGCCGGTCAGCTGGTTGGTCAGCAGGTGTCCCAAGGGACCGCGGACTGGCTGGAGGAGTGCTTGGTGCCACCACAGCCTGCCTGGGTCTGATGGCTTCTGCCTGCCTGGGTCTGCAGTAAGCCGTGAGGCTGCTGCATCCTCCCCAGTGCTCCCCGGGAGGCCCTGGCCAAAGGGACTCTGCACAGTAAGTGAGAGGCCACTCGTGGTGTCCCGTCAGGAATGTGTTCAGCCTCCATCAGCAACACTGTCTTCAAGGCCTCAGTTGAAGCAGTCCTGAAGTGCGGCTTACAGAGGACAGTGTGAAGCTGGCATGAATGCAACATGCTTTGCGACGGGCTGACATCGCCTCCCTTTCCAACAACTCAGGCCCCAGTCATAGCTCAGTGCAGTGAGGGACCAGCTGACGACGGACGCTGCAAATCAGGACCATGGAGCCTGGTGATGCTCCTGGTGGGGCAACACAGGACCGCCCAGAAGGTGCGGCTTAGGGTAGGGTGAGCTGGCTCTTCAAGTGGGCAGTGTGACCCCGCTTTGTTTCACAGGTGCATTCACCAGAGATCAGCGTCTGACGTTTCAGACTCTGAATCCTGCTTTGCCTCTGCCAGTCAGTCACCAAAGTGGATTCCGACCAGCTGCCTATACTCCCTCTTTCTGGATCCTTCCACATCTATACAAAGATATGGTGTCTGTAAGGATGAGTCAGAAGTCTATTGCCACTCAGGAGGGTCACTTCCTAAAAATACCTTCAGAGATTTAATTGAAAACATCCTTTTTCCTTCTTTGGTCAGGATGAATGAATCCCACCCTTACTGTCCATGTCTGACAGGAGGGTCAGGCCATAGTGCCTCTTACCCCAGAACCAAACCTGTGAGGAAGGTGAGGGGCGCCAACACCTCATGTCACAGTGTGGCCACGCTGGCCCTAATTCACACCCTTACCACCTCAAGCCCCTGCATTTCAGGTGTGAGCTTGGGTGTTTCCAGATTTCAAGCAAATTTCCAAGCATTTGGGGGTTTCAAGGTCTTGACCTGTCACAATGGCATCAAAGCACTCAACATACCACCAAAGAGGAGAGTAAAGGTGTCACTATCTCACTGAATCCAGGAAATTCATAGCATTTGTCACCACAGTATATATTCATGATAGTCAACTACTATTTGAAACTGTCCTATAGCCAAAAGCTGTAGGATTTCACCTCTTTAGGGTATCACCTCTCTGGGGGCAGGGATGGGCCCTACCCCTCCATCAGAGCCTCACAAAGGCCTGAACAACTGAATTTCAATTGCCTTTGGACTCCCTTTCCTAAAGCCAGGAAAAAGCCTCCCATAAGTAGGACTATATTAAGTCAACACTTGGTAGGTGCAGTTGCCAGTGAAAAGCCCAGCCACTCTCCAGTAAAGGTGAACAGGGACAGACCAGGTACTCCTCACCCTACAGCCCTGTCTCAGTTTAATATCAAGGCTGCAGATTTATTAAAAGGCACTTATTAAGCACCTACTTGGATCTTTTCGGTATCTAGAAATGTCTCTCTGACTGTGTTAGCAAAGTTTTTCACTGGGTAAGACTCATGTGATTGTTATCCTCATGTTTTTCATGCAAAGGTACAGTCTTGTTTTATGTGTCCCAGGAGTTAGGAGTTTTCAAAGTTTCTGGCATCTATGTTCTTATCTGTAAGGAGGTGAGTGGTATGAGCGCAGAGGGAGAGCGCTGTGTGATCGCTCCTTTAGCTTTCTAAAATGAATTAAACTATACAAATGATACTTTCCCTTCTTTCTACAGTGCTGGTTTTAGCCAGATCCCTGCTAAACACCCTAGAAATTCAGAAAAGACATCAGAGGCATCTCAGACAGAGGGAAAGTGGATGAAATAGCCCAGGGTATCTCAGGCTTTTAAAGTGCATACAAAATAAGGCCATAACACTGTGCAGTGCTCAGCCTGGTGAGAACAGGGCAGCGGAGACTGGGCTCCTGCTCTACTCCTGAAACCAAAACACCCTGGCTGGGCACCTCCCACCACAGCTGGGTGTCACGGGGTGAAGTGGCTCCTATTCTGTTTGCTTTGCCTATTAGGAGGAAACTAGAAACTGGGAGATACGGATACACCCAGTTCAGGTTCAAATGACTGCTCTGTTGAATAGTGAATTCTCATGTCTTTGTACCAACAGTACCCAGATTTCATGTGATTGCCATGAACCACCACAGGGATGATTTTTGAGGCAATCTGACTCTGAGGGAGACAATTTAAAGAAGGAAGATGAAAGAATTTAAAGACTGTTTTGCAGTTTGGTGCAAAACAAGCTGCATGCCTGTAATCCCAGTGGTTCCGGAGGCTGAGGCAGGAGGATCCTGAGTTCAAATCCACCATCAGCAACTTGGCAAGGCCCTGGGCAATGTAGCAAGCAAGACCCTATCTCTAAATAATTTTAAAAGGGCTGGGGACATGGCTCGGTAGTTGAATACCACAGGGTTCAATCCCTGGTCCCTGGCCCCAGAAAGAGACTGTTTTGCAGCAGCATTCTGGAATAAAATTCTGAAATGGAGGACTTTTCAGTACATGAAGGAAAGCAGTGATGCTAGGAGATGGCAAAGATGCCCTAAGAGCGAGTAACACTGTCGGCACTCTCAAATGTTATCCGACTAGTGAATAGTCCTCGGGGGGCTGTGTGGACCCAGTGGGTGGCGGCTTTTTAATGTAAGGCTGAGAGCTGATAAATGGGTGGTAATATCAACCTGGTCGCCTACAATCTCTCTACCATCATTTCACATTTTTTACTAATGGGCTAAACAAAGATAAAGGTGATGAAGTATGTGGTGTACACCGCTAGAAGGCTCAGGGACTAAATAAAATAAACATAAGAGTCCATTTGGAATGAGGCAGACCTTTCCGGCCTGGTGGTATTCAGGGAGAGTGGGGAGGCCTGCAGCCCCTGCCCCGCCCTTGTCTCCCACGCCATGCTGCGCCTGCTGCGGGTTCCCCACTCCCTCAGCCCCGCTGCTCTTTCCTGCTGGTCCTGGCTAAGTACACGTGCAGTCACTCTCTCCATTACGTCCCCAACTCAGTACTTCCTCTCTCCCCAACTTCCTTCACTTCTCCCCCCACAAACCACGAGGCTGAGAGGGGCAGAGGTGGGGCGTTCAGGGTCTGCCTGGCTGCCTCAGCACTGGTGTCTCCCACCAGCCAGGGGCGCAAGGCCGCCTGCTCCCAAGGCCCACACAGCAGCCAGCTCTGACTCTGAAAGGAGAATGACAAACCACAGGGAGCCTGGGAATTGGGAACTGAGGAGGCAGAGAAGAAGGACCTGGTGCGAAGGGAACCGTGTAGCAGCAGCTGGGCACACAGACTGCGTCAGCAATGCCAGGAGGTTGATTTCAGCTCAAAATAAAAACATTTCTCAACAATTCTAAAATGCAAACAATTCTAAAATCTCAACGATTCTAAAATGCAAAAGGGCTACGGAGGAAGACGATGACTAAAGAACAAAGAGAGAGTGTGTCAACAGTGCCTCCTGGCGTTGTGTGACACAGCTCCCTGTAGGGACGGGGTGAAAATGGGAGGTGGCATTAGGCCACTGAGTTGCACACGTGTTGCAGTAAGTCCCTCAGAAACAGCAGTGGTTCTGATGGGCTGAGAACAAATCGCCTAGTGACACATGAAAAGCACTGCGCCCTGAGCATGGACAGTGCTGGCCCGGAGGTGACTCACGGCTTGGCAAAGTGACAGACTACACGCGCACGGACAGAGGACTTCTTCAGGGCAAGGCTAGGAGGCTCCATGGAGGGACGAAGTGGCAAACACTCCAAGCAGCACGTCATGGCAGTTTACACCAGAATACTGAAGGATCAGCCAGATGGTGACTTTGGACACTCACATTGAGAAGAGAGTTACCTGCTTCGACACACTGTCAGTAACAAATAAACTGATCCATTTGGTACACTGATCCTCCTCTAAACAAGAAAACAGGGTCAGGCCTTAAAGGGCAGGTGCACACTCCCATATGCAGAAACGCTTCCTGGTCCTGTTTCGGACTTCTGCACCAGCATTTACAACATAAAACAGAGTCTATAAATACAAAGGAACTCCATGGACCTTAATGCTGTTGCATCCTGGGAAACAATCTCATTTCCACCAGGAGTCCCTATACAAGTCTAAGTCCCACTTTAGGGCCACCTTCGGCGGCCGGTATGAGTCCACAGAGAGGACAGTCTTGTTGTGGCTGCCTCACCGCTGGCACCACCTCCTACTCTAGTGCACAAATGCAGCTTTATGCATGGGCTTGCAGAGGGGCCTGCTTCTGAATGACAGTGGCCTTTTATGTAAGCTCCACTAGGCTAGGAAAGAAATACTGTTTTCTAATTTTCTTTAATGCTCTAGTTCAAAGGCTGGCAAACTCTGGCCAAAACTCTTAAACAAAGTTTAAGGACTCACACCAAAGCTACAGTAAACTAAACCCAAAGCATGCAGAAGGAAGGGAAACATAAATATCAGTACAAGAAACAGATATGGAATCCAGAAAAATAGACTGAGAATACAACTGACACCAGAAGTCAAATCTTTAGAAAGATCAACAAACCTTTATTTAGCCAAGGAGAGAGAAACCACAAATTACTAAACTCAGGACTGTAAGTAGACACCACTACTGGCTTTATAGAAATTAAAAATGTTACTGGAGGTACTACAAACAACTGGCAATCATCAGGTAACTTGGCTAAAATGGATAAATTCCTAGAAAGACTGAAATTACTGATATCAATGAAAGGAAGTAGAGACTTTAAGAAGTACACAGAGTGAATTAATAGCTTAAAATCTCCCCCCCAGGGAAATCTATGTCCAGCTGGTTTCACTAGTGAATTCTATCAAATATGTAAAGAAGTTTGGTGAGCAATATCAATCTCCCACCATCTCTTGGTGAAAAAGAGGAGGAAACTTCCCAGCTCACTGTCGGAAGCCAGAATTAACATGATACCAGAGCCAGACAGGGCATCGCAAGAAATGAAAACTGCAGAGCCGGGCCTTCCTCCTGCAGCACTGAAGCCGAGTCCTCAACAAGCCCTGCGAACCCAGGCACAGCACACACAGGGAGCTCATGCAGGGATCAACTAGGGCTTAAGCCAGGAACACAAATCAGTCCATACACTTTATCAACCAAACTGAGGACAAAATCTACATGATAATCTCCATACACGAAGAAAGAACATTTGGCAAAGTCTAATATCCGACCATTACAAAAGCTCTCAATGAACCAGGAAGAGAAGGAAATTTCCTCAAATAGAGAAAGGGTATCAGTGAAAATCCTAGTGACTAATTTCTACTCAAGATGAAAAGCAGGAAAAGAATGTCCATTCTCACCACTGTCACTCCATGGTGCACTGGAAGGTCAGCCAGCGTGGCCAGGCAGAGTTGAAAAGAGAAGCCTCTTGTGAAAGGAAGAAGCGAGACTACCCTTATTTATGAGCACCACAACTTCAGGTGCAGAGGACGCTCCAGAGTCCACAGGACAGCTAGCAGGACTACTTAGTGAGTTCAGCAGAGCCACGGGGTCAAAGATCAGTATTAGAAATCAACTGTAAGTATACATACTAACAACAAACATCTTAATATAAAATCAAGAAATATTTTCATTCACAATAACATGAAAAAGAATACAACACTTAGGAATGAACATAAGTTTGAGAGTTGTACACTGAAAATTACAAAGCATTGCTAAAAGAAATTAAGTACCTAAATAAATGGAGAGAGATCCTGTGTTTGTGGATTAAAAGACTTAAAATTAAGATAACAATACTCCTCAAATAGTTTCATAGATTTGATGCAATTCCTATCAAAATCCCAGCTGGGTTTTTTGCTTGTTTTGCAGAAATTGACACACTAATCCTAAAATTTATATGAAAATGCAAATAACTCAGAATAGTCAAAATTGTCTTGAATAAAGAAGAAAGAAGTTTCAGGACTCACAGTTTCCATTTTAAAAACTTGCTCCAAAGCTACAATAATCAAGACTGGGAGACATCTACCTAAGATAGACATACAGATCAACAGAACAGAATTGAGAGTCCAGATGTACATTTTACATCTATGGTGAACTGATTTCCAACAGGATGTAAAATCAATTCAATGGAGAAAGAACAGTCTTCAACAAATGATGTTGGGTTATGCAAAGACCCACATGCCAAAGGATGAATTAACTAAAAATAGACAATAGGCTTTATTAAGAGCTAAAACTATAAAACTCTTAGAGAAAATAAAGGTGTCTTTGTGACCTTAGATAAGGCAATGATTTCTTAGATATGACATAGAGTACAAGCAATAAAGAACAAATTGGTAAATGGAACTTTAAAAAAATTAAAAACTTCTGTGCTTCAAAAAGGAACCCATTAAGAAAATAAAAAGACAAGTAATTACTGCAGGGGAAAAAAACACCTGCAAATCACATATCCAGTAAAGAACTTGCAGCCAGAATTGATAGAAGACACTTATCACTCAACAAGTGACAAAAAAATGCTAATTTCAAAATGGGACAAAAAATCTGAGTAGACATTCCACCAAAGAAGTTGTATGAATGGTCAAACAAGCACATGAAAAGGTTTCACCATCATTAGGAAAAAGCAAATCAAAACCACAATGCAACACTACTTCACACTCAAAAGAACAGCAATTATCCAACAGGAAAAGCTGGAACCCTCAGATGTTGCCAGTGAGAATGATGAGCATGGACTTACCGTGCAACCCAGCAGTTCTACTCCCAGGAGACATGTCCACACAAAGACTGTGTATGGGAATGTTTCAAAAAGCAGAAGCAACCCAAATGCCCATTGACTAGTAAATGGATAAAAAAGTATTACACGTCTACATGGAATAGCAATCATCAATAAAAAGGAATGAAGTATGGATCCATGCTACAATGTGAATAAATTCAGAAGTGAGATATGTGAAAGAAGAAAGACACAAAGGCAACATATTGTAAGGTACTAATTACAAGAATTGTCTGGACAAGCCAGTATACTGAGGCAGGAAGTAGCTGAGTAGTGACCTTAGGTTAGGCAGGAATGGCAAGTGATGCAAGTGGACATGTGGTCTCTTTCTGAGGTGATGGAAATGCTCGAAAATCAGATTAGGATAGTGATTGTACAACTATATAACTGCATTAAAAACCATTGAATTATAATACCCTTCAAATTAATAAATTATAAGGTTATGTAAATTACTGCTCAAAAGGATATTAAAAAAACTTTTAGACAAAATTCTAATTGTTTTATAATCCTCTGGATGTTAATCTCTTGGCTGAAAAGACCCACTGCCCTGGAGGGAGGGAACAGAAAACATGCTGGAGGAGTGGCCGGCCTAGTGTAGCTGCTACGTGGAAGGAGCAAGTCAAGGACCTGAAAAGATTTCGGGAAGCTTCAAGGTCAATCTTTAAAAAAAAATTTTAATAGCAAAATGAAGTAAAGAATACCATCAATGACATAAAGCTAGGCTTTTTGAGAAGGTTCACTGCTGAAATTCAGTTTACACTCTGAATGTAGATGCATTCTCCTCGTCCGGCAGTATTTACACCGACGACCTAGCACCTCTACATCTTGGTTTAAAAATAAACTGAGCCTGACATGTGGTAACTAGGCTTGAGCTTCGGTTGTAATTTGCTGGTTAGTAGGATATGATTAAGAAGGGCTACCTCATACCATTAGCGTTGCTTCACTATGTCCTCTGCTGGTCAGCAAGGAGACACCAGTCCCTAAGGAACACCTAGCCAGTGTCCAGCTGAACACACTGGCTGTGCTCCTTCTGCTGAGGAAAATGCCAGGCCCCTCTCCTGACTGCTGGCTCTTAAGCTGTGAACCATTAAAAGACAGTGTGACTTAGCTTTCCTAAAATAAACCTTTTATTGAAAAAAGAACCTTTTTCTTAAATTTCATTAATCAGCCTTTTGCATAACAAACCTGCAGCTTGCCAACAACAAAAAGGTTTCACAGTCAGTGCACTCAACAACAGGAGATCAGAACAAGGTCCAGGACACCTGATAACACCACAACTTCTTTTGAACCCAGAAGGGTGAAAACACTACATTGATGTCATGGTTCTCCACCACGGGAGAAACAGGAGACAGAGGCGGTGGTCCGTGTACAGTAGTAATGGCACTTAACATGCAGCTTCTTTAACCTCATGGACACTGTCACTCAGGAGGCCCTGTGCCACGTCAGACAAACAGGAGCAGCGGGAGCAGCGACGCCTGTCACCTGTGCAGTCTTCAGTTGGAAGGTTAAAAGGCGAACACTGCTTCTCAGCAGTCTTTATGTAAATATTACATACAGTAGTGACTAAGGGGTTCTCCAAGTCCACACACTACCAGGCCACGGGCTGGTGAGCTTCACTCTTCATCTGTGCAAACCTGTGAGGAAGCAGGAGAGAGCTGAGCCCAGGCAGGTGCAGGCACACAAGCAAGCTCGCCTGAGCCGAGACTGACAGTAAAGGCCGGTCCACTACCCTGGTGCCAGCACCCTGCTGGACACAGGGGGAGAGGCACAAGAAAGGAAATGCTTGGGGACAGTGCTGAGTGTCCTCTCTCAGGGAGAACCTGGGAACTGAGAACTGAAGTTACTTTTTCAAACATATGTCTAATCTTGGGTCAATGTTGATCCATTATTTACATATTCTATAAGAAATAACTATTCCCGATGACTAGTCCCTAAGGCCCCACAGCTAGCCCAGCTGCCTGTTCCACACCCCCGCTCTTTCCCGGTTCTCTCTGGCAGTGGGAGTGCCTCACAGAGCCCTGTGGTGCTGCTCTTCGGGGTTCCAGTCTCCTCATTCTCACTGTTCTGACACACACCCCAGCAACACTTCTGCCTCCCAAATCTCTATCACAGCCCAGTTTCTTCTGGAGTGCCAGCCCTAACATCCAAATGCTCATCTGAAATCCACAAGCAAATGTTCCAAACGTGCTGTGAATTTAACTTACTGGAGGAGAAACCATCATGCCCCTGGCCCGCCCCTTAGCCAGTTGCCCTTTACAGTGGTGAAGGTAGTTTCCATGAACTGCTGACAGCCAGGAAGCTGGGCCACCCTAGACTCCTCCCCAAGTTCCCCCTTCACATTTCACATCCGACCAGATCCTTAGTCAAGGCCATGCTACTCCAAACATGGTGGATAGTTTGCTAATTGCCCATTCTCAATTCTTCAGCTGTATCAGCAGATTCCTAACTAGTTCCTTCAGAGTGATCTTTCCAAAAAGTTATTTAATCATGTTATATTTACAATAAAACTGGCATTCCTTAAAGCTGCGCTGCTCCTTTTCCAGGCCATCTCTTGCCCTTTCCGTACCCCGTTTTCCTCACCTGTGCTGGCTCCTCATCGGTTCTGCCCTCTGGACTCAGCCTTCCATGCCTGTTCATGCAGGCTGCCACACCCTGCCTCGACTCCTCACCTGGCCAAACCCTCTCTAATAGGCTAGCTTATCAGCCTTTCAATCAAGAGAAAATAACAACTGAGATCACCCGACTGCTCTAATTCTCCTGCTCAGTAGGCCACCACCACTACCACAGGTCTCACATCAGGCTGTCCTGACTAACCTGTCCCTGATGCCACAGACTACCCATTCACTGCAGTGGAAACCAATCTTGGAGCCAGTACCATTTAAAATCCTATTTAGCTGTCCCAGGTGTACCTAAATATGTGCCGCCAAAATAGATCAAGAACCTCAATAAACATTTTTCAAATAAAAAAAAACATAAAATTCCCTCACATAAGAAGACATTTAGTTCCTTTCCTTTTTAGATAAGGTATTTTAAAATTAAGTTTCCAAATTTCCTTACATGCCAGATGCAAAACTGAACTTAAATATTTAAACATGAAGATAATGATCAGTGATCTGACCTTGACAAAAGAATGGTCGAGGAGCTGGCTGGCCGTCCACCTCATCTTCGGGTCACTTTCCAGGCAGTGAGAGAGAAAGTCCTTTCCCTCAGGGCTTAATCTTTCAGGAATTGGGGGCTTATGTCCCATTCCCACTTTATACATAATCTGAAAATTGTGTTCATATTCATGCCAAGGCCTCTACAAAGACGGGGAAAAACGTCAGATTTTAATATTACATGGCCATATAAAATGCAAATACTCAATCTTAGGCATCTTAAAATTGGTATCTATATTTGAAGTAGCAAACTTACTCAAAAGACCAAACAGAAAATACTTCAGGCCTTGAGGTCACCTGATCCCCGTTAAGCATTTGGCTCTCTCACTAGAACACGACAGAAGCTGGGGACAGTACATACAGGAACAGGTGTGACCGTCCAATGGAACCTCGTCTAAACGCAGGCGGACAGCACAGTTTGCCCAGCCCATTTGGGATATTCTGTTAGTCCAGCATAATTTAGAAGCCACTGTCACATAACTAAAAGATGTAATATGTAAAATGATACAAAAGTCACTAAAACATACAAAACTCAACATTTCTCTCACAGGGATTTAATATGCTCCCTGGTTGAATAATGAAAACTCTGTGTGGGTAAAGCTTATTTTACCATGATGAGAAGAAAAATGAGGTTCACAGGGGAAGGAACCGAGTTATTATACCATTCTAATTTATGTGCTATTGATTGGTTATTCCAACATGTACTCTTGAATGGGAATACATGTTCTTGTGTGGCTTGACTAAAATAATGCGGACATCGTGGCTATCTTCCTTAACGCTAACAGAGGTAACATCAGCAAATATTTGCTGAGCACTTGCAAGGTGTGTTCTTTTTCCACAGCTGCAAGTATAGCTGGATAATGATTTAACTAGTTTCCTAAGAACACTTAAGAGCTTGCTAGTGTTTCTTCTGTGTAAGTGATGCTAGACAGCCAGACACTCTTGTGTACATGTCTATACTATACATTTTTATAATTACTCCTCAGTAGTATCTTCATCAGAAGCTAAATTTTCAGAAGGAAGAATTTCTTGATTTGAGGGTATGCAATTTAATTCTGATAGATACTGTTTCCCAGAGTATTCTGCATTTTTGACCACAATATATGTCAATTTCCTTATACCCCAAAAGCAAGTATTCTATCTTTTTAAAATGTTATTCATGTGCTAAGTAAAAAATAAAATTCCACTTTTAAATATGTAATTCTGATGAAGCTCAACATTTCATGTTTCTTTCTTTCTTTTTAATTAACAGGCTTATTTTTTCCAGAGTAAACTCCCTCGGAAAATACGAAGTTCTCACCCAATTCCCCACTCCTCCAGTTTCCTGTTATCCTCATCTTGCATTCGTGTGGACCATTTGTCACAACTGATAGGCCAACATCCACGAATTATTGTTCATCAAAGTCCACAGTTCACATCAGGACTCACACTCTGTGCTGTGGAGTCTGTGGGTTTGGATACATGCACAATGGCATGTATCCATCACCACCATCCCACACAATGGTTTTGCAACCCTGAAAATACCTGTCCTCCATGTCCGTGTGCTTCAACCACTGATGTTCTTGATGTCTACAGTTCTACCTCTTGCAGAATGTCACACAGATGGAATCATACAGTAAGCAGCCTTTTCAGATTACCATCTTTCTTCACTTGGCCAGATGTAACTAAGGTTCCTCTATCTTCTAAGGATTCATAGCACATTTTTAAAGATCTCTGAATAATATCCCACTGTGGGGATGTAACAGTCTGTTTACCCATTTATCCACTGAAGGACGTCTTGGTTGCTTCCAACATTTGGCATTTATGAATAAAGTTACTGTAAGTACTAATGTGCAGGTTTCGCATGGACCTAAATTTCAATTTCATGTTTCTTTTTGTAACTGCTTGCTTCTTTATGCTTTCTTTAAATTCACTTGTTAAGTGTTCTCTATAGCATATATCTTATAAACACTTGTTTCCTAGTTTGTCCTTTTCCTCAACATTATTCTGTCTTTTGATAGGTCACATTTTTATCTCTAATTGTGTTTTCTGGCAGAAAATGTGTCCACAGAATTTATAACCAATAATAAACCACAACTACTGCCCCATCCCTGTACAGTGCCCTCCTGAAGTTCCTCCTCCAGGTACAGGTTCTGCTTACCTTGCCTGTCACCATCTCTATGACAACGCAGCCCAGACTCCAGATGTCTGCTGCACGTCCGTGGCCTTCTCCTTTAGCACGGGTAATGACTTCAGGTGCCATGTATGCTTTAAAAGTCACAGATATAGTGATTGTAATACTATGTATTAAGAGTGCCGAGCAATAAATTAATATTTTTATATTATTTTCCTGAATTATGTCAAAGGAATGCTGAAACTGAAAACAGGGATTTTGAATGGACTTTTTAGGGACAGAATTCTGTTTTAACAGACAACTTTTGAATGTGCAAATTTTCAAATAAATTGTATTCACATTGAAAACAGGAAATTGAATTTGCAAAAGAGGATACAAAATTTTATGACATTAAACAATCAAAATACCGTTTCAACTAAAATAGTTTTAGTAACACTATAAACAACACAAGAGTCTTTCTGAGAAGAAAAAGCAGCTATCCTCCCAGGGTAGTTAAGATCAGTACTCAGTCAGCTGCCCTCCAGGAGAAGCCTGAGCATGTGGGGGAGGGTCCTCCTCATGACCTGTAACCTGCTCCCACCCTGCAGGTCTGTGCTGACCAGGAAGGGTGAAGGGAAACCCAGGAGCCACGCCCACAGCACTTAATGAGTGCAGACCAGCCCCACTGGCCCATACCTGCTGTCCCCAGTGTGCTATTCACTTCACCAGGCATGGTCTGGGCATTGTTTTTAAGCTTTACTGAGCATCCAAAATCTCCCAATTTGATGAGTCCAGATGAGGTAAGGAAGATATTGGCACCTAACAAGAAATAAGCAGTCATTAATCAGCCTCTGAAACACAATATTGGCACCTGCATGTTAACGTGGTAATCTAAATTACAAGAAACTATTTATAAACTAAGTAATATAAAGATTATGGAGTTTTACTTACAACGTGCAATTATAAAAAGATGTGATGCTTATTCACAAATGTTATTAATACAAAGTAACAAAATTTAACATCAGGATAGCTCTGACCAATAAATTTGGAAATGAAAGATGCATAGATTCTAACTCTAAAAACTCACAGAATACTTGAGAAATTATTATAAAACACAAATGTCTGTGACAGTTCCTGAACATTAGAGTTGGATGCAATTAACAGCCTCCACAAGAGGAAGAGACACGTAGAAAGACCAGCACACACGCTGTGGTTCTTCAGAGGTGTGGCTGAGGCCACCTCAGGATATGTTTTAGAATATGACTAAAAACAATGTTCTGTAATTTTCCAATATTTCTACAAGCAATATACAAGCCTAACTCATACCAACTTATAATTGGAACTTGGGGTTACTGCTCACCTCTCAATGCAGCTTGACCTTTTACTATAGGCTACGAGATATTATTGCTCCAACTAAGTCACACATCTCTAGCATGTGTCTATGGTACTTCTTCACAAAAAGCGACACAAAGACGTCCAAACTGGTAAGCAGTCATGTGATGAGAGGTAGTCTAACAGTCATCCTCAACACTCGAGTCCTCCCAAGGTTCAGGTCCCCACAGTGGACTAGAGTGGTGATTCTGCAATCCTGCACATGTACTCAGCGTTAGCCATGCTGAACTATAAGGCATTAGATAAGGACACCGGTGTGCTGAACTGATTCAAGGACTTGGGCAATTCTCTTTACGCAGCCACCATTTCATGACAGTGCACCAAGGGTAAGATTTCTGAACAACTGAAATAGGCAATGCCAGGGGCTGATACCGGGCCAACTAAGCAAAGGCCCAGAATAATCCCCACAGCAAAGCCATGTGGTGGAGAGGCAGGCAGCCAGCAAGACTTGGGAACACTTGGTGACTTAGGGTGAGCCATGCTGTGAGCATGAACAACTCCTATGCTCAGATGCAGCAGATTCTGGTGGGATCTGAAGTAGTCCAACAGACTGCATCTGGTCTCTGGTCAGAAGTCACACCAACTCTCAAGTAAGTGTGTTTAGGTTAAACTCAGACTACATGACAGATGGAACTCTTTAGTGCCAATTAGAGAAAAAAATACTCTCCTGCTTTAATTATTTCCTAGACTTAAAAAAAAAAAAAAAAAGGTCAGGGGCACAGTGTGGTTAAGACAAACGTCCACACCAACAGATCTGAGATGAAAGGATCGCTATTCCCCTTGTGCCAGAGTGAAATGCACTTCTAACCAATCAGCATGACCGAATTAACCTTTAACAGAACTTTAATTTGGAAGTTGGTGTAAATAAACCCTGTTCTTACCTCCAAAGACATAACTGTACATTGACTTACAAAGCTATTTCTGATTTACTATCATTTTATAAATTTACAACACTCATTTACAAATACATAAGGATGCTGACACTAGAAATAGAAAGGTTGCTTTGTTGACGAATATGTAGTAAACACACAGGCTATGTCAAATCAGCTCATGAAACTTCCTTTTGGAGAAGCAGATTTCTCTAACAAACAGATAAGAAGCTAGAGACTCTTCTCAGGGATGGAGACATGGTTTTATATCACTTCTCAATGTGGTATTTGTTAAAGTAAAGATCTATCTACGTGGAAATAGACATACTGTGTAGGAGAGGATGGGAGCGAGCATCTCCAGAGCACCTACTATGTGGACACCGGGTGTGCGTGGGGATTACCTTTAATGTCACGGTGAACTATGCCATGCTCATGGAGGACGTTGATGGCGATGGTGATCTGCTTTGAATACAGCCTGATGACATGCTCCTGGAGCCCCAGTCTTGACACCTCTTCTAATGTGCCCTCGTCACAGTACTCCATGAAGATGTACATTTCTTCCTACAGGAGGAATAAGATGAAGCCCTGACTGTGGTGTTCCTTGTAGTGTGAACAGTCTGGAAAACCACCCAGGCTGTGCTCCAGAATCATTCTTCTTCCTAGTGATGCACCACACTGGCCATCCCAAGCACTGAGTGTGCTGTGCAGAAGATGTGTCTAACAGAGCTCATCAGGGTAAGAAAGCCTCCTCCAAATCACAGGGGATGCACTTCTATAATCCTGCAAGATCAAGTCTGCCATATAAACTGAGACAAGGAGTCACAAGGCCTTCCTAGATACTATTAAGTACTGAAACACATCCTTTTCCAATGTAGACATACTTGTGAAAACATCAGAAATGATCAACACTCAACTCTCCCTGGAAGCTTCGGCTCTGCACCAAGACACTCCAAGTTATCCTCTCTTCCCTGACAACGTGCATCTCTAAACCCAGGGGAAATGAATGTAAGGTTTTAATTTTCTGTCATTTTACAAAGTTTCCTGAACAGCAGAGACAAGTATTCAGCATCACTTAATGATGTACTGTGAATGGAAAGCAGGCACATGTCACGTGGAGGGGTGCTTCAGAAGGACCTTCTGACTGGCAGGACAGGTTTCAGTGCTTTGTAATGTCGGGTTGATGACTACAGTCTACAACTTACATTTTAGGAGGAACTCCTCTAGTTTCAGAGAGAAGGCAGAAATGATGTAACTCATGGAGATTTCCTGATAATTAGGCAAAGTTACTGTGCTCTGAAATGAGAAGACCTGTGATGTAGAACAGGACTCCATCGTGCACCCTCACTGACTCCTCACACAAAGCAGTGTGACTCAAGGTGGCTTACTCTGTGCAGCTCCACACCAAAGTACCGAACCAGATTGGGGTGCTTGATGCCCTCAAATATCTTCAATTCGTCTGCAGTCTCCTTGATGGTTTTATGGTCATTTGGTTGAAATCGAATCTGTGAAAGGAAAATTGCTGGTAACTATCAACACCATCACAAACAAGAAACAGGAATATCCTAAGCAACGAGGTCTGTAAAGGTGTCTCTTTGACACTTTCATTGTCCAGGCCCACTGGCATATGGTCCTTTTGTATGTGACTCGACTTACAGATTTTCTTTCCTTTGTTGTTCAAGGAAATTAAGAATGCTTGTGTTTGAATAACTGAGGATATATAGCAGCTAGAATTACTGTTACAACTGTGAATATAACCACCCAAAACATTTAAATATCCATAAGCAAGCTATCACTGGTGTTTTGCTTTGGGGCAATACAGAAAAATCAAATCTGATTCTGCCCGTATGAAGTTTACGGCTCTAGATTTCACAGGTAGACCATGCAGTACTGTGTTTCTGTGCCTCGTCTATTATTCCACTTGGTGCAATGTCCTCCACGTTCATCCATATGGTTGAAAAGGTGAGTACAGTTAATAAAACTGCCAGAACAGCAAGTTTCAAATTACAAAAAATGCGATGAGGAAGATTAATTAGCTTCATTTACTCATTCCCCATTACCCACATGTATCAAAACATCACCCTATCCCATCAATACGCACAGTTATAATTTGTCAATTAAAAATTTAACACAAAAGGAAAAAAAGTTTACAACCACGTTCGAAAGAGGAGAGCCACTGGCCAGCAAGAGGGCAAAGTGGCTGGGACCCTGCTGGTCAAACCTCCCATCTCACCCTCAGCCCATCCACCTTCCCAGCCATGAGAGGGCCCCTCCCTTGGCAACAAGCCCTTTCCCTCCCTCCCTCAGGCTGTTCTTTGGGCTTCCCCTACTCTTGTCAATCCACCTCCAGCTGTCAAAACACCACCCATGTCTGACCGTCCTCACAAATGTCACCTTCTCCCCAGCTCCCTGCATCAGGTCTTTCTCCTCCTGTGGCACTTCTCATACCTCCGTGGTCTTGACATACTCACTCCCCACCCTCACTGGAATCTTCAGCACCTTTATACCCCACGTCATTATGTTAGCTCAGCTGTCGCGTTGGTCCTGACTGTCTCAATGCTAAGACATGGGCCTCAGGCCTACACACCTTGCCATGGATAGCACTTGTCAGCTGTGAGCAGGAGAAGCTTGTCTTTACTCTCTCATGCTGAGCAATCCAACTCAAGGGCCCCACTGAGCCAGCTGACTCACCTCCTTCATGGCCATCAGCTCCCCCGTGTCCACACTGATGCAGGTGTAAACCTTCCCATATTGTCCTTCTCCTGCGAACAACACAAACAGGCTGCTCGTCTAGTTAACACAGACAGGTTTAGTCACTGAAGCTTACAATCATGTTGTCCATTACTTCTGGATGTATGTTTATATATCTACAATTATGTTCACTAGAATTTAATTACTGCAAGACTCAAAATAGTTTTGAATGTCCCCTAATAAGTGAAGTCTCAGACATCAATGTGTCCTCTCTGTAAATATTTTTAAATAGAGAAAAACTGGCTTCAGGAAACTTCCAAAGAGACATCAGACAAGTGATGAGTGGCTTACACCTCTGAGCTCTCATGCCTCACAAGGAGATCTGTGTTGGGGTGGAAGCTAGTGGTCAGGAGCACACAGGCCCCGTCTAACCTGTCTGCTACAAGGGCCAGGAGCATGGGGGCAGGTATTCTCTTGTGTCCCCTCTGGGATGTCAAACCATTGGGATTTACAGCTGAATTAGATGGAGAATGACAAACTCTGTAAAGCACTTGACTGTTCCAGGCACTACCCTACTTGATATCACCAAGGCCCTCCAGTTCCCCGAGGCCTGGAGTCCTCTTTCACAACTGTGTCTGCCCCTCAGAGTTAATTACCTGACAGATGGACACATTGAACAGAGACTATTTTCACTCCACCTTCCTTATTTTCCTTACCAATTTTGTTTCCTCTTTGCCATTTGAAGGTCACCTTCCTCAAGCCAACATGCATGACATTATCATAGGATTTAGGGGTATCACAAACTTGACCAATGATATTTTTTCTCCTCATTTCTCGATACCGCTTTTCTTCAAACAATCGGACTGATTTCTGGATAGCTTCTATGGGTCCTTGTTTAGAAGCAGAATCTGCAGAGAGACCCACAAACTCATCGGTCCTAGTCACTACAACAAAGTCAATTTCCAGTAAATACCAATGACAATGGAGCAACAGACATCAGCATGTCGTCATACTCAGATAACAGCAGGTGAATGGAAGGCCTGCAGAGAGTGTCTCTCCATGACAAGACACACTAAATAAACCCGCTGCTTGTTAGAAGTACATCTCCAGCCCACCCTCCTGCTGGCCAGCACCTTAGCAAACAGGAAAGCTTACCAAGTTACTTTCCTACATCAGTTTATATTTCAGTTCCCCATTATCTGCTAACCAAAAATCTAAGTTCCTTCAAACAGGATTAAAGGTCCTGTAGAATTGAGACCCAATTTCACTTTTCTAGGTCTTTTTGTTTTAACCCTTCCTCTTTTCTTCTCTTACCACATGCTCCAGATCTGTGAGACTGAAAGATTTATGGAACACACCAAATTGCTGTTTACTTTCCCCTTTCAAGATTTCTTAGTCTTGAATATGTAAATATGAATTGTAGTAGCTCTCCCAAGGGGAACAGACCCAGTGGTTCCCAAGTTTACCTTACCATAAATTGTTTCGAAAAGCACAGCAAAGATCTGGACTCTGGGGGAGCCATGAACAGACCCTCCATCAGGATCAAGCCTAGGATGTCTCCCCTACATAAATCCTAGACATACACGTAATCTGTCACCAGGCCTGTCAAATATGGCACCAAAGCTTTTTCCTACTGCCATTCCCTTTTTGAAGCCCACCTTAGTCCAGTAAGTATTATTAATACTGAATCACTTGAATGGGCATTCTAACTGATCTCCCCAATTCCTCCCCAATTCAGGCTAGCAGGGTAATCTATTGCATAGTGTTTTCTAATCCCATCCTCCCTTTAACCAAATATACCAGCTGCTCAAGAGCCTTTGAGAGCTGCCCACCACCTCTTAGATCACTAAAGACCTCACCCCTCAGATTTCACCTGCATTTACATCCAAACCTGCCAGTCTGGTCCCATTGGACCATTCTGCAGCTATCAAGCCTCAAGGTATGTTTTTCTCTGTATTTTGCCTCTTGCTTTGTTATAGACTTGTCTTCCCTCAAGAGTCAGGTCAGGGCTGGGGATATAGCTCAGTTGGTAGAATGCTTGCCTCGCATTCTAAGGCCCTTGGTTCAATCCCCAGCACCACCCAAAAAAAAAAAAAGTCATGTCAGTCTCCTCCTTCCATGAAATCCTTCCTAACCTCTATAGGTCCTGGGGACAAATACTCTTCTGATTGGTCATACATACGAAGTTCCCAACTTCTAATTCAAAGGGGTGCTGTGCTGGGGAGAGCTCTGGCCTTAAAGACAGAAGTGTATTCTAATCCCAGCTGTATCATTTACTACCTTGGCCAAATTATGAGGTCTTTCAGAATCTGTTATCATTTATGAAATGGGAGAAACATCTATTCTGCATACTGCTCAAGACAGCTGTGACAAAAAATACATGAAAGCATTCTGTTGATCATAAAATGCTAGACAGTGAATTTTCTGCTATTCACATTTCTGATAAATACTGATTGATCACCTACTTCATTTCAGTTTTTTCCCTCAACTTTTCAATATAAACAGCTAAATATACTAAGCTGCTTAAGAATATAAAAAGCTTGTAATTTGCTAAACAGGAAACATCCACAAACAATTAACAATGGGAACTGATGTCAGAAGTATAAATGAGATCACAAAATATTAATGTAAAAGGTCCAATAATTCAGAAGTTAAAGCAAAAAAAAAAAAAATTTCTTTTTTCTTTTTTTGGTACTGGGGATTGAACCACACAGTGTACCACTGAGCCACATGTCCTTCCCCCAATCCCACCTTTAAAAAATTTTTTTGAAACAGGATCTCACTAAGTTGTCCAGGCTGGCCTTGGTTAGCCTCTTGGTTAGCCTTCCAAGTCACTGGGATTATAGGCATGTGCCTTGGTGCCCATAGCAAGCTAAGACAATTTTAAATTAGAACTAATCATCTCACTCTTAGAAAACATTTTTAAGTTCAATGTCCTTCTTTTACCTTTGGTCTGGCTAATAAGTGTCCGAAGTTCCCAACTTCTTCGTGTTGACCCACTTGAATCACCTCTTGGATATGCTGGTTCTGCAAAAAGTATTTTTTTTTTAACACAATTTAAAGATTTATAAAATAAATATACTTGAGGGAAGACTGAAACAGTGAGTGGCCATGGTTACTCTCCGGCCATCCTTTCTGGTGATCAGTTCCTAATGTGCTTGATGTGGGTGCCAGAAACTATTTCTATAATCAATTCTAGAAAATTGTACCAAACTCATACGTTGCTATCAGGTTTTTTTACTACTTCCCATAAATAACAGAAAAGAACACTGTATGGGACCTGCATTCCTGGGGACTCCATTCAAGAGGCTGTTTTCGGAAACCCTGTCCTGATGCAACAGGAATAGCAACATGTTGCTGGGCAGAGACACTGAGGGATGCATTGGAATAAAATTTCAGCCTATCATCAACAAGTGCAGTATCACTTTGATATTTTTTAAAGTGAATAGGAGTACCCAACAATTAAAATATCAGCAATACTGATTAAAAAAAAAAAAGCAAAAAGTAGTCTCAGAATATGCAAAGCCAGCTAAATAGAGGCATCTATATGAAAAGTCAGGGTGTTGAGCACCAATCTTCTCATAGAGCCTAATGCTCCTGACCCTTTCTTCCTCTTTACAGGTGTTAACAATAGGCACTGACTGAGACAAATCACTAGGCAGGTAGAGAATGTGGTTGACACCTTTAAACACTTACCGTCTCGCTCCTCTGTGGGGCTTGAGTGACGACTCAGAGACCTAAACTGCAATTCAGCAGCTATGGAAGCCAGGCGATCATTTTCAGGGACGCTGGAACCCCTGTTTTAATATTTTTAACAATTGAACTATCAATTCAATGGAACTTAAAATGAAAGATCTGTGAGATTCTTCTGGAGCCTTGATTCTCAACTGGGGAAAATGTTGCCCCCCAAAGGACAATGGCAGTGTCTGGAGACACGCTGGACTGTCATGGAAGAGTACAGTTGGCATCTAGTGGGCAAAGGACAATGCATAGGACAGTCCCACAAGAACTGCCACCCAAAAGAACAGAGCTGTCACTGAGAAAAGGTCCCCTTCCACAGGCTGTGAGGAAAATTCTGGAGCTAAAGAGAGCTCCACTATTATCCCTCCACAAACAGCAGGCCAGACCCACAGTTCCTGCCTGCAGAATGTCCTGTTTTACATTAACACAGGACATAAGATGGGTTAACTTAAGTATGACTGACAGGCATGGGAAGCTCCATAGTTTAAGCCCAGGTAAGGTAAAAATATGGCTAATATAGCTAATGTTCAAGGTTTCCATTAAATTATATTTATTTACTCAACCATACTTAATGTAATAAAATTATTACATAGTTCAAAAGATTCCAAACCTCTAAATGGTAAGAAAATGGAAGGGAATACCTAATGCTTTCTCAAGCAGTATTAGCAAAGCAAAAGTACAAGAGCAGGAAGCTTAATATATTAAATAGAACAAAGTTAATTAGTTGCTTTTCCAGAACAAAGTAGCCAGAGTAATATTCAGCAACCAGAATGAACCCATAAGGAGTAAATACCAGGATTAATTATAAAGGAAGTGTTAAAACTCCAATACAAAAATTAAAGAATCCAAAATAAATATGGCATTAGTTGATTAAAAAGGTTACTGGGTGTGTATTTTTAAGTGAATGATATAATGAAGTATGGTAGCATTTATGCTCTTTTCATTAAACACTAAGTAGTTGACAACACAGACTATTGGGAAAATTATGAAATATATACATTTTTATGTTTCCTTAAATCTTCAAACCTAGTATAGTACTTGTTAAAAAAGAAAGAGGGTGACAATTTCTCTGCCATGTAGTTCAAAACCACGGGTGCTGAAGTGAAGGAAGACATCCACTTATTAGCAGTGCCACAGTCTGAGACCATGGAGGAGTCACCCAACGCCTTTACCTTCCTGATTCCTACAGGCAAAATAAGTCGGTCCCATGTCCTTCAGAGAATTTTGCAAAGATACAAAGCAAGAACACACACTTTTCCTAGTGGTGTATCTGGGAATGTTTAACAACTACCTGTGGGGTGGGACCTGAGAGGGTAGGAGGTAGGCCGTGGAATTTATCAATTTTGACAGGGTTATAACCATTATAAAACTCTAGACAATTAACAATCAGCTCCTGGGAATCAGCAGGAGCTGCTCCAGCAAATCCACCACAGCGAAAACATTTTTTATGCACAATGATGAGAAGTGAAGCCCAGAATAGGTATTTGTTAGGGCAAATAAAATCAATGAAAAATGCCCTAAAACACTGCAAGGTCAGGTGAAATTCAATTTTGGTTACTGATTCTCTAAGACAGGCAAAGGGTACCCACTGTGGGCTGAGAACTGAAGTCATCAGTGTCACTGCCTCCCTGTGGCACTCTTCACAAGCCCGGGGCATGCTGTGCCTCGGGCTCTCACCTATGGCCGGTGAGCCTCCAAAGCAGTGAGCCAATCCACAGCAGCTCTGTGGTCCACCTCCCAGGACCACCAGGATCACCGAGGCTCCCCGTGAAAGTAAGCAGTCACGTGCAGGTGGTAGTCTCCTGACCACCCCTCACATCTTTGCGTGGTTTTGCTCTTTTAACTACCCTCATACATACTATCCTAAAGCAAACTTTGCTCATTTGTAAAAACAATGAATTTCAAGATAACATATTATGATGCTATTAAAATTCTTGGATGTTAAGAATTGTCCAAGTATATAAAAACTGAACACAAATACTTATGAAATATTATTTGTGACATGCCAAAAAACAAAACTGCTTATGCAAACCATCAAGACTGAATGCACAGAAAGGCCAATTGCACGTATTTAACTCCTATAGTAAAATATAAACAAATGCCTTAAGCCTCAGTTCTGTGGAGACTTTGAGACTGACTTTTAAAAAGTGAAATATTCTTTTCCCTTTCCAGTTCTGGAGAGGCCTCCTGTGAAGGAGGACACAGTGAGTGTGGGAGCCAGTACCAGTCTGCTCAATATTCCCAGCCACTGTCTGGTGCAGATTCACCTGCCTTGACTCTGCACTGCATTTGTAAAGACAACAGTCTCAGCAGCCACCACGGGATATGGAAGCATGTGTGCACCATAAAGTCCTCAAAACAAAACAAGGATAAATGAGAATCTGGTTCAATGTTAATTGTTAATTTTTTAGTTGACTGCTTAAGCTGTAAAACATTTATATTTTTAGGTTATTTAGGTTTTTAGGTTACATTTATTACTAAAATTAGGAACATTAATTATTTAATGAGAAGACTGGAAACATTTGTAGAAATTTTAAACTTGTTAAAATTCAAAAACTTTTCATTTTTAAAGGCTTTAAATCCTAAAGTCATAAGTCATCTATCTGCCAACTAAGATATGAATGTTTTTCCCCTAAGAGCTGAAGACTGTAGAATTTCACTACATTTCATCTCTTGGTCAAATCACCCTCAACCCAAATAGTTTTGTACGTCACCTTCCTTACCAGAAGATGGGATATCGACAGCATCCCGTCTTTCTACCCAAGTATAGCAGAGGAATTCAGAGACCCAGAGTCCTTCATTAAATACATCAGAAGAACTTGATAAACTCCTCTGCCAGGAAATAGCTAGAATGGAAGAGACTGGGAGTCTCTCCTTATACAAAAGACTAATGCAAGAGACTTAAATTTTTCTGAAGCTTGCCACATCTGAATGCTCTAATAATCATCTATTCTCCAAACACCATCAACTCATTTTCCCACTTTTGTATAACTACTTCTAATCAACAATTATTTAAAATTAGGAAATTAGGTCAGAAATTGATACCTCTTAAAAAATTCATTTCCTAATGCCATGATGGGATGCCATCTCTGTACTATGCTGTGACTGCCAGGGAAAGGCAGTGTCATATCCCCTTCTACTGTGCCCAGATTCTTCCCTCTGATCCTCTATGGTCATTTTGGCTAATACCGAATCCAAAGAAAAATCAGCATCAGGCACACGGTCCACCTGGCTGGCTGGTGCCAGAGTCTGGGACTGTGACAACCACAAAAGACCCTGAGCACCACTCAAGTACTAGAGGAAAGAAGCCCAGTGGTCCCCATGAGGTATCCTAAAGCTAAGGTCCCTGTGGAAGGACACATGAGGGATGGCAAGGACACATGCGCTGATGGAATGAGACTACCTGGTATCAGGGGCACTGCTGATGGGTTTGAGTGGCACAGATTCGCTACCACAGGGAGCCAGGCGGCCAGTGGTAGTGGTGGCAGTGGCAGCAACAGGAGCAGCAGCTGGGCTGCCATGGCTCCGCCCATCCGAAGTCACGCTCCGAGCGCTAAGACGAGAAGAAAAGCTTCAGGAACACAGGTGAGAAAGCGGATGGACTTGCAAATGGCTTTCAATTAAAAATAAAACATGAGGAGAAGTGAAAAATATTTAAAAATACAAAATGCTGTTTGAGATTCATGTATGGGAAAAAAAGACTAATTTCAAAGGTTTTTAAAAAATAATGTGGTCCTTACTTAGCAAATCCTGTCAAATGAAATTAACTTATGAAAGTGACCACATAGGGGAGACAGGATGCTCACTACCTCAAGACGCAGAAATGCCACCACATTCAAGGACATCCCTGTGAATGTACTTGCTCCTGAACCCACTTCAGTGCTCAGCTGCTTCATAACTAGCCAAGACCGGAAAGGTCATTCCAGCTTTCTCCACTTTTACAGAGATGTTCAGTACTGTTTTCCAAATGTTTACTATGCTACGCAAACTTAAGTTTGTTTACCTAAGGTAATTTTTCAAAGACAGAAAAAGAAAGAATTATTCCAAGGCCAGAATACACTTAGTAGCTTGAGGTTATAAAGAAGCTGAGAAATTCAGTTATCTTTAAAGGTACAGGCCTGTTTTAAATTTGCATGTCTTTTTTGTTTGCAACTAAGGCTCTGTGGTATGACTTCAAGATAACACAAATAAGAGCTTTTAAGAGCATATGGACAAGACAGAAAAACATTTAGCTCTCAGGGCAAGCAAACAGTTGTTTCCAGAGCATCGCCATGCACACCAGAGAAGAAGCCATAAAGGAAATGACTGGAGGAACACCAAATACCTGAATCCCTCTGGCGTTGGGATAATTAGATGTGGGTTAGGAGGGTCACTATGGCATCGAGGTACCTTCACAGGACGGGGGCTGTTCCGATGAATAGCTGCCAATGGAAATGGCAACAAATATGATTTGTTAAAGTGGTCAATAGAAAACTGACACACCAGGCAATTATTAAATGTAAAGGGAATATCTCTTAATCTTGTCAGTGACCAAAGTAAAACCATTCAAGAGTAAAAACTTAATTACAAATATTACATCATTTTTTTTAAAGTTAAGAAAGCTATATTAAACACACAAATTTTTTTCACCAAAACCAATTTTTAAAAGATATATACTGAACAAACAAATGATTACACTCACTTTAGAGGTAGATGAAAATGTGGCACTTCTCTAATATAAAGGAATTCTCTATGCTATCTACACTTAAAAAGATCTGGTCATGCAAATATTTCAACAGGCCCTACGCTGGGGGAGTCACTGTCACATTCTTGAGTACATGAAGTTTTATTTGATTCCTTTAAGACAAACCAAGTAGATGGAGTATAATTTAACTGTTCTTTTTTCCAGAGTATGTTCTCTTTTTCTTTTAAATATTATAGTAAAAGTTAAATACAGATAAAATTTAAAACGAAAACTTTAGAGATTTTACCTAGTGATTATAAAAATGCTGAGCATTCCATTTTCCCAACAACTATATGTAAACAGGAATGGACGTGTGTTATAATCTGTCCATCCTCACGCTTTCCTCTCAGTTCTACTCACCCTGCTTCACCCCTGCTGGAGACTGAACTCAGGGCCTCGTGCATGCTCGGCAAATGCTCTACCACTGAGCACATCCCCAGCCCTGAACTTTTAACTACCTGATTTTACCCTTCAAGTTTTGTTTTTCTATGTCATATTTTCTCTTCACACTGATAATTCAACTGAAATGGGAATCCTGTTTCTTCCTTCATGGTTTTGTTTCCTTCCTTTTAATAACATTACACAGGAGAGGTGGTAGCAAACTCAGAGAGATCTAAAATTCCCTTGTAAAAACTGCAGAACAAAAACCAAGCAACTATTAGCAGAAAGCCAGGAAATCTGAGTTTGGTTCCTTATCTTAATTATTCTAATATCGAGTAAAAGAAACTCAAATAAGTAACAAAGGTGAAAAGGACAAAAAGAACGGGGCTGGGTTGTGCAGTGGTGGAAGCTTGCCTAGCAGGCACAAGGCACTGCGTTCGATCCTTTGCACCACATAAATATAAAATAAAGATATCGTGTCCACCTAAAACTTAAGAACAAATACTTTTTAAAAAAAGGAGAAAAGAAACAATTTGATAAGGATGATGTCATTAATTCAGCAAAGACTGGGAAGTACTTAATCAAGAACCACTACAACATCTTCCCATGAAGGTATAGACATTCTGTTTTAAAAAGAGCAGGCATGCGCACACACGTTTAATATTCTTCATACATGAAACAAAACATTTATTTTAAGGGTGTAAGCATGTTTATTTATTTATTTAATGTTGTGAAACTGACATTTCATTGGGAAGAAAACCCAAATGGCCAATAAAAATAAAGTAGATGTTCAAATTTCACTAGAGGTCAACATTTATCATAGAGATGTTTTCATGGCCAAAATAAAGATAAGCCCATAGAGTAGTGAAAGAATTTAGTACAACCACGATGTCTGCAGTGTGGCCAGAAGAAGATGAATTAGATCTGAACCTGTTGACATGGAATTATTTCTACATTGTCAGATGCAAAAAAGGAGAGATTAATATCCAAGATGAACACATTTTTATACCATAAATGCAGGAAAACAACCCTATAGATGCTTGTATGATTATGTGAGCAGAGAAAGGTAGGGTGGAATGTGTGCAGGTGCATGAATAAAGAGAAAACGTAGAAGGCTGCACATGAGGCTACTGTCATTAGCTGCAGCTTACAGCACAAGAGAAAGAAAGCAAGCAGCAGCAGCAACATGACAGCTGATGTGCGCTCAATTTCATTAATTTTCCTTGTCAGAGAAGAACACAAAACCAAAAGACAACTCTCACTGTGTACGGGACACTAGAGTGTTTACAAAATACTATTACCTTATTTACTCCTCGTTAGCAGCCCATTTTACACATTACAAGGGGAGACTCAAAGATGTTAAATGAAGCCCAGGTCACTTGCTGTCAGGCAATCTGACTCTGAGTTCAGTTTTACCATCCCATAGTGGCTGAGGGGACAAAGGACAACTTGAGCCTACAGCAGGCACTATTAACTGTCCCACCAACAGTTTGAAGTGACAGGCATATTCAAAGATCATGGACTCAAATACTACTGGTGATTACCTTTGCATTACGGCAATGTGAGTATTTTTCTTGTCTTTTACAATTTTTCCTACATCAAAAATTTTCCTTAATGTACGTCCTCTCCATTTTTCTACATATTTTTTTCTGTTATAATTGCTTTACAAAGAAAATACTGCTTACGCAATAAAATATTTTAAAGAAGATATGTGTACTGAATTACTGAATATGGATTCTTAGAAAAATATTTTAAGAGATCAGAAAATCAAACTCTATTTATGATAACAGGCTTAAGCCAGTTTGATGGGAACACAGTGGGCTTTGTATACAGCTCAAATAATCTTACAAAAAATAATCCCCATTTTTACAATAGTCTTAGTAGAAAGAGTTTGTATAAAATAAATGAGTCTCAAAGTTTAACAATCAATGATTAACACTTGTTCTTATACTAAATTTTCTGAAGCTAGCAAGTACCCTTTAAGAAATACAGTTCATGTTCAAAAATTTACATTTATAAATTATTTTTGTGTGATTTAAATTGTATAAAAGTTTTGGGTTTTCACTTTTGGGTGCTTATATGCAAATACACTTTTGTTTTATTCAGATTGTATTAAGAATAACATGATACTTATTAGTCTCTTCTTGATATTTTGTTTTTAAAGTTTCAACATATACTGTAAAACTATATAGCCTAATAATAATTGAAAACTGTAGTTAAAGTAATGTATACTGTGCCATAACATTACTTATTCTTAAAAAAAAAAAAAAAAGTAAAAACAAATCAGAATTTACTACCAAGGAATGGGGAAATGGGTTCCTAGGAAAACTTGTGGAGAAAAATGGTTGCCACTCTTTTCCAGAGATAAGGGAAAGGGGAAGAGAAGTTATTCACCCACCTGCAGTGTCTTTTGACGTTTTCAATCTTTCCTCCCCATGAGCAAAGATTTTAAAAGGAAGAGTAGAATGGTAGTATTGATATATTTTTTTAAAAAAAAAGGTAGTTTCACCTTGCTGATTAGCAGGAAACAGCCTTGTGTTGATATTTTAATCTTCCTATGGGATTTAGAACAATTAATGTGGAATTCTCTAAATATATACCTCATTTCTATCGCTTTCACTGTCATTTCCCTAAATACTCTTAAAACATCTCACAAGATGACATGCTCTTATCCCAACCAGTAGGCTCCAGGAGAAATGCTGGAACAGCTGTCTTACCAAGGTACAAACCTGTAACAGGACTGTGTGGCTTTCCTATGACGTGGCCGATGCATTCGTTCATCAAGGCTTGTAGGCTCTAGAAACCAAAGGGAAATGGGAAAGAGAAGAGACGGCAAGCAGAGCCTGCATTACATCAGCAGTACAAGTTAGGTTTCCAGTATATTTAAGAGACATGCTACTTTGAGTAAATATTTTTAATTAATTTAAAAAAATAGGTTTAATCACAAATTAAACACAAATGAAATGTAAAAGAATATAGTACAAAATTCCATTTTTATAAATAAGCACAAATTAGCAGTCAATTGCCCATGATGCATTGATAAACACAAGCAAAGGACTTCTCATGTAACCAACTCTATCACTGGGAAGATAAAATAAACAAATTCACATTTTAAAGAACATTTTAAATCTGATGGAATTTATCAGAACAGTGATAATACTTAACTCGAGCATTACACTGAAGTGAAATAGCTAATCCTTACTCAGTTTATAAAATGCAGAAACTAATATTTTAGAAGTACCAGGGTTTACAAACAACTGGATACCAGATAATGACTTAATTTAACCCTATTGTGATTAAAAATAAAAGCATTTAAGATCTTGCTATGCTATTTAGAGTGTTCCAAGAACCATATTTATATATGAAAACACATAAACAAGAGAATAGAGAGTGATTGACTTCTTTCTTTTTTTTTTTAATTTTTTTTTCTTTGTAGTTGTAGATGAACAGAATACCTTTATTTTATTTATTTATTTTTTTATGTGGTGCTAAGGATCAAACTCAGTGCCTCACACATGCTAGGTAAGCGCTCTACCACTGAGCTACAGCTCTAGCCCCTCAATTTGTTTCTTAATGAAAGAAAATTATAGACTATTCCATACCAAGAAGTCATCTTCTGGCAGAGCTGAAATAAAGGCAGGTTCAATGGCTTGCAGAAAATCAAATCCTTGAGTTGCCCACCTGTCACATGAAAATGTTCAATAATCACAAACCCACCAAGGAAACACTACAGCAGTCTCATATTACATGATAATGGAAAGTAATATAACTGGAAAATTACTCTTTAGAACAAAATACATGTTTTATCTTTATACAAATGCCTGTGTTGAGTAAGTTTATAGTAAAAGTTTTCTAATAGTTAACAGGATTTCCTAAGTATAGATTTTCTTTTCTTTTCTTTGTGGGTAGGGCAGGTAATCAGGGATAGAACTCAGGGGCACTAGACCACTGAGCCACATCCCCAGCCCTATTTTGTATTTTATTTAGAGACAGGGTCTCACTGAGTTGCTTAGTGCCTCACTGTTGCTGAGGCTGGCTTTGAACTCTCAATCCTCCTGCCTCAGCCTCCTGAGCTGCTGGGATTATCGGCGTGCAGCCTAAGTATATATATTCAGTAAAACAACAACAAAAAACTGATCACTATCAAGTTTAGAATCCTCCTTGTTACACCACCTGCTCCAAAACTTCATATACCATATAGGAACAAAATACCACCAACCCTAGATGACTCATGCAGAAGGCATGCTTCTGGGACATTACCTGGGTCTTGTACCTCTACCACTCTCACATTTAGTCAGGACATAATTCATCCATTTCCGGGCAAAGCTTATGTATTTGTCTCCTATCTTCTGTCTGAACTCTCCAGACATCAAACGAACAACTTCTTTATGGTACTGTAAGAAGATTTCAAGTATAACAAAATTATAAAAAAATTTATTATAGTAATGCCTACACACTATAATGTCATGTCTGCTAAAAATGTCATTATCTAAAACCAAAAAGTAAAATCCAATTAAATCTTTATATTCTGAACTGCATGAAGAATTAGTGTCTAAAAATGTAGTATCATAAAGGCTTTATTCATAAGCTTATATTAAGAAGTATGTGTTTATCATATTAAACATCTCTTAAAGTTTTAAAATGTAGTAGAAAGCTGTTAAAACAAAATAAAAACCAGGCAATTATCTAACAATTTAAAAGTCAACTAAAATTTCCAATATTTGGCAGCAACGTACAGTAATATTCTTGGTTAAACTATGATTACAACAAATAAAGTTTGTTGTTAAATGAGTCTTAATACTTCTGTAAGTAACTTACAAAGCAGTTACTAAAGTATACTACATTGTTCCTCTTATTTTACCTACCTCAAACCCAAAATTGTACCCCTGAATCATTGCTTCTCGGTAATACTGCTGCAAGGTGACAGATTCAGATTCATCAACTTCGGCATCAAACTCGGAGGTGAACATGTGGTCTACTCGGTCAATGGCATCACTTATTCTGTTGCAGAGCTCTAGTGCGTCATTCTGAAGAGTGCGAAGTCACGATGGACACAAAATGAAGCAAATCATACATTACTTACTGCATTTAAAAAGGAATGCTACATTCATCATCACACTGACATTAACTACCACAACACATTACGATCACTTTTAGTTAGCAAAAGAAATTACTGAATACAGAGGGAATTATATTATTTTCATTTTTATTTGTACTTGGCATTCTTTAACATTTTATAAAACACAAAAGGAAAAAAATCCACTTAAAATGATAATGCTTAATTACAATCTGGTCTTTGAATAGGTGCTGGTGTCTTCAGTATTTCTGTGTATCAACCACCAGAAATGTTACTGGCACTGCCTGGAGATATTTTTGGTTATTAAAATGGAAGGAAGTAGAATTTAATAGCACATGGTGGGCAGAAGCCAGCAACGCTGCTAAACATCCTCCAATGCACAGGACACACCCTACAACAAGTAATTATTTTCCCAAAATGTCAACAGAGCAGATGATAAGACACAGACTAAAACAAGCTTTAATTGACTCCACAGGCAATATCACAACAGCTTCAGAATGCTCTCCCTTCCCACCCGTCCTTACACACACCTGTGTGCACACAGAATCCATCAGACAACTGCCCCCATATATGGTTACAAAAATATATTTCTCAAATCATCAGCATTTCCCTGAAGCTAAGAAAATAAAATGGTTTTCACCCAGCATATTTCAACAGCCTTACCTGCTACTGTTACTTTCCATTGCATATACCAAAATCCAGCCAAATTAGACCATGCGATGGTCAGCACATATCCACCACCCTGAGCCGTGGACACACATGCCCAAATGTTCCTTTCTGATTTGCATCTTTTGAAACCCTTCAAGTTGCTGTTACGGGGCCCTAAGCCTTCAGGCCTGTGGTAAGTTTTTAGGTCCTTAGGGTATAAACTCCCCAAGTTCAAGAATAATCAGCATCTCATAAAATCCTCACACTCCAGAGTTCATCCGCTCAGACTAAAATAAAAGACAAAAGTCTCCCACTCTGCCACTGGTGTGAGACTACAATTTATAAAAGAGAATTATAGATAAATAAGACAAGTCAGATTGGTAGGGAAAAAAGCAAATGTCTTTCAAATGATTTGTCTTGTCGTTTCAGGGTTTACTTCTTTAAGAAATCACACCTTACTGTGACTGAGAAGACATAACTGATGGCTTGTGGGAAAGTGTAGATGAGACCAGGACTGATAAATGCGTACAAAATAGAAAGTGATGAAAACAGAAAAAAAATGGGAAAAGAATACAGGCTCTGGCTTGCCACAGACTTTGAAGGCCTTTGTGCCCATGTACAACTGATTATTTTCCCTATTATAGTTAATTTGGCTGAATCATTTGTTCCTTTTTGAGAGAGAGGGGTTACTGAGGATTGAACTTGGGGCCCTTGAACTGAGCCACCTCCCCAGTCCTATTCTGCATTTTATTTAGAGACAGGGTCTCACTGGGTTGCTTAGTGTCTTGCTGTTGCTGAGGCTGGCTTTGATCCTCCTGTCTCAGCCTCCCAAGCTGCTGGGATTATAGGCATGTGCCACTGCGTCCTTGGGATGGCTAAATCTTTTGTTAAACAAAGGAATAAATAAATCTTCCTTTAGATTACATATCATTGATATGGAACTCTGGTAGTAAATCCTGGAAATTGCTAAAAGAGAAATTAATGTACATTAGAAATGAAGAGACCTAGAGTCCAGCTTCAACTTTGCTACTCAGCCATGTGACCATTATGAATTCACTTAACTGCTCGATTTTCACTCCTTTCCAATTATAAATTTCCTCAGTTCCAGAAAGGGTTGATATGAGGAAAAGTGTATATTGGGGAGGGAGGGAGAATGGAGGGCAACTTCAGAGCTCCTGTTCCCCAAATAACATTATGTCACGTCTCTCGACTCTTCCACAGCATGCCCAAAGGTAGTCATCAGAGCCGGGGAAGGGAGAGGAGGCGCAGTACCTTGAGCTGCTGCAAAGCTCTGGCAATGACTGGCTGACTGGACGTTTGTTCCTGGCGTAGAGTCATAAGCCCCTCAATGGACTGCTGGAAGGATTTTCTGTGCATCGTGAGATGAGCTGACTGCATGACAACTAGTAAAAGATTGTCCACCTAGGAGGGAAATCAGACACAGGGTATGACAAAGACCAAAGGCTGCTTTCCCACTCTAGTTCAAACCTCATCCAAAAGCAATGTCAACCCCACGGCCACCAGGTCAACAACCACCTGACCAGAGAGTCACAGGCAAGCAAAGTTGCTCTCATAGAGCAACACTCTGCAGTGGGCAGGTTTTCCCGCACAGTGGAGAAGAACCCACCGCACTGCGCAGGCCTGCAGTGTTGACGTAGCTAGACCTCTGTAGTGTGGAGTGTTGGGGGTGTGAGCATGGGCTCTGGAGCAGCATGTCAAGGTGGAAAATGCAGGAATAGGACCAGGATCAGATAAGGGGGCTTGTGTGAATCATTTAAGAGATCAAAACTGTATTATTATTATTATTTTGTCTAACAGAAATAGTCACTGCCGTATTTCAAGTTCACTGTTACAACCATCATTCTCAAAGTTCCAAAACAACCAACCAATACAGAACTGAAGAACAACAGTGAGCCTGAAAGGAGGAAAACTAAAAGAAACTATAACCACTTAGGAAAGGGACGATGACTTTCTGACCGTGACAGTAGCCCTGAGGAAGCAGGGAAAGCATTACTTACTGGATACACTTCTGGTGTGTCGGGGCTAGTGATTAACTGCAAGTGGGGAAGCTAGATTTATATTACCTGTCATGCTCCTGGCTTAAATGAGTGGGCAGCCTGCACCATCTCCTCACCTGGGGAGACAGGGCAGGTCTACAGGCCGGAGGGAGACATAATGAAAGTGACTGGGTTCTGGTCAGGCTGACTAAGATGCACATGGACACTCCTATCTCTGTCCTTAAGCTGGACTCAGGTAACATGGGAAGCTCCTTAAAGTTAAAATCAGGGTGTATATAAACTGACTGGGATCCTTATTATATGAGCAGGAATAGCCATTGCTATAAAAATAATTAAATAATCAGTAAGCCAGAATACTTAGGTTACTGGAATTTCTAGAATTAGAAATTAAATTACTGAGATAATTCTTTTAAGACATGGGTCTCTAGACCTAACTACCTGAACTAAGGAGAGGCATAAATAAAACAGATGTATCATTTCAAATATTCCAGTATAATGTAACATAATTATAAAATTTAATGGAACATTTCAGTACAAATTATACTGAAAATTACCAGTAGAACATTGAAGCACTCTTTTGGGAAACATATTCTTGAGCTAACCAGGGCAGTTAAATCCATCATGGGCTAGTAAAAATTCATTTTTCTGAAAGCATTTTAAGTAAATAAAGTAGCTAGAAGGTGGGGGCTCAGAGAGTGGACGTGGGACCTGGAGTGAGACTGACCTGCATACTTCTCAGAGTATCCACGGTCTCCACCTGAGGCACTAGCTTAACAGGCTGTGCGTCCCAGGTGCCCCAGCCACCATCTGAGTCCCGGGCCCGGTCACTGGGCTTGGTCAGAAGCAGATAGGCGTCCACGAGCACGTCGTCTGGGTCCTTTGCACAGTCCTTCCCCGCAGCGGCATCGAGCAACTGCAAGACGATGCTCTTCTCCTCCGCCAGAGAGTCCGGAACAAACACTTGCAAGTTCTCCAAGCCAGGAATCTGTACCTAGAAAAGAAATGATCTAGGCTTATGCATTTACAGAAATCTGTTATTTAAAAAAAAAAAAAAGAAAAAACAAAAGCAGGTTCAGGGACAGGATTTGGGAAAGACAAGAATGTGAGCAGTATGGGGAACAGCAAGCAATTGAGGTCAAAGTGACGGAAAGAGAAAGTCTGGGAATGGACTGGGGGAGGTCCTTTCAGTCTCTCCAGTTATGGGACATCTTTTTATTGTTCAATTTTCAACCACAAAATACTCCTGGGAGGGAATGGAACAACTTCAGTCAGCACTGGTGTGTGAAGCTTTTCAAGTCACCTGATGCTCTGCTGGGGGTCAACATCACCCATCATTTTAACAAGGGACAATAATGTGGTGCTGTATGAGCCACACATCCCACACATCCCTCGGTGTGGCATAACATTTCCAGTAACAATAACATATATAGATTCCAAAGTACTAAATCTCAAGCAAAGGGAAGTAAAGATGGTGACTCAAAAAGTGGTTCTAGTGATAATCCGGACCGGACACCAACATCAAAGATCCATGTAAAAACTTCAAGCTGCTTCAGGAAAAGTGAGGGTGAAAAAGCCACTATTAAAAATCAAGATTATCTTTTCATGTACATTATTTTAACCAAGTAGTATGTGTAAATATTTGATTACTTATCTGCATTCTTAAGATATGTTAAGTCAAATAAGAAGTGTTTTTCTAATTTTCACTGGGAAATTACGGGGCAGTTCTATAATGAGGTGAATGTATGGCCTCCAAAGCCTAAAATTTTCATTATCTGAAACTTTTTGTAAAAGTATGCCTATTTTAGAAAAAAGAATGCAAGGCAAAGTATTTCAAGTATACTTATTTACCTTCACGTACTGTTTTGCTTTTAGAACATCTAGTAGGTTTCTAACCGGGGCTGAGAGAATAAATTCTGCTGCTATTTCCAGGTCCTAGGATCAGTTACAAAGAAACTTCTTTAGTATTAGCTTTCTTAAAAGTAAGATAAAAGAAAAAATTTAAAAAAAAATAAAGGAAAGTAATCAGGTTTGCAAACTCACCTTCCTCAACATTTTAGCAAATCCAAGTGCTTTTGAGGCTCTTTCTCTGGCTTCGTGGAAAAGCTCCTTGAGTGCCCGACTGATCTCTATAACAGACCTCCTGCCAGCAGATCAAAGCCAGGTCAGAAGCCATCAGGTGTGCCCCAGACACAACAGCATGAACAACAAAGATGAAGCAAATCCCAAGTCACAGTAACAAAGACTGCAGGCGTTTTCAATGGGAGCAAGCCATTACTGTGAACGTATACATAATATGGAGAAGCTGGCTACTCGGTTTGGTTTTCTGGATGGGCATGTGTGCAGCTCCTGATTCAATCCTGGGCAAGCACTCCACCTCTAAGCTACATCCCAGCCCACTCCTTAGTTTTATAGGAAGTACTCATGTCCTTTAAATATATGCAGGATACCTTCAAGTAATAATAGGTCAAATTCCTAAAGGTTTCATTGATAATTTCTTGGAGTTTGAGATAAGCACAGTCTGGTAAATGTCTAACAACTGGCTCCGCAAAAGCATGGTGGCATGTAATACATGTCCATCTGTGAGGTGTAATGCTCCCACTGTGGAGGATCTCAAGGCAGCAGTGAGACTCCACAGAGCAGTGCCTCGGAAGGGATGTGCACAGTCAGTTGAGGCAAGCCAGTTTCAATGCACCACTGTGCATAAAGCTCCTATTAAATCCATCCCTAGTGAACAATTAGAGCATCATAAAATGTTCTTTAGTTCAATATCTGTCACCTTGAACTCTTACGTTTATTTAAAATCTATGATATTAGATCTCAAAACTACAAGACCTATAAACTGACGCATTCTATTTCTCAACTACTCAATTTGGTTTCCCCAGGTGAGAACGTGTGTGGGAACCCCTTTCTTTAACCTTGGCATAGAAACATCCCAAGTATTTTGAAACCCAAAACGTGTTTTGCATCAAACTTTGGGTGGTGAGAGACAGAAAACATTCTAGTTCTGGAGAGCCAGTTTCATTTGAGCATTAGCTAAGACTGAATTACATATGACTGATATACGGCCACAAAACGGCTCGATGGCAGATATATATGCCACAAATAGCAATTTCAATGGTTCATCATAAATAGCGTCTGCATAGAACTGGAGGAAATTCAACAGGGGAGTAAACCATGATTTCATATATTTAAGCTTAAAGTTAGCTTAAAGGAGAAGCTAAATTTATCCACTGACATTAACACATACCATGCACTGCTACAGAAGTTTCAAAAGACAGAAACATAACATCTAATTAAAGACATTCCAGCAATTGTGGATAGAGATCACTGATTCTACTCATTTTTAGTCAACTTCATCCTTTACTCTAAAGGTATTATTTTCATTATGTGAAATAAACTCTTAAATTCACTTTCAAAAAATTTCTCACATGAAACCATAACTAAGAGACATAAAAAGACATGACAGTAAGAAGCAAGTCCCGCTAAGTCTATTGCCCAAACTCCTCCAGCCCGACACATCTGGGTCTGAACGAGGCTCCCGCAGGCTCAGCACTGACAGCAGAACTGAGAGGAGAAATGGAGCAGGAAGGAGCACAGCTCCGACCTTATTTCATCTGAGGCACTGCTGTCGTCAGCACTGGTCCAAAACTCAGCACAGCTCTCCTGCAAGCCAAATTCCAGAAAGCTCCCTGTGGATTTCAGCAGCATCCCTGCGATGTCACTAAGGGAACAAAAATAACAAGAATAAAACTGGGAAGAAAAATTTTCCTAAAACGAAAAGGCTCAGCTACTACTATAATAACTTAAAACTCAACCATGAGAATTTTTCTTCTAATATAAAATAATGATTATTGTGAAAAAGTTAAAATCTAAATTATAACACATACCTATCTTTGTTTTATTACCCAATTATTTCATCACAAACCATAAAATTTTATAATCTTTTTTGGTTGTTGTTGTTACCAGGGATTGAACCCAGGGGTGCTTAACCACTGAGTCACATCCCCAGCCTTCTTTAGTTTGGCAGGGCCTCACGAAGTTGCTAAGGACCTCGCCAAGTTGCTGACGCTGGCCTCGAACTTGTGATCCTCCTGCCTCAGCCTCTGAAGCCAACAGTCGTGAGCTACCACACCCAGCCTTATGTTATATTCCTAGTGGCTGTGATTATTACACAAATGTTATTTCCATCTTAAACAAATATTACAAAATGTTATGAAATGATAAAAAATGTCAAACTAAATGATGGGATACAAAAGCAAAATGAATTACTTCAATGCAACTGTTTTTTGAATTTCCCTCACAACTAGCATTCTATAGTTGACAAACATGAAATACTCTATATAGCTGATCCTTCTCATTGAACACACCATCTAAACACTAATGTTAAAATGAACACCCAGTAGTCAAAAAAATCTAAATGAATATAATAAAACTTCAACAACTGTCTAATGACCTTGATACTGTTCAAGGAAAGGCACTTATCACCTAGCAAAAGAAGGCAGGGAGGCACAGGACTTGTAGTAGATGTGGTGGACGGCAAGTGCGAGGGTTGCTGTCAGAGAAGGACCAAACCCAGCTGAACGCAAAGCTGTTTCATGGCCAGAAAGCCCTGCAACCACCTTGCACAAGTGTCTAATATTAACAGGGAGAAGAGCAGGAAGAGGGGGTCTGTCAGAAGGACAGACAGGCGGAAGCCAGTTCAGGAAGAACAACAAACAGGATCACGCATGGAGATGTGTCGAGCAGAGGCATGTTAGTGAAAAGGAAACCGCCCAGCCAAGAGGAGCAGAGGCTGCTCATGCCACCAAGGGTCAAAGTGAGACTGGGACAGTAAATGGGGCCATGCTGGGAAGAGCCTTGGATGTCACACTACTTTATTTGATCATTTGTTGGACAAGTAAGTGGGCACCAAAAATCTAAGTAGGAAAGGACCCGATAGACACATGCTTTTAAAAAGAATATCATACAAGAATATTCAGGGTGGATTTGCTCAACAGTGACTGAATGCCTATTATTTATTAAGAAGGAGTAAACAAAAATAGGAAAAAAGCCCTCCGGTGGAGAGAGATAAAAAATAAAATATATCGTATTTCAGATTAATAATCAGTACTTTGGAGAGAGAAAAAAGCTAAGGAGTCCTTATGGGTAGAAACTTTGATTTAAAATAGGCTGAGAAGGTACCATTTGAACAAAGACCTGAAGGAAGTGGGGAAATGAGTCATGAAAATATCTGGAAGAGCAGTCCATGGAAGAGGACCAGCAACTGCAAAGGGCGGTGGCAGGAGCCAAGCCCAGCCTATGAGAACAGAAGGTAGGTCAGGTTGGACATGCAGGAAGCAGAGTCTAGGAGGAGATGAGGGCCAAGGTCCGTCAGTAAGAAGGCAGACTGTGGCCAGCCCCAAAGGCCACTGTCCAGGCATTCTCACTAGACTGAGAGCCACGGGAGTGTTCAGAGATGGCCTGCTGTGCCACGTAACAAGGTCCATCTGATTCTGGTGAGGTGCAGGCAGAATAGGGAGGTGATTTAGAGAGTACTGCCCTGACATGTGAACAATGCCAGCTCAAGAAGAGCAGGGGCAGGAGTGTGAGCAGAGGTCCAATTCTGCATGTGTTCTCAGGGCCAGCCAAAAGGACCAGAAGCCACACATGTTCAAGAAAAAAGTGAGGGTGTACCGCAGAGCAGAAGCTGTGGCTCCAGTACGGCAGATGCAGTCGACTGCAGACCTGGGACCCCGAAATGGGCAGTCCACACAAGGGGCAGCAGGGAGGACAAGGAGCCTCTCAGAATAAGGAGTGGGAGGCAATAGCCAGAGCCTGGGCTCAGAGCATCTGAAGGACAAGCAGAAGACAAAGATACAAATGCTGAAAGGAAGAAATGAGGGTGCAGTAAAAATTACATATTTCTAGTGTAACTAGCAGGAACCTATTCAAAATTTTCTTCAACAAAGCTTGATAGACTGGAAACAGCAACGACAAACAGAAAATACAAAATATAACATAAGTTACAGGCAAAGCACAATTAAGGGAAATAAAGTGGGAGGGGGACTGGGGGGGGCAGTGATGCTGAAAACAGCAAGGAGAGCCTTTTTTAAGAAGGCCGACTATGGGAAAGCCTGCCTGGGGACCACAGCCTGAAGCCCAGGAGCGAGGAGACAAGAGCAAGTTCACTGCTCAGAATAAAACGGGATGTATAAGACCTGACAATCCAGGCAGAAAAGTGGATAAAAGATTCTGAGACATCCAAATGGAACAGAGATGGGTGGAGTCCAGATCAGCCAGGAGCTGGAGTCAGAAGCGCACCTGACATGGAAGTTAAGGGGCTAGAGCATGACAGGAAGGAGCGAGGGTGTACGTGACTTATGAAACGAAGCAGAAGAAATACCAACATATAAGCAATGGGGAGAGAGCACCAGGAGACACCGACAGGGTCCAGAGCACAGGAGAGTCCCGAGCTCACCTGAGTCAAAGCAAGTCAGACTGGAGTGGCCACTGGCAGAGTCCTCTGAACTGCAGCCTGGGCTCAACAGTGTGGGCCTGACCCAGGAGGAAACGCATTCCTACAACAGACCAGTGCTGTGCTCCCTCCTGCAGACCGTCCTGGTTTCTGTCTATATGCTTTCATCAAGCATAAACCAGTTATGAAGAGATGTGTGATTAGGCTAAATTACCAAAAAACTGTCAGTGGAAATACGTAAGTTCTGACTGTCCCCACCACAACTGAAACACCCAGGTCTATTCTACCCTTGGAGCACTTCCTTCCTTTTATTAAAATGATATAACAAGACAAAAAAAAAAAAAAAAAGAGGGTTTACCCTAAAGCAGGATTTCTCAGGTTCTAAATGGATACTTTGGGTGGATAACTGCCTGCTGTGGGGCCCGTCCTGTGCAGTGCAGGATGTCCAACCCGGCTTCTGCCCACCAGGTGCCAGTATTATGTCCTCCAAATGTTGACAATCAAAAATGTCTTCATATTGCCAAATGTCCCCAAGGGTCAAAATCAACTCTGGTTGAGCACCACTATTCAAAACTTAGAAGAGGGGCAGGTACATTACAGGTATGAATGATTATAATTTTCAAGTAACTGAACATTCAAACGTGTGAAAGAGACTCCACGGGCAAACCAGGAGAAGAGTGAGAAAGGAAAGAAGCCATACTGTGAAGCAGAAAGATTCCTACCAGAAGAGTTTTCCAGCCTGTGCCTCTCCTCCCCGTATGTAATGAGTTATTTCTTTGGTGAAATTCCATTCTTCTTCTAACAGATTTTTTAAACTATGGGATGCTTGAGGTAATTGCTGTAGCATTTGGATCCAGCTTCTCATGTAATCAAAATATACCTTAAAATACAAAAATATAAAAGGAGATATTTGAGAGTAAATTCAGCAATCCACATCTTCACCTCTATTAACATAAAAGATACGAATCAGACAGGCATGTCAAAAGGGACTGTGGAGAACATGCGACACAGAGGCGAGGTCTTTGCCACATAAGCTAAGGTCTAGGGTAGATCGTTTTTAAAACTGTATAACTCTTCAGCAACTTCACACATCATCCACATCCCTTTACATGCCTAATAACTAAAAAATTCACAATGTACAGGAAAGTACAATAATAGGGAAAACAGCACTTGGAAATGTTCATTATGGTACCGGGAATAAATTTATTAAAGTATGTTGTATTCACATACAAATATATGAAACACAAATCCTACTGTTACATATTTTTATAATATAATCAATAAAAAATTTTTTAAAAAGAAATCTTCATGATGAACAAACATAACTGTGGTTCCCGTAGGAGAGTAGGATCTTTGCTGGTTTCACTGTTCTTTTTAGCTGGGGGCAGGTGTGCACTGAGGCGGACATGCCGCACCTCCCCTACCTGATGCCCCAGATTTGTGTGGCCTAACTTCCCAAGGTTCATTAAACAACTTAAGATGTATGATCAGACTATCAGTTGTCCTGAAGTGGGTCTGTGCCCACCACCACTTCTACTGCGGCAGCCCGCCAGGCCTCAGCCCTCCTTTGACTGAGCTGCTGGGTGGGAGAGTTTTACCTACAAGCAGTTTTTCTCAAGACAGGCTCACAGAGGCTGTTCTGACCTCAAGAGCACACCCGAATCACACACTCTCTCCCTCAGGACACCTTCTGACACGGAGTGGGACATTGCCATGAGGCCTGATGCCCAGCTGCCACGTTGCTCTCGACTGCCGAAGGTGACTTGCCTCCTGCACTTAGGAGTTCCCAGGATTCTTTCTCTACCTTCAAGTTCAGTTTTTTCATAGACTACAATGTAAGAGTTCACTCTCTTTTTGTTTCTCCTCAGAACCAGTGATAACTTTCAGTCTGTGGATTGCAAATCTTTCCTTCATCTCAAAACAGCATTCCTCTGCTGCATTTCTGAAGGCTTGGGTCCCCCACCATCCAGCTGTACAGTGGTGCTCTGCAGGCCTGGGGCCACTCGACCAGAGCCGTGTGTGACCCACCATCTTCCCAGAAGAAGCGAGTTTCGCACACTCCGGTGCTCCCTCACCTCGTGGATCTCCCCTCACACCCAAGGGCTGCAAAGAGCTGGCACCCCCACGCTTCCTCACCGCTACTTTCAACCCACTACTCTTCCACATTCTCACTTAAAAAGCTCAACAAAAGAAAGACTCTGCCCCTTGAAGGTTTAGGTTCCAGCTGTACCATCAATTCCATCTTCACCTGTCATCACCGACTTCCAATCTGCCCGCTTCAGACCTGTCTGTCAGCTCTGGCCTGACCTTCCTAGTCCCCACCCTGTTCAGGCTCAGCACCATGCTGTGACTTCGACTCTGCTTCAGTTCAGCCCCCTGGCTTCCTCCTCCTCCAACAGGGCCTTCCTCGTGTCTCACACCAGAACTGCCCAACCTCCCAGGACCAAGCCAACACTCTGAGGCCCTGCCTCCTCCCCTCCTTCAGTTCATTTGTTCACTCACTAACACAACTTCCCACCAAGCAACTAGCCGCCAGAGTCCACAGAGCCCGGTCTTTCTCCAACTCACAACCCCCTTCCTGGGTCCACTTTCCTTGTCAGCTGCTCCCACAGGCCCACTCCTCAACACCCCTCGTCAGTATGCTGAAGTCCGTCACTGCTTTTCATCTCACTGCTTGTTAAGACCCCACTGCCAGCCAAAGCACAGCTAGGCCATTCCCTGTGTCCACACTGAGAAGCTGAGAGCCACCAGGAAGCCACCTGTCAGGAAGTCTCACTGTTCTGCTCAATCACAATCGCCCACCACACGACATCCAGCATTCCTGGTGATCGTATTTATTTCACTACTCATTTTTCATCTCTCTACAACCATCGTTTAAAACTCCTCTGTTTCCTCAACCCACTAATACTGTCGCCCCCATTCTTAGCAGAGGAGCTCATCTCTCTTAAAAAAAGAACAGGGGGTTGGGGTTGAGGCTCAGTGGCAGAGCACTTGCCTGGCTGTAGGAGGCACTGGGTTTGATCCTCAGCACCACATACACATAAATAAATAAAAATAATGGTGCATCAACAACTAAAAAAATAATTTAAAAAAAGCCAGAAGTCATTAGACATAAAATCTCTCAGCCTCCTGACACCAAAAATGCAAATGTGCACATATACTCCCCGCCTTCTTTACAATGAGCTGCTGTTCCCCCTCATTTCAAAATCTGCATCGTGACACCCATCTCTTCCTGAAATCAGCACAACTTCCTAGCACAGACTTTCCCTCTGCACACGTGGGTATGTTCACACACACGCATAAATGTTCATCTCTCCCCTTATCAGAGTCAATCCCAAAGGCTGTCAATGCTCACAGGCCAACTTAAGAAGCAAGCTCTTACTGGATCCAGTCTTCACGATTCACCTGGCTACACCATCTGGCCCCAGCAGTCACTCTCGGTGACCCACCCTATGTCCCTCCAATTTCACACTTTAAAATTGAATTCTTACACTTCTTTCTCGATACACATTATGCACTCTAACCCAAGCACTCCCACATGCAGCGCTAGGGGCCACCTGGCGCTGGATCCTACAGCTGCTCCGGCCTCCAGCCATCTCATCACTGCTGCCAGAGGCCTCTCTTCACTGTTTTCCTTGGGAACCTTCGTTCCTGCCACACCCCTTCCCAACACAGAGAGCTGGCATCTGCTGCCTCCTGTCGGAAAAGTGTTTATTTCAGTCTCTTTTTCATTGCTTCTGTTAGAAAGTTAGGAGGCCAAAAAACAATCTAACAAATATCACCTAGAACAACAAATATTAATATTTGGTCATATTGTTTCAGAAATTTTTTCTGTAAGAAGATACCAGAAAGTTAATTCTCCTTTCTCTCTCTTCATTTCTCTATCCTTCTTCCCCAGAGGCAATAAATATCATGAATTTAGTATGTTTCTTTCCAAGTCTGTATGCTTTACAAAACAATCTGTCATTACACAGATGACAACATATATTATACCTTTGGGTATTTTTAAAATTTTTTACATAAATTGGGTTATACTGGATGTATCAACCTTCAGATAAATCCCAGTGTCCCTTTCTCAAGAGAATCCTTCCTTTACCTCCACACAATCTCAAATCGTACCCTCAGGGTCCACAAAAAACCTGTGCCTCTCCTTTGTAGTATTTTTCACAGCTGGAATTTTTCACGAATGATTAGATAATAACCAATCTACCCATCACTCCAAAACTCTAAGTCTGCACTCATCACTGAATCCTCAGTACTCTACAAGACACCCGGCACACAATAGACATCCAATAATTAAGGTGCAGAATGAAAAATTTTTCCCTGCCCCTTAGTTCTTTATCCTTCTGCAGAAACCCTGTGTACACATGGGCTCTTTCTTGTATCTTCTGCAACTACACTTCTTGTTCCTCACTTTCACATTTTCCTTTTGACTTCTCTTTATGTGGTGTTATGGTTTGGCTGTGAGGTGTTCCCCAAAAGCTCATATGTGAGACAATGCAAGAAGGTTCAGAGGGGAAATGACTGAGTTTTGAGAGGCTTATCCCAAGCAGTGAATTAATCCCTTGAGAGGACTCACTGAGTAGCAAATGAAGTGGTAGGGTGAGGCAGGAGAAGGTGGGACTTGAGGCGTGGCTTTGGAGTACATGTTTCTATCTGGCCAGTGGAGACCTCTCTCTCTGCTTCCTGATCACCATGTGAGCCACTTCCCTCTGCCACAGTCTTCTGCCGCGATGTTCAGCCTCACCTTGAGCCCTGAGGAATGGAGCCTGCTGTCTGTGGACTAAGACCTCTAATCCGTGAGCCCCCAAATAAATTTTTCCTCCTTTAAAATTGTTCTGGTCAGATCTTTTAGTCACAGTGGGAAAAACAGTTGAGTAAAACTCGTGGTTTCTTTAGGTCAAGCACAGGTCCTTCCACCGTCCGTTCCCTGCCTTGGTTACTTCTGAGCTAGGGGCCTGGCAATGAGCTGAGGCAGCTCAGCTTCAGTTAGGTCTGTGGCCTCAAACCCTCACCAAGTCGTCTCCTTGGACCACAGACACGCAGTAAGCGCCTCAGTTTCTAAGCAGAGAGGACGCTGTCACACACTGCAACAACCCTGAGTCGTGGACTTTCTGCACAGTAACTTGCTGATCCCTGCCCCCGCACTTCAGCAGCGCTCCCATGGGCAGCTATTCTGGGCTGGCAAGTTCAGTGGGAACACTGAGCATCTCACCACTGCAGCCTGTGTCATGCACACATCTTTAGTCAACAGCAGAGCTCCACAGGGACACCACGGCTCCAGACTCTCCAGGTCTAAGGTGGGAAGTACTCAGAGCCTGCATCTGCTCTGGTTTAGTCTACATTTCAAGGCAAATAATTCCATCAATCTTTTTAATTTGTGGGATGGTGGTAAAGGAATGGGTACTGTTGCAAATTTTCTCCTTTTCTGAATATGGAATTTTTTTTCTTCTCTTTTTGGTGGGTTTCAAGAGAAGGGTACCGGGTAATTAAGAGCTGACTGCCTACCCAAGAGCTATTCTCTCCTTCCTTCCTAACAGAGACAATGATTTTTGTTTAGGTTCCCCCAGTCTTCTAAACATTCCCCTGATTTTTCTAGCACACTACAGGGCACAATTTTAAAACCACTGGTAATTTCCAGTTTTTTCATCTATGACAGTACACATACTGACTCATGCAAATCATGGACAGCAAAGTGAAAACTAAACTGTTGCTCCTCACCTGGCCCCACCCCACGCCCATCACAGGGCACAGGTGCCTCTGGAAGCCATCAGAAACAGCTCAAGAAGCAAGGAACTTTTTTTTTTTCAAAAACTTTCATTTGATTGTCCATGGAAAGCAACAACAAACAATTTTGTGTTGCTTTTTACCACAACTTTTCAATAATAAAATTTTTTCTGATGTAGGAAATAGATATTACTTCAAAATATAGCCATTTGACACACACTGGTCTTTCATGTATTCTAGCCAATTAGAAAATAATCTCAATTACATCATAATTACTTGTCATAAATACCAGATTATTTTAAATTCCATTCCCTGGCACCTCCTTCATTTTCTACTCATATTAAGGTTGAAAAGCTGTTTGACATGTGAATTCCAAGCCTCCACTGACAGAACGAGGCCACACCACAGCCTTGCCACTGAGAGAAGGAGAAACATGCTGGGTGAGCTCTTGCTGCTGAGGCAAGGCTTGCACTGGTTGGCAAGGGACTCTGGCTTTTTTCTTCCAACGTAGAAAACAGGGGTGGTTCCTGGAGGTGCTGTAGCCAGCCTGAACAGGACACAGTGGAACCAGCAAGAGTGAGAGACCCTCCAAAACGACACCCTCCAAGCAGCAGTTTTCTCATGATTTCACCACCCTGCCAGGATCCAGGCTCGCCCATGGCCTTGCCCTAGAGACTCCAACACGCACATGCACATCAACACTCCACCGCACACTACGGAAGACAGAAGCATGTCAAGCTACAACCCTGGGTCAGGAAGCTCCCAGTCCAATCAGGGAACCCTGAGAAGAGACTGTGCTTACGATAGGTTACAATACAGTTCTCACAGTAACTGTGAAGAGAGTTCAAAGAAGGTACAGAAAGGAGGCTAGAAAGGTTAAAATTATCAGATAAGTTTTCTGGAGAAAAATAAACTCTGAAAGTAAGTCTGAAGTAGCTTTAGTTAAGGAGGAAGGATGAGGAGAAAGAAAAACAGTTCTATTAGAAAAAAATAATATAAACAAGGGTCCAAAGATCAGAAACACAGGGCAAGTATGATTCGTGTGAGAAGACTGGGCCCCAGGGTAAAACAGGTCCACTCTTGCTCCATCAAGTCATTTACAAATCCTCAATGTGCCACTTCATTGAGGAACTCTCCTTTCATCTTTGAGCCTTAGGATCCTTGTGGTAAGCTCCCTTTAGACATCCCCAGAGGAGTTCGAGGGTTCATCTCAGCATACCTGTACCCCAGAGCGATGGACATGTGGGGGTGGAAGTGTGCACCCTGGCCAGTCCTCACCAGATCCCTTTCTTGCTCTGCTGTACTATTTCCATAGCTATGAGAGGTCCCTAGCCCTGTACCAGGAATTACCAAAAGTTCTGCTAACAGGTGGCTGAATAAAAAGAAGACCAGACTATGATTTTCTTTGTGGACCGTGATGAACTGCCCTAGAGTTAGATAATAACCAAGTTGACAATTCTTGCCAAAAAATGCCAGTTTAGAAACCACTGAGGATTAAGGAAGGAAGGAAGGAAGGAAGGGAGGGAGGGAGGGAAAGGAAAGGAAAGGAAGAAAAGGAAAGAAAAGAAAAAGAAAAAGAAAGCTAAAAAAAAATAAATGTAATGTGCGACCAGGTCGACCAACTGCAGTGAAAGACAGCCACACTCACCTGGTCCATATACCCAAGAAAGTCCTCCCTCTTCCTTACCATCAACATCTTATGCAGATCCTCTTCGAAGGCATCAATGTTGCAGTCGGCCTTCTCCAAGTCATCTAGAACCTCCTGCAGCATGAACTGGTAGTACTGCTTCATCAAAAGGCCACCCTTGAGGACCTCTTTACACTCCCTCACCAGCTGCAAAAGAACAGACAAGCTCTACTGTCCACACCACTCGACCAAGAGACTCAGAAAGGGGGAAACTTGCCTCTGAAAAACCAGAAAGAATTTCCACGTTCTTCAAAGTTTATTTTTCATGAATATTGTAGTAGTCTCAATTTAGTAAGAACAAAATAATGAAAATACAGAAATTTTAATATTACAGCCAAGAACTGTATTTCAATATTACACCAAGATTCTGGTGCACACCTGTAAACCCAGTTACTCAGGAAGCTGAGGCAGAGGATTACAAATTCAAGACCAGCCTGGACAACTTGGCAAGACCCTGCCTCAAAATAAAAAAAAGCAGGGTGGGGGGGTGGGCTGCAGATTAAGCTCAGTGGTAGAGTGTCCTGGGTTCAATCCCCAGTACCACTAAAAGAAAAAGAATTATAGCATAGATACACAGAAAATAACATATAGGCAACAACCTGCTTTGCTAAAAGTACTTACACACACACACACACACACATATACACATACACAAATATTTACTCCTATAAGTAAATTTATATTGCAAGTAAATTCTATAAAGTAAGATCAATTTTTTTCTACTAATTTGCATTATTGTAAGAGAGAAAAGAGAAAAATTTTCTGAGGAAACTGGTAAATTTTAACTAAAAACATAATAAAGATTCAAACATACCTACATACAGCAGAGCAAAGAAGTTGTTCAAAAACTTTAGTAGAGTTTACCTACTATGATGTGTGATTTTGTCTACCTTCAAAAAAAGTCTAATATTTGCAAAAGCAAGCAAACAAACCCTAAGCTAATCTGATGGAAGTAGATGGAAGTCAAGGAAAACAAGATTAAAAGACAGGTAAATTTGCAATATATAGGTCTGGGAGGTCAGGTTATAAGGAGGGAAAAAAGCTAAAATGAGATGACCTAGAAAGTCCCTCACATGGATAATTTTTAGATGGAGTCCTTAAAGGTTTTTAAAAGAATTATCTACAACGAGAGAGCTATGGCTGTAGTTAAGTCTACTAAAAAGTGTTCTGTTCAGATTATTTAGATATAAATTTCTGTATTAAAAGTGTCACGTAGGTGCAATACCTGATCTCTGAATGCATTTGACCAAAAATTTCTATTCTCTTTGTTCCCTAGCAATACTACATTATAAAGTGTTTTAACAAAAATTACTATTTTATTCTCACAAGAACCCACCAGCAAAAAGTCAGCTCTACCTTGCTTTACCAGGGTGTTGCTGGTGTGATCTGTGAGGAAGGGAGTTCAGTACTTTACTAGAAGGTCCTCAACCGCAATACTGAGGAGAGGCGGGAAGCAGGGCCAAAGTGGACATCAAAATAGCAGCAGAGACGGGCTGGTGGAAGGAGCAGAGCTAAGGTGGAGACAGCTCTGGCGGGTGCCAGGTGCAAACTCAAGTGCCCACTGGCTCTGCTCTTCTACAACAAGCTAAAGACACCTCCCCCACACACATCCTGTTCTGAACCTCCTGTACAACCTGATCCACCCTTCCCTCCATCTGTACTGCTCAGTCCTATCATCCTGGCTCTTAAATTCCCAGGGGATGGATGTGGCAGACTACAAAAAAACCACAAATCTATCTTTCTTTTCTTTTAGATTAAAGTAAAAAATTAAGGATTTTGATAGTGAATATCCATATGTTAACGTGATCACAAAACATGAATGCAGGCACTCTTCAGCAGTCACTGCTTGGTAAAACTGCATCTAGCATCCCTCAGCCTTCTCTGCAGCACCAAAGCCCCACAAGAGCCCAGCTGGGAAACCAAAAGTTGTCCTCCCTGTTTAAACCACACGTGAACTGCTTAAGCAAGGAAGGAATCCAAATACCTCTCCTCTGCATATACTTTCTCTAAATAGAACAAAAAATAAACTTAAAGAATTTAAACTCTTAAGAATGACTCTGTTGCTGGGTGCGGTGGCACATGCCTGTAATTCCAGCGGTTCAGGAGGCTACGGCAGGAGGATCGAAAATTCAAAGCCAGCCTCAGCAAAAGCAAGGTGCTAAGCAAATCAGTGAGAATCTGTCTCTAAATAAAATACCAAATAGGGCTGGGGATGTGGCTCAGTGGCCAAGTGCCCTCAATTAAGTTCAATCCCTGTTACCCCTCCCCCACACAAAAAAAGAATGAATCTATTTGCAGTACTCAATTGCTAATATAAAGGAAACACCCTTTTAGAACAAGAAACTGGGTGGTAGAAAGGCTAAACCACAGTCTGAGAATCAGGATCTTTCTTAAAGGTAAAGAACGTTTTAAAATCGCCCTAAAAAGCACACCTAAAAACACGAACATGCATTCGCTATTCCCTGTTTGTAACAATTAGGAGAGAAAAATCCTCGCCATGAAAAGGCTAACCCTGTAGACTAATGTTAGTGCTGAAAATTTAAACAGCCTTTGAAGCAGACCTGCTTGATACTCAGGAGAGATGGCTCTCCAGCGGGTCTCTGTTCCAGTCGCAGCTTCAGACACTCATGAATGACGTTCAGCAGGACTCGGCAAAGCACTAAAAAGGCAGGTTCGAAGGAGGGCAAGTCCATAGCCTTCAGCTCTTCCCAGGACACAGCACTGTGTTTCTGCTCCGAGGAAGGTGGCGTCCTTGATAGTTGCACGTAATCTGAACCCCACATGGGATCTGGAAATTCAGAAAACTAACAAAAATTCAAGACAGAGATTAAAAGAACACACAGGACAGTGTCCTAAGCTTGTGGTTATAACCTGCTATTCTCTATAATTTTCTGACAAATCTACAAAGTTCTAACTTTAAACAGAAAGAAATCTTTAATAATTCAACACAGACCCCAAAAGTTCCAAAAATGTTACATGACAATAACAATTAAAAGCAAATAGTAATATTTTTATCAAAGTGGTAGTAAGACAAAGCTTCGGAACATGTTTGTAAGTTTACATACAGGATGATTCACATGTATCTCTTGACGGGGAACCAAAGAATTATTGAAATTTGAGAAAAGATTAAAGTCAGAAGAGTTCATCCTAAATAGCCATTTAAGTGAACACAAAAACTTCTGTCCATTTTTCATTTAAAATTCCCAATGACATTAAATGCCTGAAAGGAAAAACTCTGTTCCTTATTTTATAGGTATTTAATCTCGAGTAATATATAACCTGACATCAAACAAATAAGATGTCAGCATATAACCATTAACATAGCAACCTAGGGAATACAATTGAGTATTTTCAACTAGCAATCTACATCAGCACTGAAAAGAAGATTAATTTATCCTTTTATGTTCAACACATATACCTGCATTTAAATTAATGCATACTATACTTGGGTTTCCCTAAAAGGCAGGAATTTCTAAAGCAGTCCCATAATTTTTAAAATGATGATTGTGATAAATGTGGTCAGGGTTGGGCATGAAAGGCCTTTTTTCCCACTAGTATCGTGACTTCAGAAAAAGGTGTTTATTTAAAGCTCTATAAAATTCAAGCAAACTTTCTATGATAACTTTCTGCTGACCCATTTGCTACATCTTTTAGTATGTTCTATATCCCCAGCCCACTGACCCATTTGCTGAGCAAGGGAACAGACCCTCCTTCTCCAGGCAGCACTGCCAGACACCCAACAGGCAGGTCTACCACACAGTGAGGCAGCGCAGACCTGCTGCTAGCATTTGGTTGATACAGAGCAGGTACCCCCGCACACACACCATAACTGTAACAGATAAGCTTCTCTAGGGACCCCCTCCCATCTTGTCAGTAAGATTTTACTGTGTCAACAGGATTTGACAGGAGTTCTACAGAGGGCTCAATGTGGTTTGAAGTTTCTTCTTTTTTGTAAATGCCAGGTGTGATGTTTGATGTCAGCTTGTTGCTATGCAAAAAGTCACTATCTCTTGTTTTCCTTGGTAAAAACCTGTGAAACCTCTGACCTGAAACATGAGACTGAGAGTAACTGGTATGTACCCACCCACTGTCATTGTCCTGTAACCAATCCATTAAGTACAAATCTAAAAGAATGTCTAAACCTGCAGTCCACAGATTTTTTTTTAGGCATTGGCCCTTCCAGACCTTTGCAACTTAAATAAACCTGCTTCCTGAAAATTCCTCAGGTGTCAGGTCTCATGTGTCCTACATCACAGTAAGTCAGCACCAGTCCAGATGTGGGAAACAGTCAGAACTGAGCACTGAAGAGGAGACAGAAGCTTCCTTAAGAGAAGATCAGGGTGAAGAATCAGACACGGTAGCTGACTTCAAATGTTGCTGATTTAATGTATGAAACAAAAAGGCACCATAAAAATAGTGTAATGGAACAACTAACTACTTTAAAGCCCACTGGAGAAAATAAATCAAGAGTTCTGAAATAAGTTAATAAAAACAGCGAGAATAAAATGAATACTACCAAAAATGGAATAAATAATTTAGAAATCAACTGAAGCAATTATCACTATAACTCAGGGCCAAAGGAAAAAGGAACGAAAATTTAAAGTAAAAAATAAGAGGCATTAAGTGAGATCCAGAAGCTCTACCACAAGAACAGGAGTTCCATGAAGAGCAGAAGGAAAAGATGGAGGAGCTGGGGTTTGATGTCTGACATTAATCTGGGGAAATTCCTTGTCATTATTGTTTGAAAAACTTTCTTTGTTCCTTCCTTTCCCTGTCTCTTATACACNTATTACAGGAAACCAAAGTACATGTTAATTTAAATACAAAAAGTATGTGTCAACTATATACAATTTGTATTTAAATTAACATGTACTTTGGTTTCCTGTAATAGATAGGAATTTCTAAAGTAGCTGTATAATTTTTAAAATGAGTCCTTGTGATAGTATGGGATGTAGTCTGTCTCTTATACACATCTGCAGCAGGTTCAGGACCATCTCTACAGCCACCACCTCTTGGAACAGTGAAGAGTGTGACATCCAGTTCCTTTACCTCTCCAAAGCACTGCATGAGGAAGTACGGCGGTCTAGTCTAATGAAAAATGGACTGGAAGGAGAAGAAAACTACCAAGGAAGTGACATGCTGTGATCCAGCAACACCTGTCCAGGCAGGTACAGCTACATGACGATGATCTGGTTATGAACTCTAATTCAAGATGGAGAACGCATTACGCTTCTTTGAAAAAGCAATACTACAAGAGAAAAAACCTGAATCTTACGTTTCAAATTATTTCAAGAAACCCACAGGGTGGAGAAGAGGCAGTGTGGGCAGCACTGTACTTCACTCCAGTGAGGAGTACCACCCCCACCTGCCCAGCACACCAGGAAGACTCGATAATGGAAGGATAATAAGAAGAATGCAATGTAACTCCTCCCAATCCCAATGTCATTTAATATGTATTTGACAAGTCCATTATGAAGTTTATTTGGAAGAAAGTGATGTACAAAACAAACAGCTCAAAAATTTCTGAAAAGAAAAGGTGAATAAGGATAACTGCCCTACAAGAGGCCAAACCTCACTAATATACCTACTTTATCTAAAATAAAAAGGACTGGCCCAATCATAAACAGATCAACAGAAGGGAGAAAAACAGGCAGCTATCTATCTGAGCTGCTGAAGGTAAGCAGCTCATTAAGAATTTGGAAAATAATGGGTCATCTAATGAATGGAATGAACGATTAAGGGAAAAGCAATTACATGCTTACTCACTGGTATACTACATCCCATACTATCACAAGGACTCATTTTAAAAATTATACAGCTACTTTAGAAATTCCTATCTATTACAGGAAACCAAAGTACATGTTAATTTAAATACAAAAAGTATGTGTCAACTATATACAATTTTATAGATTCTAAACATATTAAAATCTAAACATCGAGCAATACCCTAGCTTAGTCCAAATGAAATTGTCATATTAGTCAGCTGAAGAGGATCAAATATTGGCAATTTTGTACAAACTAATAAAAGGAATTCTGGGAAGACATTTCTTTTATGCCCCCATAAAAATACACGTATCAACTAGGACAGCAAAATCAAAACTATAAGACACTCACTTGAAATTATAACCAAAAAAAAAAAAAAAAAGACAAAATCCTTGAAAATACATAATTTAAGTGCACACTATGAAGAGTTTATTGAAAGAAAAAAAAACAATTCTTTAGCTACTCAATAAACAAGCAAACCAAGGTTTAATAACTAGGAAAAAAACTCACATTGTCAGAATTTTCAATCTCAATGCTTCAATGCCAAAAGCAAATGAATACAAATTTATTAAAGGAAAGAAAATATGAGCCAAAGACTTTCAAGTATCAATTTGCTAAGTGTCAAGGAATATCCAAGAACTTAGAAAATAATTTTCCCTTGAGTCCTTCACTAGGAGTCAACTAGTGGACAAGCGTCATACATCTAAAGTAACTCAAGACAGCATATAAGAAATATGAGTCTTAAAATATAAAACCTGTATTTTTAATGTCTGTGTGTGTTTGTGTAAAAAGACACAACCCTGCAGAACAAGGACTAAATGAACTCAATGATCACTGTAGAAGAGAAAGTACTGAAAATAAATAGCAACTTTGCATTCTGACAACATAACCATAACTTGCAAATCTGGGGATGACAGACAAAATACCTTAGCATTTCACTGAAAATAAAAGAAAGTCACTTTAAATGAGAACCAGAAAATAAAACAATATGTCCAAAATTGGGACCCAAAATCGGAGTGGTATTATATAAACGAGGGTATTATGTAAAGATATGTAAGGGTATGCAGAAATATACCATTATAAATATACTCTTAATGTAGTACACATAAATATATATACAGGGGGAAAATAATCTAACTTTAATACTAAAAATAAATAAAATGGCATACCCCAAAAAGCTTACATTGAAAAAAAAAAAAGATAAAACAAATTTTTTTAAAGATTAACTATCTCTATTAGAGGAGCTAGGCTTCTCTGAAAATATATTATTTTCCATATTTAAGAAAAAAATAGGAATACACATAAAAGATCATCACAGAATAGTAACAGACATGACTATATGAAAATTGTAAATTTCTCTATAGTTTGGATCCATGTCTTCCAAAGGTCCCCAGGATGGTGCTTTTGGGAGGTGCTATGAACCTTTAGGATGAGGGGCCATGTGGGAGGTCCTTGGGTCACTGGTGCATGGTCCCAAAGGGTACTGTTGGACTCAGGCCCCTTTTTCTCCTTTGCTTCCTGGTCATGAAGTAAGCAGTCTTGCTCTGCCACATACTCCTCGCCATTCCCATGTGGCACCCCAGCAGAAGCTCAAAGCAATAAGTCTACTCAATCTTGGAGGCAAACTCCAAAATTGTGAGCCAAAATAAAATTTTTCTCTTTATAAATTAATTATCCCAGGTATTTTGTTATAGTGATGGAAAGCTGGTTAACATAATAGTGAAAGTATCATAAGCTAAAAGACAAATCATAAAAAAATTTATAGCCACCACAGAAAAATAAATAATATCCATAAAGTTTCAACCGCTCAATAATAGACAACCCAATAAAAAATGAGCAAAATAAACATGAAAATTCAGAGGATATCTACTGCATTCAATAAACATGAAAAACACTCTCAAATGTCACCACAAATGAAAGGAATTAAAGACTAAAATGAAATTACATTTTTTTGGTTGATGATGGTACAAATGTGAGGAGAAATGGGATTTCTCCTAAACTCTGCAGGAAAGTATAAATGAGTGGTCTTATTAAAGAGATGGCAGTACCTATCAAAGGTGTAAGTGTTCATACCCTATGATAGTAATTCAATTTCAACCATTCTTATAAAAACAACAGAAAAAGTTCATAAAGGGGTAAGTACAATAATGTTTGTGACTACATTATTTATAAAAACAAACAAAATTCCATCAAGAGTTAAATGGTTAAATAATCTCAATGGTTAAATAAGCTACAGCATGTTGTTACAATGAACACCATGCTGTTATTAGATGGAATTAGCTTTGCAGAGAACATGTAGAACACTACAAGTTGTAGTAGAGTATGTACAGCATTGTCACATTTGTTTCAGAAAATGTCATGCACTATGTAACCCAGATCCATGTTTACTGAAGCAGAGAAAAGTCTAAAAGATAGAGCAGGACAGGCAGGAACTTTGTTTCTTTATATATTCCAATAAGTAAAAGGAAAGCAAATTGTCTTCAAAAATATAAAGGATTACATTTAAAAAAAAAAAAAAAAAGTCTTTGTTACCCTTCCAATGTGATTCTATTACAACCTGCAATTCCTCCAGGGACCAGACCAGCAAGGCACAGGAGTGCGCTAGGGTGGCTGTTCATGCTGGGGTAACCTGGAGCAGTCATATGGCTGTCAACTCCAGCTAGTAGGTACCAGCTAGGAATGTGGCCCAGTGTTGCCAAGCTTCTCAGAGATTCCAGGAGTACCAAAAAACCCAGATTTTTATGTGAAATCTTCCCATTTTCAAATACTAGCTAGTCACTAAATAATATATAGAGATGGATGAATCGACAGATACAGACACACACATTTCCCTCTTCACTTTCTGTAAACACCTGTGGGAAAGACTCCGGCTGGAAGACAGCACGCTGTTGAGAACATGAGTGGCTTTACAGAAGCGCTCTGGCTTCACCTCCTGGCTGTGCACTCCCTGGCTGTGCCACCTTGACCAAGTTAGCTGACCCTCCTCCTTGCCCGAGGGACATGGAAGTGTCCAATTAATGCTAGGCATCAGCTGTCATCTCCACATCACTGCTGCTGCGTAGTTACCATGGGATCCAGTTCTCCACGGAAACCTGACGGCTTCTGTCCTGCCTCTGATCTCATGTCAGTTCTGATTCCACTGGCTCACAGCTGCCAGAACGACGCTGCACAACCTCCCGCCATCCCTCATATAAGTCTGTTTAAGAAAGCAAAAAACCTCAGGGCAAGTGAGCAAGTATGTGCTTGCTAGTCTGTCACTCAATCAAAAGTTCAGATAATAATTGACACAATAAAAAGTTAACTACAGTAGCTGCATAATAAGCAGGGATCCTAACACAGCGGGTGAGGGAGTGCTGTGGCCTCACAAATGTTTCCAGCGGCTAACTCAGATGGCACTGGTGCTGCCCTGCCTACATGTGGGGTAGGCACATAGGTTAAAAATGCCAATCTCAGGTCCTATGCGGGAAGACTCAGACTTGTCCCACATCCAAGGGCAGAGGTACATGCATTTTTAAAGCTCCCTGGGTAATGATGATATGCAGCCAGGTTTAAAGCATGGAATTCCAGAATCCTGGGTATGGTTCCCTCTAGCAATCCACAGCATGGTGATTGGGAAAAGTTATCTCCTGTCCCTAAACCAGTTTCCTTATTTGTAAACTGCAGAAATGATACCACTTCCTAGAGCTGCTGTGTCTGGCACATGGTAAGTCTCAGTAAATAGTAGCTGTTGTCCTATTTCCTAGTTTCTACATGCTTGATTCACTCCAAATATCAAAGTCAGACTCTTCAGGGTTCTTATGCTTACTGAAGAAAATTAGCATAATTACTGTTTGACTCCAAAGACAAACAGTATTTCATTGGCCATCAGAATTATAATACTTATATAATCAGTTCTAAGTCAAAAGAAAGCAACTAAGAAAGTAATCAAACACCTTCCCAGTATCTGGGGTATTATGTGTGTCAGACAGTTACAATATTTTGTACATCACACTAAAATATAAATACTCATTTTATCTTTTCCTCTTCTGAAAAATGTTTCATGAGGAAAACAAAATCTAAGCATTAAAAACCCACATCACAACCTGTAACTTAAGTATTTGATGGGTATATACATTTTAAATTGCACAAAACCCATAGAATTTTACAAAAGTGCAAATTTTAAAACATCAACCAGAATGCTGAGGATGCTAAGATGGCATGCAGACTGAGATAAAAAGTCACCACACTACAGGTGTGTGATATAATGTCACTGAGGAGTGGAAGGGGGAAAGCAGGCTGACTATCCACCAAAAAGCTAAACGCAAAAAAAATACACTTTTTTTTTTTTTAAGCCCAGGAATTGAACCCAAGGGCACTAAACCACTAAGCTACATTCCAAGCCCTTTTTATATTTTATCAGGAGAAAGGGTCTCAACAAGTTGATGAGGCTGGCTTTGAACTTACGAACTTCCTGCCTCTGCCTTCTAGCTACTGAGATTACAGGCGTGTGCCACAGTTGTGCCCAGCAAGAAGAATACTTTAGCACTGCACTCTAGTGCATAAATTTATTTCTCATAGGGTACATAGGTTAGCAATTCTGAAACCAGTTAATAGTATGTTTCTGGTTTCTCGGGATACTGTTTTTTTGCCGCCAGGAAACTTGGCAATATTTTATACCAATGTTAATGTATCAATTTTAACATATGTACAAAGCTAAGAAGTCAATATTAAGGGAAGCTGAATGAAGAACATTGGAGAACTTTCCTTTCTTGTAAAGCCCAAACTATTCTAAGATAAAAGTTTTTTCAAAAAATACAACGGCAATATTGATATTACACGCATAATTTCTTGATTAAATTTTAAGCTAGAACTGAACTGTAAATAATATTACAAAGCCCAGCCTTCGCTGCAGTCCCTATGGGAAGCAGACCTGAGATTAGCAAATGCTGAGAAGACTCCCACTGACCTTCAAGGAAGGCTGGGAAATCACAATAGGAGCAGTACCCAAGGAGAAGGCTAGCACTCCACCACAGGGACACCAGCAGGTGTTCCAGGAACTAGCCACAGATACATCCATCCCCAAGAGCTGCCGAGAACCACACTTTCAATACAGCAAGATAGAGTACAGCAAGGTGAGAAGGAGCAACAATGAGATTCGGAGCGGCTCTGCATGCCCAGGCAGTAAGAAAACCAGAAGGCAAATGAGGAATCATAATAATCATCTATGGAAAAGGGTTGAAGAAAAGAGCTTTCTCTTATTTTTTTCTGTTACATTTTGTTCTTGCTGCCAAGGCAGGGATGGGGATGAGGACCGGGTTGGGGGACGACAAAAACTTCAGCTGGTATTATTAGTTTAGTTACATAGATTTAAATAAGTTTTATTTGATAGCCTAAGAGACTCTTATTTACAACACCATTTCTACAGATACATATTTTCAAGACCTCAAACAGATGCCTTACAAGTGAATCTTGGAAACTAACCCCTCAGTCATCAGAGACTGCCTATGTAATCATAAATGTGTCCTGAGGTGGGGTACAGTGGCCAACACCGGCAAACCCTGCAACTTGGGAGGCTAAGGCCCTGAGTAATTGAGTGAGACTGTCTCAAAAATTAAAAAGGGCTGGAAATGCAACTCAGCAATTAAAGGGCCCCTGGGTTCAATGTCCAGTACCAAAAAAAAGGAAAGAAAAAGAAAAAGAGATGTGTCCCGAGGAAATCAATTAACAAAAGCCAGGGAACTACACCTTCGTAATTTGAACAAACCATGAAGACAATGCATGGTATTTCTAGTATTCAAACAAACTGCACATTTTTAAAATATCACTAGTTACAACTTTTAAAAAGATTTTTGAAATATAATAAAGTTTTAGAAGAAAATTATTTCATAAAGCTTACTTACAAAGAATATAAGATCATATGTTATTTGTCAATACTGGTTACAACTAATTATATTAAAAAGAATTAAAATATAAAGACAGATAAGACAAACCAAATACCACAAATATATTTCTTCTTTATAAAATCTTTCTTCTATATCTACTACAATAATCACAAAAACCATAAATACAAGACAAAATATACGGTATGTATTATGTATAATCTTGGTTAAGTACAATCTTTTAGTCTAGTGTCAGCCACTGTACCCCACCTCAGGACTCTTGGTCAAGATGTTTCTGACAATAATGAACACAATCGGTCTCAAGTCTAACAGATTATATTACATGAAATGTATGCCTTGAAATGTGCCACTATTTGGCCAGGTGCAGTGGCACACAACTATAATACCAGCTACTCAGGAGGATGTTGAAGGAGGATTACAAGTTTAAGGCCCTATCTCAAAATAAAAATTTAAAAAGGGCTGAGCAGTAGCTCAATGGTAGAATACTTGCCTACCATGTGCAGGGCCCTGGGTTCAGTCTCCAGTACCATTCCTCAAAAAAGTATGATTACTTGGCAGAGATTAAAAGGTAAAATTCATTTTTAAAATTTTATTGGTGTCATTATAGTTATTCATGGAGTTTAATATACTTAATGTTTATATGACATATAAATATAGCTATATATTTATATATGCTAATATTTAAAATACTTAATGTATTTATATAATTTAATATATACATGGAGTTTAATTTACTTCATTTAATTCCCAGTGCCCACCTTTTCCCTTCCCTTAGTCCCCTTCCCCTTTTCTAATGGTCTTTCTTTTACTCTTTTCTTTCTTTTGGCAGGGGCAGGGGAGTACCGGGGACTGAACTCAGGGGCACTTGGCCACTGAGCCACATCCCCAGCTCTATTTTTTATTTTATTTAGAGACAGGGTCTTATTGAGTTGCTTAATGCCTCACTTTTGTTGAGGCTGGCGTAACAGGTGTGTACCACTGTGCCCAGCTTCACTCATTTATTTTTTATTGGCACTTTACAGATATACATAAAAGTGGGATTCACTGTGGTACACCTATATGCGCATACCTAATCTAGTTAAATTCACTCTGTATTTCCTCCCCTTCCCAGTCTATTATAGTTTAGATGTGGTGTCCCCGGAAAGCTCACACGTGAGATAATGCAAGAAGGTGTGGAGGAGAAATGATCAGATCAGAGCCTTAATTTCATCAGTGAACTGATCCCTGGAGGCAGCTGGGACGTGGCTGGAGGAGTCGGGTATTGGCGGCGTGGCTGTGGGTATATACCTGGACCACAGAGTCTCTCTCTCTCTCTCTGCTTCCTGATCATCCTGTGAGCTGCTTTCCCTCTGCTACACTCTCCCACCATGATGTTCTGCCTCACTTCAAGCCCCAAGGGATGGAGCCAGACTTCTATGGACTAAGACCTCTGAAACCATGACCTCTCAAACTTTTCCTCCTCTACACTGTTCTGATGGGTCTTTTAGGCAAAGCGGGGAAAAGGTGACTAAAATACCTGTCCCTACTACTCCCTTCCTCTCATTCTCCTTCTGCTCCATTGGTCTTCCCTCTATCCTTATAATATTCCACTCCCCCTCTTTTTCCCCCTTACTTTGCTCTAGTTTCTGCATATGAAAAACTATTTGCCTTTGATTTTCTGAGTCTGGCTTATTTCACTTAGCATGATGTTCCTAAAATTTATTTTTAAAATAAGAGTAAAGAAGCCCATATTAATTGACTGTCAAAGGAAAAAAAATAACAGAACTTCTAAAAATTAAAGAGTTTATATATATGGCTTGCATAGTGTTTTTCCCATATAAAATATTTTCTGAATCCTCTCAACCACCCTGTGAGGTATTCACAGGGGTTGTTATGCACATTTTTCAGAACCCTGAGACCTAGAACCAGAAAGATAATGTCATTCACAAAGTTATGTAGTGAAAGAGAGCTGCCATGAGGAGTGGAGACCAGTGAGTGGACTTCAGAGTTGTAGCTCTCTCCCTGATACACTTGGTAAAACCTGTGAGGGGCCTATGCATATATTCTCATTCTCTGTCCCCCCCACCTCTCTCTCTCTCTCTCACACACACACACACACACCTCCCCTTATAGAAATTATGTTCCTGAAATGGAAAACAAAAACAAAATCTTACTTTCCCAGTGAGTTCATCATAACTTCATCCTTTGTTAGTTTGGATTAATCTCCAATATAGAAGAATTCCTACTTTAGCTGTTTCTCTTTCACTATGTGACACTTAACAATTTAAAACAACCAAGACTTCTATACTTCATTTTTTGAAAAGCAAACTATCTACAGGTAATTCTAGTAGAGAGCCTAACTCCCAACTTCATTAGCTTTGAATGTTCTCTTCTTCTCTACCTTGCTTTAAATTTCAGATGATCAAAGAACACAACTTTAATGGGGGTTCAAGTCACATTCCACTCAAGTTCACAAAAAATACCAGGCACTTCTCAGTGTTTTCTTGTTGTAACCCATGTGAAGGATGCACATGACTCCCTTTAGTGGCATTCCTTACGTCCACAAAGCCTGGAGGAGAGAGGAAGAGGACTGGGGAGACTGCAGAGCACTTCACAGAAAGCCAGTGTTGTGCCCACCCTGCCCTCCCCATAGGCACCACACCTTCTAGGAGAACCAATGAGTCAGAGACGAGTCGCACTGTCAGGGCTTCTTGGCTCATGTTACCTCAAAACTGTGCTTCTACAAATCAAACACCAACCTGGTCTTGCCCACATGGGTCTTGATGAAATTAAAACACCCCGCCAAAAATCTAGACCAAAGAAACCAATTCACCATTTGAAACATATGACAAACTCATATTTCCTAGCTACAGTTTTGCTATTGATTTTGAAACCGGCATTGTAATACAGTTGTAGTATAGTGATTCACAGAACACAACGAAATAAAACTTATTTACTCTAATAAAAAGGTGTACTCAAAAAAAAAATACTAACATTATTCACAAAGTTAAAATACTATTAAGAGTACTGATTCATCTTATAAAGATTTTGCTATATTTATGCAAATGCTTGACCCCCTCTCACCCCCCCTTATCCTAAAGGTTCATGATCTGGCCATCAGAATCAAAGAAAAGCGTGCAAATTCAGATTCTCTTATGTTTCCCATCTTAGAGAAATGCCTTCTGTTTTATCAGTTCTGACTCCAAAGCAAGTCAGATCACATAATAAACTCAATTAAAAAACAAGCATATACATATGTATGTATGTATGCAGGCATGTATGTATGTATGTATAGGGCTAATAAAATTTCAATCACAGACTAACAGGTACAAGTGATTTCACTTAATTTCAGTGCTTTTTATTTAAGCCAGATGAACATACATACTCGGAAAAAATTGCTTGAACTATTTTTGGACTCTTAAGAACAATATCCCATGCCCTTCAATAGATGAATGGATTTTTAAAATGTGGCACATATACACAATGGAATATTACTCAGCAATAAAAGATAATAAAATCATGGCATTTGCAGGTAAATGGATGGAGTTAGAGAAGTTAGCCAATCCCCCAAAACCAAATGCCAAATGTTTTCTCTGACAGAAGGAGGCTGATTTACAGTGGGGTAGGGAGGGGGAGCATGGGAGGAATACATAAGCTCTAGATAGGATAGAGGAGTGGGACGGGAAGGGAGGGGACATGGGATTAGAAATGATGGTGGAATGTGATGGACATTATTATCCAAAGTACATGTACGAAGACATGAATTGGTGTGAATATACTTTGTATTGGTGTGAAAAATTGTGCTCTATATGTGTAGTAAGAATTGAAATCCATTCTGCTGTCATATATAAATTTTAAAAAATTAATTTAAAAATGTACTCTTAAAAAAACAAAAATAAATATGTTTTTAATTCAGGAAAGAAAAAAAAAAAAAAAAGGAACAAGGGCCATGACATGGCCCTTTCTAGTTTTGCCACACTTAACAGTAAGGAATTCCTAAGGTGCTATGAAAACTTATATCTATACTGTTTTTAAGCCACTTCCTCTAATAATACACTGATTTCTCAAAAATAGACACTAAAACAAATATTTAATAATAATCAAGACTTCCCTTAAATTTCTATCCTCTATAGTGAACACTATAACTTTACCAAATAGTATACACTTTTTCCTCTGGTCATTTTTACATTTCTCTACAATTCACATCTCTTTAAAATATAGTAACCAAAACTGGAAATGCTACTCAAAAGGGAGTAATCTATGTCAAAGGGTAAAAGGAAAAAGTTGTATCTGTGAATACCACATCCACTTAAAAATACCTGAGTATGACTTTAACTTTTTCTGTAACTACCTGCAAGTCACCCAGGACTGTGACTTTCCTCCCTCCTTATTTACACTAGCCTATCCTTCCCCATCCTACATTTATATGGTTGGGCTTTTCCCCTTTGCATATCACCTTGACCTTAATTCATTAAATTTCTTATGGTATTCATAGATCCATTTATCATGGTACTTTATAGAAATAATTAAATGTGTAATTTATAGTAATTCCTATTATGCCTTGAAATATCAGCATTATGGAAGTACATAATAACCAACACAACATACATGTAGTTTACATGTCATTCACAAAGTTATGTAGTGAAAGAGAGCTGCCACGAGGAGTGGAGACCAGCCCACAGACTCCTCCTCAGATTCCAGCAAATCACTTAGATCTTCTGCATCATTAATCTCACGGTAGTAAACTAATGTAAGAATTCTTTCTTTTTTTAATTTTAGTTGTAGGTGGACACAATACCTTTATTTCACTTATTTATCTTTATGTGGTGCTAATAATGCTTGAAATATCAGCATTATGGAAGTACATAATAACCGACAACTTACACTGTAGTTTATAATAAATGACAGAACTAAGGACACTACGGTACTGATGCCTACTGACACCTACCTCCACTGGACGATCATTCTTTACCAGCGCTAGGCGTGCCCTTTGCAAGGAGCCATCCATCAGCTTGTGAAGTCTTAAGATTAACTTTCTTAACCCCATCTGCTTCAGGGCTTTGTCTACAAAAGGCCTATAAATAGAAGTCAGACAATGTCTACTGAAGCCCGCTTCGGTGCTGTAGTCTGCCGTTCCCCAGCCCACAGACTCCTCCTCAGATTCCAGTCTCTCAGGCTTCTTGGACACACAGTCTCGTGACTGGACATGGAAACCGCTGTCTACAGACGGCCTGACTTCTGGTACCTTCGGGTGGGAGATTCGCTCTTCTTCACTTTCATCTGCACTACTTTCCAATTCCTTCAATTCTCCCTCTGTGTCCTCGCCCTCATCTTCTGGCTCATTACCTTTGGATGGTCGAGGGGAAGGGATTTCAAACACTGGCCAGCCAATGTCGGATAAATTCTTGATACCTAAAACAGTGCCCATAATCCTCAGTTTCTGGTTTAAGTCTTTTGTGATGTTTAACCACAAACAGAGTGCCTGCACCCTGTCCTGGAAGTCTTTCGCAGCATATTTTTCATAGTCCTTTTGGAGAGCCTGCAGCGATGGATAAAGTGCTTCTATATATTCCAACAGCTCCATTATCCGTTTTACCTGCTCAAATGAGACCCTCTGGCGCTGGAGGTGCTCATGGTATGTTGAGTAACCCATACTCTTTGTTCCGTGAGGAGCTTTGCACTGCCCTTCTATTGAAGTACCATTGAAACTAGCCCCATTTCTAACAAAGGCAAAGCTTCCATAATTAACCTTGAAAGTAAGGATTTCATTGATAATATCTGGGATGGCTTGACGGGCTGTATATAAAAAGAGGTCCTGGTCATTAATGGTCCGTCCTGCATGCCAGGCTTGTAGCTCTAACCAAATCAGTTCATTTGATCGGTTAAACCAAAAAGCAGAAGTATTTTCTTGTCCTCTTTGCTCCCTATCCTTCTTCTTTGAGACTGAGGTAAGCTTTAGCAGAAGTCGTAGGGTTTCAAAAAACTTTAAACGATCTGCAGGGCAGTCAGTCCTGGAAGTCTGGCGTGCGGTCCTGGCTATAGGCATGGGCACAGAAACCGGGAGCTTGGCGTTGCTACAGCCAAGGCTGAGGTAAGGCTTGTTGAGATCCACGTCTGGAATTGATTTTTTTGGCAAAGACCCACTCACTGAGTCTAACATGAATGAGCACTGTACATTTTTCTTATGATCACGCTCTGTTGTTCTAAGAGTTGCTCGGATCTTTTTATCTTGCTTATAGCTATATTCTTCCACATTCTCCACTGTTTTCCCAGTGTCTTTATGTGGAGGCTGATTTGATGCATTCATTTTTTCTATTAAAAAAAAACCAGAATATTATGTAGCTCTAAAATATGAAGCTGCTCAATATTTTCAAAAATTGATATTCACATGTATTTAATGAGACCATTATTGTGGGGTGGGAAATACCAAAGGCTAAACATTTAAAGAATCAAAATATAGTTCTCTTTAAAATTCTAAAAAAAATTATATTCATTTTCCTTGATACATCATATGTGCTGTATTCTTTTAAATTCACACCTACTAACTAAAACTACTTGTTTACCTCTGCACTACAAAATGCAGTTATCAAAGCATTTCATCAAATTTCTTTAAGCTATCACCTTCAATGTAAGTAAAAACAAATGCCATGGGAGAGCTGACAGAACCTGAATTCAAAAACATTCAATTCCTGCCTTTGTCATGAGCAAATCACTTAGATCTTCTGCATCATTAATCTCACTGTAGTAAACTAATGTAAGAATTCTTTCTTTTTTTAATTTTAGTTGTAGGTGGACACAATACCTTTATTTCACTTATTTATCTTTATGTGGTGCTAAGAATCAAACCCAGTGCCTCACATATGCTAGGCAAGTGCTCAACAACTGAGCAACAAACCTAGCCCCTGACAAAAGATAAGCAAAAATATTAACTTTAGTTTATTTAATTCCTTATTTCTTCTTTGCCACTAACAAATAAGTGATAACATGTTAAGACTCATAAATTAATTCAATATAATCTGTCCAGTCTTTAGTACTGGCATACAATCATTCAAAATTAATGCAAACAAAGTAACTATCACATATTTCCTTCAGATAACTGTAAAAGTTTTAATAATTCCAAGTTTTGGAATTCACTGTATATTCTTCCTACAAAGAAACAGAATGATATACACAGTGTTGTGCTATGAGGATTGGAAGTGGAGATTAATGAGCTTAGTTTCTAACATACTAAAACTGAGGGCACTGTGAGACAGTCAGGTACAGATGTCTCTAGGTAACTAAAATACAGGTGTTAGGCTCAGGGAAGAAATCCAAAGATATGAATCTATAGAATACAGAGATATACTTTAACAGCAGGATATTATGAAAGAACAATCAGGAAAAGTATGACGAAGAGAGGTAATGAGGACATAGAACAAAAGGTTGTATTAACTAGTATGTGCATCCCAAGAAAACAGCTTTGGGTTAAAGAAAATAAAATCATATATAACAAAAAACAATTTTATTAGAGTTTAGGATTAAAAAAACTTAGAAAATTAATGTGGTATAAAGCATTACTGATAATAGCCACAAAATGTCTGTATAAAGTTTATAATTTGAAAGTAATAGAGAAGAGTGAAAAAGAATTATTTTCCTTATATAATTGTGCTTGCTCTTCCATGATTTAAAGGTCCTAAGTGAAACAGAATTAATCAAAAATTTCTGGAATGACATTAATAATTCCAGAAGACTAGCCAAATCTATGCTATATTTATAAAGTTGCAGACCATGAAAATACTTAGTCTAAATCTTTATGGCAACAATCAAAAGGACCAAAGCAAGGTCATAATTTAACTTTTCGGCACTGATATAATCTCATTTTAGCAGGCCTAAAAAACTAATTTTGTAGGTCATACGTATATACACAAGTCTTGTTAAGTTTACCTTACAAGATTATAGAATTTTTAAAATACTATATTTACATAAAGTAGTAATTAAATATTAGGATATACAATCCATTGTGTATAAGGAAAAGCAAACTGGGAAAGAAGGCAAAGGGAGACAGAAACACTTATTTTTTTCCCCAAAACACAAAACACATTTGCTTTGAAGAGTATATACAAAATAGAAATTCATAATCTAAGTTTAAATAATAATGCAATTTAAACTTAGTATAAACTACAGTACAAATAAATGTGCCAGTATGTATCCATCAGTCTACCTCAGCAGTAGCTACATTTTGCAAATATATTTATGATGGTACAAGTAAACAGAAGAGTACTTTCTAGCGTTTAATGACCAAACAGACCTTTACAAAATCATAAAGGACTTATCAATTTAAAGGAGATTTGAGAAAAACACTAGAGTGTTACAAAAACATCTATAGGTTTAGACTCAAATTTCCCTAAACACTGTACATTTTGTGTTAAACCATTAACATCACTGATGAACTTTTAGTATACCCCAAAGCCCGTTATGATGGACAGGTTAATTTTTTTCAGTGTTCTACTAATACTAAATCCCCCTGTAATTAACAAAAAGTCAATGCAAACAGAGCTTCTGCAAAGGAAAATGGGTCACAAGTACAGAAGTCAGAGACACAGAATGTTCTATGTTGCAAGTTTTAATTACAGGACTACAAAACTAGTTCCCAACAGCTTAAGGCAAGTAAAACACCTATCTCCCAAGTGGCTTTAAAATACAATTTCTGTAGTATAACAAAAGCAAACTCTGAATACTTTTTGCATTTGGAAAATCACCAATAGTTCCTGACAAATCAGAAGAATATGAAAAACTTATAAAAAGAACTTTATAGTTAAAATGAAAGCAGCCAATGACAAGCAGTATGGTTCATATGTTTAAAGACATTAGACAACTGAATTTCCACCATTCATGCACACCTAGAAATGGCTCTGCAGAATATGTGTAAACCATTAACATCACTGATGAACTTTTATTATACCCCAAAGCCCATTACTGATGGACCATATATGTGTTGTCTAAAATTTAAAACACTGGCCTTATCTCCTCTCAAGTGAGAAAGCATAAACAGTTACACACGATGTTTCCCTGAAAATATGAAATGATCATTAGAGCAAGGATATCCTCAGATATCACACAAGTATTCCCTTCAATTAATAAGTTTATTGCTTCTGCCTGCACTAGAAGAAAGTCCACACTGTATCCCTTGAGAAGTAGTGGTAATAGCCCTTCCACTCCCTCAAGCCTTCCAGTTGTAAAGACATAGCTTTAAGCCCTGGCCCTCAGTTTCTCACTCTATAAAATAGGGGAACTGTGTCCTCAATTCCTTTTCTAAAATATCATGAACCAACAAGTAAAGAAAAAGAGGATATACTACCAGCATCTTTTCATCTTATCTATACAAATCAAATATTTATTTATTAACTAATATGGATTCTGTAGTGGCTACTTCACTGGTATCTATTTTAGATAAGAAAAGTGGGTAAATTTCTTTGAGAAAATGAACAAGGATTGATTTTCAGAATGACAAATTATAAATAGCAAGCTATTTGTTTCCAAAAGGGTAAGAATGACAAGTAGTTAACAACCTACTGCAAATAAAGTTTTTAAACAGTTTAAAAAATCACCTTCTATGGGAAAATCATCATCTGTGTGAAAGAAAAGACTCCTGGCTGTTTGGGAATTGCTCTCTGGATAAGAATGCACTCAAGTGGAAGTACAATGACCCACCACTCTTACCTCCCTTTCCTCTTGAAGAGCTCCAAGGGGTATGCAGAGGGAACAAGCCATGAGAGATCACATACTGAAGAAATCTGTATGGAAAGGAAACTGGCCAAAGAGAAAGAAAGAACCCACTAAGGAAAAGGAGAGACAAGGATGAGCTTGAGGTCAACAGGGAAAAGCTTCTCAGATGAGATAAGGAATAAAATTATGGTCTTGCACGGTAATAGGTGGATGAGTTTCACTTATTACCGTGGAATCTGTTTTAGGGCAAGTGGTTTTCTAAATTTAACAGAGAAACCAAAACCCTAAGTTTTCAGTGATATAAGGTTCCAGGCCATATGTGAGACACAAGGAGGCCCAGCTCTGCATGGTTCAATTCACCTACCTCCAAAAAGAGCAGCGGGGACCAGACAGGAGGAAGTGGAAACAAAAAACACTCTCAACTTCTAGGAATACTAACTGGATTTTGGATCCTACCAAACAGAAAAGTGGAAGACACTTAAGTGGCCTGAGCTCCCTTCCAGCTCTAAAATTTCTAAAAGTAGAAAACAGGTTCCATCCAAGGTTACAAGGTGCAGGATACCATCTAGTGGCTCCATAGCAACAGAGAGAGCCCTACAGCACTATAGGTCACTGGTAGATGGCAGAGCTCTCAGGTGGTCTAAGGAATTCAGGGAAGGAAAGCCTGGCTATCTCTCCATGAATTCTTGATACACCATTTCTGGATGGACAGAATCTAAAAATTTCAACTTAAAGAGATTAAAAGAATAAGAAAGGGCCATCAATCTTATACTTGGTCATCTTGGGTTAGCACACGGGAAAACACTTGGCCTCTTTCACATCTTCAAATGCCTCACATCACTGACTTTAACCAATAACTCAGGACAAACCTTTCTACCTCTAGATAATTATTTGTCTCCTCTATTAACAATATTGCTAATGGTAACAATACAAAAATTAAGAAAATTTAAAAGCAGCATTAAATTCAAATTTAAAATAAAGGGAATTACTAATCTTATTTTGTTATTATTGTTGTTGTTGTTTTTAGCTATAGGTAGACACAATACCTTTATTTTATTTTTATGTGGTGCTGAGGATCAAACCTAGGTGAGCGCTCTTCCTCTGAGCCACAACCTCAGCCCCTAATCTTATTGTTGAAAGTATCAACCAACAGCTACATATCATATAAATAATATATACTAATATATAATATACATATCTTAACAATATTATATACCATTATATAAATATTATATGCAGTGCCCTTTCATGTTTATCTTTTTAAGTACAAGACTCACCTTTCAAATAAGATCGACTAATTGGCCTCCCTACATTATTCCTCTGGTGTTTGGCTGACATTCGTTTCATCTGTCGAGGAGTGCTGGGAGGAGAGGTGCCATATGGATGTTCTGTGTTTGCTTCATCAGAAAAGTCCTCAGGATCAGATTCAGGACTCTTGCAAGCTGAATCTCCCAATGTGTACGCTTGCCTGTGAAAGACAGTTGGGAGAGAAAACACTGAGTAATATGTCAAGTGACCTCAAACTCAACTGATTTCAATCTTTAAAGAACCCCTTAAAATGCTATGTGTATGTCTCCTCAGCATTATAATCCTTCTCTATTTCCACCTGTGAAAACTCAGTGAGACCTTCTTTCACTCAAAGGGATCAATGACTGTGACTGCTGCTGCTCTGGTGTGAACAACAGAGAGCACAACATGGGACAACTGAGATGCTACCTCTGATATTTCCAGAGCTCTTTCTGACTTTAATGAAGTTTAAAACTAAAAACTTACAAATTAAGGGAAAAAACAGCAAAGGACTAGAAGATACAAATCAGAAAAAGAACTAAAAATGGACTTAAGAGCTAGCTACTGACAAGCTCAATTGATGAGTGGGCAAGTTCAGTCCTGCTCTCAACTCAGAACCTTGCTCCTCTCTCTGAAGGGCAAAGACAGAATAGGGAGCAATAAAGGAATACTTTATGGCCCATGCAGCAAAGAACAGAGCACAGACACAGTGTGACAGGTCCATTTTTCTAAGTTATCTGAAAGAACTACATCTATACAACATAATATAAGCCCTGACACCACGGAGCCCCTTAGAAATGGTTAAGATAGTTAATTTTACATTATATGTATTTTAACACAATAAAAAATGGGGTGGGGGGAGACAGTGCAAAGCTGAGTTCAGGTGGGAATGTGGGGGAAAAAGGAATTCACTTCTCTTCACCTACAAAATGCAATCCCTTATTAACTTGTTCTCTGAAAATATTGCCTATCAATTCTTTACCCCCAGCCAATTTCTCAAATGGTATGACTATTTTGATAACATTCTAGTTTTGCAAAACTAGCAAAGTAAAATTTAATCAAACGGCAAACACACTTCAAGACAGCAAACTGGAAGGAATTCATCACAAAATTCTTTCCAAGTGAGTATCATCATGGTTTACCTCATTATGAATATTCTTTATAAAATACAGTTCAACTATATTCAGTGTACAGTTTTCTTTCTGGCAACTTACGTCCTGATATAAAATCCAAGTTAATTCAAAATCATAAGGAAAAAGAAAAACCACTCTAAGGTCATCATCTTACCATAATAATAACAATACCATTACTAAACTAAACAAAAACTCAAAAAATAGGTTACCTTTTGAAAAATAGAAATTCTGCAGAATTATACCAATTTACAGTATTAAATTATTTTTTAACAACCCTGAGCTGTCACACACTGATTTTTCAATGATGTACTTTTATCAGCCACTCTAGATACAGTGTGAGCACACCTGCCTGCTCCCAACTGTGCACACAGTAAGATATGCAAGTCAAACGGCCTGAAAGTCAACTAAAACAATGAGAAAATCTGTTTCTTTAGGCAAGCTATATTTACTATTTAAGTCTCATAAAGACATACAACAAATAGTACAACTTAGAGATTAACTTGGAATATTTTTATATACATTTCTTTTGTTTACTATAAAATAGTTGATTTAGATGATTAAAGAACATGGTTATAAATGTTAAGATCATTTCTTCTTCATTTGTTTTAGTGGTTAATTAAATGATAAACAGCATAGGCTTTGTGGACCTATGAATGGACTTAGATTCAAATACTGGCTCTGCTGCCAACTACCTATGTGGGCCTTGAACAAATTTAAAACCTCTTCCTTGCACATTTATGTCAGGAGCTGCCACACAAGAGCTGAACACCCCCTAGCTTTGAGTGATGGAAACGTGGAGACTGGCTTCCCTGCACACAGAAGCAGGTGGATACCATAGAGATGGAGAGCAGAGGAGCAAAGCTTTGGGAGTGGGCATTACCCAATGGAGTAGGTTTGCCTTCTTGTTCCTTGGTAATACTACCCCTTACCTTTTTTGGATGGCATTTTCCATGGAACCTCCCTTTCTGTGCCCCCTATATAAAAATAAAGAATTCAGTTGGCTCTCTCTCTCTTTCCAATGGACCCCTAAGATCATGGGAGCCGTCCTGGATTTTGAAAGTGCATGCATGCTTTCTTCACCATTTTCTCAGTTATTGATGTAGTCAGATTTTGTGAACCCAGCATAGGTCACCAGCCCAGTTAGATGGTGATACATTTACAAAATAAAAATAATAAATATTTAGACTCTATTTCTGTGTATTCACCTACTCCACACTGAGAAAGAAGTGCACAAAGAGTATAGAACTGAAAACCATTTTAATGTCTTTTAAATTCTTTCAAACACAGCAATATAAGGATTTTGTTTTACTTAATTTCCCCAGTAATACATTCAAAATAAATATTATAGAAAATGATTTTGCATTTTATTATTTATGTGCCACCAATACTGTCCAGCGTAATGCTCACAGATTTCAATGCTTTTCTACAACAACATATTTCATACATTAAAATGGAAATCACTAGAAAACCATACCACAAACATTTGGTCAATTAAATTCATCAAAGCTAGGCAGCATGGAGTAGTGGGATAAATAGAAAAATGGAGTCAGCTATGAAATAGCAAACAAAAACTCATTCAGAACATGCCCTCTGCAGTCATGGGATGCCAAGTCCCAGCTCTCCTGCATGGATAAAGCACACACTTCTAAATTTTTCCAAGACCAGTAAGGAGACTAATTTAAAATTAGTCTACAATCTGAAAAGCTTTAGGAAATTTACTTATGAAGCATTTTTTGTTTTGTTTTGTTTAAGAATCAAACCAAATAATGGGAATAAAGGACTATGCAAAATATAAAATGGTCTCTTTTACCAGTGTCTAGCAGTTGTGTGTAGATGAATAAATTCAATTAGTGTAAAATAAAGCGAAACAGGGTCTTTTGAAGAGGGACTAACAATGTCAAACCTCAGTGATACAGATGGTAAGCCCCCTGACCTGAGGACAGTCATGACATAAAAGAAATATGTACCCTCATCTGATCTACATAAAATAGAATTGAATCCTGTGTTTTAAGCAGCTAAAGAGCCTAAGAAAGCAAATTTAATAAAAAGACAATTCTCATGAGATTTTAAATTAGGGAAACAGGAAGAGATTTGTGTTGAACTGTCTTCAACTGTGGACAAATTATTTCCCCACACATGAAAAAAATTCACTTGGCTGCACTCCCCAAATAAAAGTAGAAGAATAAATCCTTGTAATAAAATTCTACAGAATCTGACAATCTATTGTTTCCAAATCTGTCATCTATAACAAAACAAAAAGTCTTAGTCTTTATACCTTCACAAGGATACAATAAACAACTACTGACTTCAAAGTATTTCCAAATTACTTAACTATTCTAACAGCAGACATTAAAGAATCCCATTGAAATGAAGATGAATACTGTCATAAACAACATGAAATGTAACACACTTCATATTCCCTTTTTCATTATGCATCAGAAAAAATGAATTAGGAAAGATGTCATGTGGTGCTCCAAGGTACCACACTTAAAATTAACATGAATTTTATGGCAGGTATCACATGATGGTAAAGCTATGCATTTTGTACTTCCTTAGGATTTACTTAGCCAAAATGGTATTCACCCTGGTCAGAAATGTTACTGGTTTACAGTCCAACCAAGTAATTTAGTAACTCAATTACCTGTCAGAACAAAATTCAACGTTATTTAAAATAAATGTTTAAAAGTCAAACATCCAGTAAATAAATTCATGTCTGCTATCCTATCAAAAATCACTAAAGGAAGAGTCAATACTAGAAATGACTCAAATGGAACTTACTAGAGAGGAAAATATACCTGAATGAAAAACACTCTAGTCAGAATAACTGTAAATTAGACACAGCGGAAGAAAAGATCAGTACATGAAGACATGGTAACTGAAACTCTCCAAAATGAATCAGAGAGAAAAAGATTGGGGGAGGAGGGAGCAGAGTCTCAATATCCCACTGGACAATATTAAAACAATCTAACATTTCCATTACTAGAGTCCAAAATTAGAGAAGACACAGAAAAAATAATTAAAGAAATAAGGACTGAAAACTTCAAATATAAAGTTCACAGATCCAGCAAGCCCATGAACTCCAAGCAGGAGAACTATTAAACTACGAGTTTTTCATTACCCACATCATAAACAAATTGCTGAAAATCAGTGAAAAATCTTCAACACAGCGAAGAAAGGCAACTTATGTTTGGTAGCCTTAGCTTAGAAGTAATATAGTATAGGGAAGATACCAAGCAATAGTTTGTAACTTTTTTAAAAAAAATTGTACACAAAATCTAGGAAAATAAATACAGGAGGTAAGTTCAAAAGAACTTGCATCATTTCAATTAACCATACACACCAGTGGTTAGCTGACTGGTTTGGAAGGTTCACGTGGATGCCAATTACTCTGGATGAGAAAAGTGGTACAAGGTCTACTTTCTGCCTTATTTGTGTTTAAAAACATTCAAATGTGAAATGTCTTTCTGGTACTAAACTTCTGACAGTCACAAAAAGAAATGGCTCACTCTTTCAACATATAACCCTGCTAAGTACTACCCACTTTACACCAGAATCTGGTCAAAGAAAAGTATGTCTTGAACTCAATCCAAGGAAGTCTGGATAGTTTTTAATGAAAAATGCATGGAAAGAAGATAAAAATTCAAGTAACTGGGGTTAAACAGTTCTACTCTAACATATTAGGTAAAGCACAATAAAGCCTGAAACAGCTCATTTGTAAAATGCAGTTAGGTTACACAAGTTCAAACACATATGTCATTCTGCAAAAGCCCATAAGTTTTTTTTTTTTTTAACTTCATTAAGTTATTCAGTAATGACTTCAGAAATTAAAAAAAGTATTTTATTCGTTTAAGAAGGGCAGTACTCATCTTTTTTTCACCTCCTCCTCACCACCAACTGTTCTTCAGCACATAGTAATTAAAGGGAAATTTCTGCCACTGGGAAACAGAGGAGAGGTCTGGGCAGAGTGGTTGACTTTAGGTTTCTTTTTTTTAAGAATCTGTAGAGTTTACTTGGCCTGCATCATAATTCAAAGGTATCTGAGTTTGAAAGTACATGGTTGGTTCCTATTTCTTCAAGACCCAATTTATTAATAAGTTAGTTGATTTTGAAAGACTACATCTGAACATTCATCAGCTAACCTTCACATGAACTGTCAAACCTCTGCTTACCAAGCATTCACTCTGTAACTTCTGCACTAATTCCAGCACAAGGCCTTTGCAAACCTTGCTGATCTCCCATTATTTATCAGGATAGATGCTCAGACATTTTGTGTTTTAACTAAAATTCACCTTTTTTTTTTTTTAACAAAAATATTTTTTAAAGTATATGGTTTATAAGGGCTGGGGTTGTGGCTCAGCAGTAGAGAGTTGGTCTAGCACAGGCGAGGCCCTGGGTTCCATCCTCAGCACCATATAAAAATAAATTAATTACTTAAAGATATTGTATCCAACTGCAACTAAAAATAAATAAATATTTTTTTAAAAAAAGTATATGGTTTATGGTTTTCTTCATCTCTCCTCAACTACAAATGAAGCTCCAAACAGACAGGAACACATATGTATTCCTTACCACCATCTCTCCAGCGCCCACAAAAGTCCCTGGTAACAGTATATGCTCAACAACTTCTTTTTTTTTTTCTTTGTTTTATTAGTTGCTCAAAACATTACAATGACCTTGACATATCATATATCATACATTTGATTCAAATGGGGTATGAATTCTTATTTTTCCCACATGTACAGATTGCAGGATCACATTGGTTATACAGCCACGTTTATACATACTGCCATACTAGTGTCTGTTGTATTCTGCTGCCCTTCCTATCCCCTTCCTATCCTCCCCTCCCCTCCCTTCCCATTGTCTCTCTCTACCCCATCTACTGTAACACATTTCTCTTTTTTTCCCTTCCCCCTCACATCCTCTTATATGTAATTTTGTATAACAATGAGGGTCTCCTTCCACCTTCCGTGCAATTCCCCTTCTCTCTCCCATTCCCTCCCACCTCTTGTCCCTGTTTAATGGTAATCTAGGTTGGTTCCACAGTCTAACTATTGTGAATTGTGCTGCTATGAACATTGATGTAGCTGTATCCCTGTAGTATGCTCTTTTTAGGTCTTTTGGGAATAGTCCAAGAAGGGGAATAGCTGGATCGAATGGTGGTTCCATTCCCAGCTTTCCAAGGAATCTCCATACTGCTTTCCAAATTGGCCGCACCAATTTGCAGTCCCACCAGCAATGTACAAGTGTACCCTTTTCCCCCACATCCTCGCCAGCACTTGTTATTTGACTTCATAATGTCTGCCATTCTTACTGGAGTGAGATGGTATCTTAGAGTGGTTTTAATTTGCATTTCTCTGATTGCTAGAGATGGTGAGCATTTTTTCATGTATTTGTTGATTGATTTCAACAACTTCTTACAAATGAATTCCTGAGTTAGTAGTTTTATCTGTGATAGATTTTTAAATTACATTAGAATACGATTATTTTTCATTATTTTTATAAATAATAAAAATTTTTAAAAAGCTTCAAGTATTAAAGATTGTTGACTTCTGGCAATACTGTTGCTTAAGCAATACTGAAACCCTGAATGCCAACAAGACTATCTATGGTAGCAATTAGGTATGGTGTAGACAGTAATGATTTTGGAAGACAAATGGTTTGAGTCAGATTAACATGGACTGAAATCCCCATACCCCTGCATTTAGGAATAAGAACAAAAGTTTTCATGTTTTAAACAAATTATTATGTATTTTCTTGCAAACACTTTTCATTTATAAGTCTTCTGATCCAATGCCACTGAGAACTTGTATTTGGCCAGTTAATTAAAATATGTATATTAAAAGCATTAAAAATTAAACATACAAATAGAAAAAAATGAATATACTGTGGTGGCTATGACTTTGATGGCCTTTGATGAAACTGGCCTTTTGGTAGTCACATTTTTATATAATCACCTTCTCTAGAATTTGGAATGACCCTGTGACTGGTTTAACCAATGGAATGTAGCAAAAATGAAAGTGAGCCAGTTTTGAACCTAAACCTTTAATGAGGCCTCCTTTGTACTCTAGGGGAAACTAGCCAGGAGGTAAGAGGCCCAACCCAGCCACATGGAGGCTGCAGGAAGTAGAGGGCTAGGTCAAAGTCAGGCTTCTTCAGATCTTCAGTTGTCCCTGTCCCAACAACACACACAACAAGCAGAAAAACCACTCAATACAATGATAGGTAATAAATGGTTTTTATATTAAACTGTGATAAGGTTTGTTAAACTATAATAGATAACTGCTACACATAAAAAACTTTAAACACTTTGTTTTCATTTTAACCATGAAAGGGTTTTAAGTGATCATTACTTTGATGCGAGCCACAGCCTTGTCTTTTAGTGTAGGTCCTTTGAAGAAGTGATGAGCCCACTTCATGGCATGTTAGATGTACAATGCATCATTTACAACTTCCCCTTCGTATTTCTTTAAAATAGAACAAGAATGTAAAGACTCTGGAGCAGTTTTTCAGGATTTTCATGATTTTTACTCTTCAACTTTGAACAGCTCTCATATATACCTAATTTTTTTTTTTTAACAACTTTTTTTGCATGTGACTCACCTATATTAAGATTTTGTAGGGCTGGGGCTGTAGCTCAGTGGTAGAGTGCCTGCCTTGCATGTGTGAGGCACTGGGTTCAATCCTCAGCACCACATAAAAATAAGTAAAGATATTATGGCCATCTACAATTAAAAATTTAAAAAAAAAAAGATTTTTGTAAAGCGTTTCAAATTAGTTAATGTGGAAACTATGGTCCTACTTTGCACACACATTTCAGATCTGTTTAACAGTATACAGAATCACGAAATTACAACTAAAAAGTAGAATAAAACTAAATAGATTAAGAGCAAATCAGGAACTCTTGATAAGCATATAATTCAAGTGATGGGAACATAAAATCATGGGTGTTCTAGGGAGCAACCCACTAACTATGAACACGAGTCGGTATATTTTATAGAAGAAATGTCCAGGATAGAATCAGATCTTGGAAAACTAGACATGAACATATCTTCTAGCATAAATCTTTAGATTCACTGATAGATTTATACAATGTATATTTTATCAGTCCTACACTAGGTAGAATAAAAAAGAATGCATGAAGACAGAAAACTATATATATATATACACACACACACACACACACACACACATACATATATATACACACACATATAAATGGGTATACACATGGAATTTGTGTATATAAACTATATACACACACACACACACACACACACACATATGATGACAAATCACCCCATATGGATAACCTTTACTCATTAGTATAAATAAAAATAAGCTGTATAAAAATATTTTAGATGCTTTCATAAATTCTAAAATGAAATACAATATAACACAATGCTTTAAAGACTTAATACTAATTATCTTCACTCCTGATTAAATAGAAGCCTCTTCAAAAAGAAGTAGAACAAAAAATAAAAAGGGAAAGAGAAGCTTTAGGCATGTAAATACACATGAGTTGTGTTATACATGAAAAGATAAAAGTAATTATTGTTATACCTATAATTCTAATGTATACAGTTGAGTACTTAAAAAATGGACAAAGAATTTGGACATTATCAGGTATATGCTAGAAATCTAAAACAAAAATGTTTTTTACCAGATCTAGTAACTACAAAAATTGTGTGAATATGTCAATATCTTCATCCAAAGCTCTGAGAATAATTACCACATCATATGTGTACATAAGAAAACAATCAAAATTGCTCAGACCTCTCTGGAGACGCAGCTGCTTTTACAGGGCAATGCAGCAGGGAGCAAAGGGAAGGATGTCCCTGAAGTACAAGTGAATGTCACTGTGTAACACTGTGGACACATTCTGCAATGAAATGCCAACCAAAAATAATCAAAGGAAAGCAACATAAAATAAAAGTGATGGTTCTTTCAAAGCTTGTTTTAGGGTTAACTAAACAGAACTCTGGAGTGAAGATAGGGATATTCAGAAGATAAGAACTGTCAAAGATGGGAAGAAAAAACAAACAAGGGATTATGACAAGGGCATATAAAGAGAAACAAGAAAAATATTTAGAACTTTAAAGACGGCAAAAATAATGAATTATGATTTCCTCCTACCCATTCTCTTTCTTACAAATGAGAACATTAAAAAAAATTCTTATTCAAAGCCAATTTTGTTTGTGGAAAAACATTTCATATCATGTATTACTTCCCTGGCATTCTTAGAAATAAAATAACTATAGAGCCATTTCCTCAGGAAAAAGATGAGCTGCCTGTATCTCCTGAACTCAAGCTTCCTTATCTTAAAATTTGAATTGTAAAATTAACTAACTGTAAATGTGCCCCACAACACATATCATATGCTTAAAACATGACCTCCAACTGTTGGAAGAACAAGTCAAGGACATGTAAGCATGTGAGATAGCCTCTTTCAGTTTTCAGTGAAGCAAAATGAAAAGAAGTGAGGGACAGATAAGGAGAATTTGGACATTGAAGCCCACTTCTGCTTTGCATTAGTTCAAACCTGAGGGCCAGTTTTGGTTTCTAATACCATTCTCCAGTAAGAGAGAATTTTAGAGAAATGGTTGATTCTAGGACTGGGACAAGAAAGGTACACATAAGCCTGGAGCATCTCAGAGATCGCAAGTGAGAAGGAACACAGTAGCTCAATGAAAGAGCATCCATTTGGCCCAGGCCAGAAAAATCTAAGCAACAAAGTCCATGGGGCAGTACAGAGTTACAAACATGAATCCAGGAGTCCACATCAACAGTTACAGGACAAACCAATAAACAGATGACAGAAGAGACAAATCTCCTATTCAGAAAAAAAGTCAAATTACTTAGGTAGATACTTCCCTCTCAAAGAGATGGAGCTTAATTCTCCCCCCAAGTGTAGGCTGCACTTTTAGTGACTTATTGCCAAAGGATGTGCAGAGATGAAGAAAAAATAACTTTCCAGTAGAGAAATAAACCAACTCTCCATCAGCCAGGTGGTCAGGGTTAACATCATCAGTGATGAGTCATGGTGACAACACATGCTCCTGATACATATGTTGAGAAAAGCCCTCCACCCCTGTGGACTTCCTCCCCCAAACCCATAATCTAGCCAAACCAAGAGAAAAATACCAGACAAACTCAAATTGAGGGATATTCTACAAAATACCTAACCAGTACACAAATGGTTGAAGTCATCAAACACAAAAGAAAACCTGAGAAACTAAGAACAAACAGAAAGCTAGGGAGACAAACTGGTATCCTGGAAGGGACCTAGAAACAAGAAAAGAATATCAGGAGAAAACAAATGAAATCCAAACAGAGTACCAAGCCACATAATAATGTGTCAATACTGGCTTATCAGTTATAATAGACGTATACAGAAATGTAACACTAATGAACAGATAAAAATGGGCATAGAATACATGGCAAATCTCTGTACTAGTTTTTCAACTGTCTAAATCTAAAACTATTTTAAAATTAAAAGTTTATTTTAAAATTAACTACATTAATTGGAACAGTGCCATGACAAATCTGAATAAATTCAGTGTTACAAAACAGGTATATAGAATAAAAGACAAAACTAAACCAAAACTGTAAAGATTAATTATAAAATTAAACAGTTTTTATTAGAGCATTATAGTTACACGTAATAGTCGGATTCACCACGACAAACTCGTATACATGCATGGAATTCAATTTCAGTTCATGATCCCCTCGTTTCCCTCCCCTCCCCCCCTTCTCCTTCCTCTACTAGACTTCCTTTCCCTTATCTATTTATATTTTATTGATTCTTTTACTTAAACATAAAGATAAAATTCTCTGTGGTATGTTTATATATGTACATAATGAGATTTTAAAAAATAAAATAAATGACAGCGGAATGCATTACAATTCTTACTACATGTATATAGCATAGTTTTTCATATCTCTGGTTGTATATAAAGTATGTTGACACCAATTCATGTCTTCATACATGTACTTTGGATGATGATGTCTATCACATTCCACTGTCCTTGCTAACCCCCTGCCCCCTCCCTTCCCCTCCCACCCCTCTACCCTATCTAGAATTCATCTATTCTTCCCATGTTCCCCCTCCCTACCCCACTATGAGTCAGCCTCCTTGTATCAGAGAAAACATTTCGACATTTGTTTTGAGGGGATTGGCTAACTTCACTTAGCATTACCTTCTCCAACTCCATCAATTTACCTGCAAATGCCATGATTTTATTCTTTTATTGCTGAGTAAAATTCCATTGTGTATATATGCCACATTTTTTTTTATCCATTTATCACTGAAGAGCATCTAGGTTGGCTCCACAGTTTAGCTACTGTGAATTGTGCTGCCATAAACATTGATGTGGCTGTATCCCTAAAGTATGCTGTTTTTAAGTCTTTTGGGTATAATGTCCCTGTAGTATACTGTTTTTAAGTCTTTGGGGTATAAATGGAGAATACGGGTAGAGGGTCAAATGGTGGTTCCATTACCAGATTTCCAAGGAAATCTCCTAACTGCTCTCCATATTGGCTGCACCAATTGCAGTCCCACCAGCAATGTATGAGTGTACCTTTCCCCCACATCCTCGCCAACACTTATTGTTGTTTGTCTTCATAATAGCTGCCATTCTGGCTGGAGTGAAATGATATCTTAAGAATAGTTTTGATTTGCATTTCTCTAATTGCTAGATATGATGAACATTTTTTCTTATATTTATTGATTGATTGTATATCCTCTTCTGAGAAGTGTCTGTTCAGGTCCTTGGCCCATTTGTTGATTGGGTTATTTGGGTTTTTTTGGTGCTTAGCTTTTTGAGTTCTTGCTCTATCTGATGTGTGAGGGGTAAAAATTTGCTCCCAGGATATAGGCTCTCTGTTCACCTCACAGATTGCTTCTTTTGCTGAGAAAAAAACTTTTTAGTTTGATTCCATCCCATTTATTGATTCTTGGTTTTAATTCTTGTGTTATAGGAGTCTTATTAAGGAAGTTAGGGCCTAATCCCAAATGATGAAGATTAGGGTCTACTTTTTCTTCTATTAGACACAGAGTCTCTGGTTTAATTCCTAGGTCCTTGAGTTTTGTGCATGGTGAGAGAGAGAGGTTTAATTTCATTTTGTTGCATATGGATTTCCAGTTTTCCCAGCACCATTTGTTGAAGATGCTATCTTTTCTTCAATGCATGTTTTGGCACCTTTGTCTAATATAAGTGGGTTAAAACACTAGAAAAACTAAGGATAACAGGAACATATCTCAACATCATAAAGGCTATCTACACTAAGCCTCAGGCCCACATCATTCTAAATGGATAAAAATTAAAGGCATTACCTCTAAAAACTGGAACAAGACAGGGATGCCCTCTTTCACCACTTCTGTTCAACATAGTTCCTGAAACACTGCCAGAGCAATTAGATGAAAGAAATTAAAGGGATATGTATAGGAAAAAAAGAACTTAAATTAGCACTATTTGCTGATGATATAATTCTATACCTAGAAGACCCATAATGTGATTTTACCAAGAATACACTCTGCATGGCCTCCCCTTTCCCAGCCCCCCACTGTCTCCTGATCTCCTTCCAAACTGTTGATCTTCCCTTCATCTTTATTATATCCTATCCTTCTCTTCCCTTTCCTTTATTTCACTCTAGTTTCTGCATATGAGAGAAAACATACGACCTTTGAGTTTCTGAGTTTGTCTTATTTCATTTAACATGATATTCTCCATTTCCATCCATTTGCCATTAAATGCCATAATTTCATTCTTCTTTATGATTGAGTAAGAACTCCATCGTGTATATTTACAATTTCTTAATCCATTCTTCTATATTTAAATACCTGGGTTGATTCCATAATTTATTATGAATTGTATGCTATAAACATTGAGGTGACTATTGTTATAGTACACCAATTTTAGATCTTTCAGGAAACTACCAAGGAGTGAGACAGCTGAGTCAAATAGTGGTCCCATCAAAGTTTTCTAAGGAATCTCCATACTGCTTTCCAGATTGGCTGCACGAATTTGCAGCCCTATCAGCAATGTATGAGTGTGCCTTTTCCCCCACATACTCACCAAAACTTATTGTTGCCTGTATTCTTAATAGCTGCCATCTGACTAGAGTGAGATGAAATCTTAGCTTTGATTTGTATTTCTCTAATTCCTAGAGATGTTGAACATTTTTTCATATGTTTGTTGATCCATTGTATATCTTCTTCTGAGAAATGTCTGCTCAACTCCTTAGCCCATTTATTGATTGGGTTGTTTGGTATTTTTGTTGTTGTTTTTTGTTTTTTTGTTTTTTTTTTTTTTTTGGTGTTAAAATTTTTGACTTCTCTATATATCCTGGAGATTAGTGCTCTATCTGACACGTATGTGGCAAAACTTTGCTTCTGAAGTATAGGTTCTCTATTCACCTCATTTATTGTTTCTTTTGTTGAGAAGATTTTAGTTTGCATCCATCCCATTTATTTATTCATTCTTGATTTTATTTCTTGCATTTTAGGAGTCTTGTTAAGGAAGTTGGGGCCTAATCCGACATGATGAACATTTGGGCCTACTTTTTCTTTTATTAGGCGTAGGAATCTCTGGTCTAATTCCTAAGTCCTTGATACACTTTTAGTTTTGTGCATAGTGAGAGATAGGGGTTTAGTTTCATTTTGCTGCACATGGATTTCCATTTTCTCAGCACAATTTGTTGAAGAGGCTATCTTTTCTCCAATATGTGTTTTGGCAACTTTGTCTAATATGAAATAACTGAATTTATGTGGGTTTGTCTCTGTGTCTTCTATTCTGTACTATTGGTCTATGTGTCTATTTTGGTGCCAATACCATGTCATTTTTGTTACTATAGCTTTGTAGTATAAAGTCTGATATTGTGATGCCTCCTGTTCACTCTTCTTGCTAAGAATTGCTTTGGCTATTCTCAGTCTCTTATTTTTCCAATTGAATTTCATGATTGATTTTTCTATAAGGAATGACGTTGGGATTTTAACTGGAATTGCATTGAATCTGTATAAAGCTTTTGGCAGTATGGCCATTTTGACAATATTAATTCTGTCTATCCAGGAGCATAGAAGATATTTCCATCTTCTAAGGTCTTCTTCAATTTCTTTCTTTAGTGTTCTGAAGTTTTCATTGTAGAGGTCTTTCACCTCTTTTGTTAAATTGATTTCCAAGTATTTTTTTTTTTTGAGGCTATTGTAAATGGGGTAGTTTTCTTAATTTGTCTTTCATAGGATATATATCACTGATATATAGAAACACATTTGATTTTGGTGTATTGATTTTATATCCTGCTACTTTGGTGAATTCATTAATTCTACAAATTTTCTAGTGGAATTTTTTGTATCCTCTAAGTGTATAGAATCATGTCATTAGCAAATAATGATAATTTGAGTTCTTCTTTTCCTATATGTATCCCTTTTTTTCATCTAATTGCCTGGCTAGAGTTTCAAGAACTATGCTGAATAGAAGTGGTGGAAGAAGGAATCCCTGTCTTGTTCCAGTTTCTAGAGGGAATGCTTCCAACTGTAATCCATTTAGAATGATGATGTACTTGGGTTTAACATATATAGCCTTTACAATGTTGAGATATGTTCCTACTATCCCTAGTTTTTCTAGCGTTTTGAACATAAAAGGGTACTATATTTTGTCAAATGCTTTCTCTGCATCAATTGATGCAATCATGTGATTCTTTAAGTTACTGACATGATGAATTACATTTATTGATTTCTGTATGTTTAATCAACCTTGCATACCTGGAAAAAAAACCCACTTAATCATGGTCTGCTATTTTTTAAAATATGTTTTTGTATGCGATTTGCCAGAATTTATTGAGAATCTCTGCATCTGTGTTCATCAGGGATATTGGTCTGGAATTTTCTTTCCTTGATGAGTCTCTGTCTGGTTTTGGTGTCAGTTTGAAAGGGTTCTCCCCTGTTCTATTACAAGAAATAACATAAGAAGTATTAATTCTTCTTTGTAGGTCTTGTAGAATTTGGCCGAGAATCCGTCTGGTCTGGGCTTTTTTTGGTTGGTAGGTATTTGATAGCATCTTCTACTTGCTTGCCTTAAATTGTTCTGTTTAAATTGTGTATGTCCTGCTGGTTCAATATGGGTATATCATATGCCTCTAGAAATTTGTCAGTGTCTTCGAGGTTTTCCATTTACTGGAGTATGAATTTTCAAAATAGTTTGTAATTGTTTTCTGTATTTCAAAAGTGTCTATTGTGACATATCCTTTTTCATTTCAGATTTTAGTGATTTGTCTCTTTTCACTAGGGTAACAAAGGGTTTGTCAATTTTATTTATTTTTTCAAAGAACCAGCTTTTTGTCAATTTTTTGAAATGTTTCTTTTGTTTCAATTTCATTGATTTCAGCCCTGATTTTAATTATTTCCTATCTTCTATTACTTTTGGTGTTGGTTTGTTCTTCTTTTTCTAGGTCTTTGAGACGCAATATCAGATTGTTTATTTGTTGGCTTTTTCTTCTTTTTAGTGAATGAGCTTAATGCAATGAACTTTCCTCTTAAGAGCACTGCCTTCACAGTATCCCAGAGATTTTGATATGTTATATCACAGTTTTCATTTATCTCTAAGAATTTTTTTATCTCCTCCTTAATGTCTCCTGTTATCCATACATCATTCAATAGCACAATTTTTAGTCTCCAGGTGTTGCAGTAGCTTCTATGTTCTGTTTTATCATTGATTTATAATTTCATTCTATTATGGTCAGATAGAATACAGGGTAGTATCTCTATTTTTTTTTTTTTTTTGGTATTTGCTAAAACTTGTTTTGTGGCATAATATATGGTCTATTTTGGAGAAGGATCCATATACTGCTAAGAAAAAAGTGTATTTACTCATTTATGGATGGAAAATTCTATATGTCAGTTAAGTTTAAATTACTGGTTGTTTTATTGAATTCTATAGTTTGTTTAGTTTCTGTTTGGAAGATCTATCCAGTGTTGAAAGAGGTGTGTTAAAGTCACCCAGTATTATTGTGTTGTGGTCTATTTGATTCTTGATGTTGAGAGGGGTTTGTTTAATATACATAGATGCCCCATTGTCTGGGGCATACATATTTTCAATTGTTATGTCTTGTTGATGTATGGTTCCCTTGAGTAGTATGAAATGTCCTTCTTTGTCCCTTTTTACTAACTTTAGTTTGAAGTCCACATTATCTGATATGAGGATGGAAACCCCTGATTGTTTACATGGTCCATGTGAGTGACATGTTTTTTCCCATCCTTTCACCTTCAGTCTGTGGATGTCTTTTCCTATGAGATGGAGTCTCTTGAAGGCAGCATATTGTTGGGTCTTTTTTTTTTTTTTTAATCCAATCTGTCTGTCTGTGTCTTTTAATTTATGAGTTTAGACCATTCACTTTCTGGGTTATTACTGAAATACATTTTGTATTCCTGGTCATTGTGGTTTATTTTTGGTTTTTAACTTGACTTGGTTTCTCCTTTGATTGGCCTTTCCTTCAGTGTAATTCCTCCCTTTCCAGATTTTCATTGTTGTTTTTCATTTCCTCATCATGGAATTATTTGCCAAGAAAGTTCTGAAGTGCAGGCTTTCTCACTGTAAATTCTTTCAACTTTTGTTTATCATGGAAGGTTTTATTTCATCAAATCTGAAGTTTAACTTTGTTGGATATAATAAGATTCTTGGTTGGCATTACTTTCTTTCAGAGCTTGGTATATGTTGTTCCAGGATCTCCATACTTTGAAGGTCTGGGTTGGAAAATCTGCTGAGATCCAAATTGGTCTTCCCTATATTACATTATCTGATTCCTCTCCCTTGGTATTCTATTCTTATTCTGTATGCTAGGCGTTTTCATTATACTGTGTCTTGGTGTAGATCTATTATAAGTTTGCACATTTGGTGTCCTGTAAGCCTCTTGTATTTGATTTTCCAATTCATTCTTCATGTTTGGGAAATTTTCTGATATTATTTCATTGGAGAGATTGTACATTCCTTTGGTTTAAATCTCTGTGCCTTCCTCTATCCTGATATATTTTAAATTTGGTCTTTTGATATTATCCCATATTCTTGGATGTTCTGTTCATGGTTTCTTACCACCTTCACTGTGTGTTCAACTTTACTTTCAAGGTTGTATATTTTGTCTTCAGTGTCTGAGGTTCTGTCTTCCAAATGATCTAGTGTATTGGTGATGCTTTCTATTGAGTATTTTTATTTGATTTATTGTTTCCTTCATTTCAAAGATTTCTTTTTTTATTTTCCAGAAACTCACTCTCTTTCTTGAAGTAATCTTTTGCTACATGTATTTGTTCTCATCTCTTTATTGGAGTGATCAATTTTTACCTGTATTTGCTCTTATGTCATTTTTTAATTCACATATCATTTTAATTATGTACCTTCTGAACTCCTTCTCTGACATTTCATCTACTGTTCTGTAATTGGATCCTATTGTTGTAGAATCTTGGTTTGTTTGGGGCACTTTCCTCCCTTGTTTTTTCATGTTGTCTATGTGTCTTCCTCTCTTGCAGTGCAGATCTGAGGTATTGCTGTTTCCACCCTATAATCTTGCAGCGTACCTGCAGGTTACCAATACCTCACCTTTAAATGGGAGATCAATGTTTACAGGATCCAATGCAACCAATATGCAGCCATAAATCTACTAGCTTCTACTTAGACATTTACAGTTTTGTCGCTATGAACAGAAATGATGAATTCGGTTATCTTCTACCATATAGCCAATAGGTTTACATAAGGGTTTACAGTTTCTAATGATGGACAGATGGTGGGGGGTAGGATATGATGTTTATGAGGTAGGATGTGAGAATACAGAGGCATTAGAGTATAGGATAAGTGAAAGGGGAATCAAAAGAAGTTGGATGTTAGAAGGAGAAAAGAGAAAGAGAGGCGACCCCATGCAAGGCTCCCTGTTGCCTCTGCAACAGGATGGTATTTGTTAGCACATCTAGTAGGGATACCTCTGGTGCAACTGGGCCCCAGGGACCTTGGTGATGGTCTTCCAGGTCCTGGTTGTTGTCCCTAGATGGAAGTGGCAACGTCTCTGGTTGGTGGCAGCAGTAGCGTCAAGAGTGTAGGTACCCTGATGTTGAGTTTCCAGGCTCCAGTGGTGTCCCATGATGAAAGCTGCCCCAACTAAAGATGGTGTAGGTGGCAGCGGAGGTGACCCAAGATGGCAGTGGAGGTGTTCCAGGATGGAAGCAACCGTTGTCAGAGATAGGGCTGGAAGGATGGACTATGCAATGGCGTTGGGCAGCCTATTCAGTGATGGTGCATTGTGTTGTGCAGTGCTGCAATGGGCAGCTGCCTCGTGGCCCTGCCCGTTGTTCCACATGGTGGAGACTGCCATGTGGGAAGGACTTTGGTGTCCTTTAGTGTCCCAAGATGGAGGTTTGGGTGGAGCCACTCATTGGTGGATAGGGAACTGCAGCACGGTGTTCTTCTCTGCACTGGGAGTGGTGTTCTGCTCCAGGCTCCAGAGAGGCTGTCATGAGGTCACATCCTTAGTTTTTTGAGGAATCTCCATACTGCTTTCCAGAGTAGTTGTACTAGTCTACAGTCCCACCAACAGTGTACAAGTACCCTGTTCCCCCACAACCTGACCAGCATTTATTCTGTTTAAAATCTTGATCGCTGCCAATCCGAATAGAGTAAAAGGAAATCTTAATGCAGTTTTGATTTGCACTTCCTAGACTACTAGAGACATTGAACACTTTTTCATATATTTGTTGGTCATTTGTGTTTCTTCTTTTGAGAAGTTTCTGTTTAGTTCTTTTGCCCATTTATTCATTGGGTTATTTACTTGTGAAGTATTAAGTTTTTTGAGTTCTTTATATTTTTAGACATTAATCACAGCAGGAGCAGCAGACTGACATACTACACCTGCCATCCCAGTAGAAACAAGAGGCCACTGAAGGGTGTTAAGTAAGTAGTAGACAGGCATACAGATACAACTTCCTAACACTACGCTGATTTTTTTCCCACAGGAGGCTTTTCAACTACAGCCATGTGTCACTTAACAATGGAATATGTTCTAAGAGAGGTACCATTACATTGATTGTGTCACTGGGCAAACATCACACAGAATATTGCAGGAAACCTAGAAGAGAAATAGGTAGGTCACTGAACATGACCTCTTGATACCTTTTTATATTATTTTTGTTTTTGCACAAAATTCTCTATTTCCTAAAGGAACTGTTTTGTAATCCTATCATAAAATATTTAGCTATGCAGTGAAATTACTCATTCAGGAGGTCAAGCATTGCTTTTCCTGTATATATGGTGAAGTAAATAGTTTATCACTTCATTGTAGCACTAAAAAAAAACAACGAAAAAAATTTTCAGTTACAAAAATAGAAATAATACTGTTTTCAGTGATATACAATAAACTATTCCATGATATTTGGAATAAACATAGAGAACAACTGTTTGTAGACAATGGGCAGAGGCTGTTCATAATTGTAAACACTGAGACAAAACAAGGCGACCTATGGTTACCCTGGCTTCCTTCCTGGAAACCCTTCAGGACAGGGAGGGAATCCAGGCCAAGCAAGTGGTCTTGCAGAAGGAATAAGACAGATTGGAGTCTGGATGGCTAAGAGATGGAAGTACATTCTGGAGAGGAAGAAACAATGTAGAAAAAGGTAGACCAATAGCTCGAGGAATCTACCTAAGGCTCTCTGAGTTCTGGATGAATAGATACACTTGAATAGAAACTTCCAAAGAAAAATTAGGCAAAAAGCCAGGGGAGCTGTGAGCCCACATAGGATTAGTAAGCATTGAGTGCCAATTAGCCAAAGTGGAAGGTCTTTGTTTATGGATCAGTTGGGATATTCAGTAAATACTGGAAAGGTTCAGATCTTAAGTGGGGCTAACCTATTCTAGGGGAAGGTTTCTCTGGAATTAATCTTAACCAAGCTTAAATACAAGTCTTGAAAGGATAAAACTGCTCTCAAGAATGTACTTTCATCTCTTAGCCTTCCAAACTCCAATCTGCCTTCTCCCAGAAGACCACTTGCTTGGCCTGGATAAAAAGGCAAAAATCATCTAGTTTGGGAAGTTATAATATTTAAAGATAGTCAAATTCAACCCATTTGTTTTGCAGCAATCCCCATGATTTCTATGAGATTCCTTGTGGATCTAATAAAGGATATAAAAAGTCTAAAATTTTAACAATTTAGCAGACAGAGCTGATACCATTTAAAATACCAAATACCCCCAATTCAAAATGATATTTCTCAACTACAGATGGTACCAGAAACAAAAACAAGTAACTTTTACTTGCTAAAAGTTACTTTAGCAGCACTTTCGCAGTTCCTCTGGGCTTGTCAGAAAAACAGTAAGTAGTTCTATTACTCCAATCTCTACTACTGAGAGGGAAAGTCAATTATCACAAACAAATTTAGCGTCAAATTTTTCTTTACTCACTCCTGGAAACTTATATTTAACTTATAAATATATTCCACTTCTACAAGAAAAATTTTAACTAGCCTTTGCCATTCTTTTTTCTCATCTTTATGATTCTTTGTTCAATGCACATAAGACCTTTAATAAATAATCACTCCCATGATAAATATAATTTTTACTAGAAACTTTTATTGACAAAGTTTTAACATGTTACAAAATGTTGGGAGAAAAAAGTTAAAACACAACTGGAAAATTCTATTGAGAGAAATCAATTTACTATGCAAATTCCAGATGAATGGGTTACTTTAAACCATTCAAAGAAATAATATTTACTAAAAGCTACCATGTGCTAAGCACTATTCTAGACACAAGTATACAAAGGATTATAACAGATAAAGGCAATCAAAACAAACTTGAAAAAGAATACAATTTAGGGACTCACTCTCCCAATTTCAAAACTTACACAAAACAAGAGTAATAAAGACAGTGTAGAAGTGGCATAAGGATAGATACACAGATCAACAGAAGAGAACTGATTGAGAGTCCAGCTATAACCTCTATCTATGGCTAACTGATTTTCAACTGAGGTGCTAAGATCAGTAAGTGTTGGGACAACCAGCTACATGAAAAAGAATAAAGTCAGACTTAATCTCACACCAAATAAAATTCATCTAATATGGACCAAAGATTTAACCATTAATTTGATAGACACCTGTATAAAGATGACATAGCGCTGTAGAGGTAGCTCAGCAGCAGGGCAAGCTTAAGGCCCTGGAGTTGATCCTTAATACTGCAAAAACTAAAAAGAATATACGAGGAACTCTTCCAGCTCAGTAATAGAAAGACAAAAAATAAAGATCCTTCAATATCGATACACAATAACCAAGCACCTAAAAAGATGATCACCACCTTAAAGGATATTAAACCCAAACAGAAGCATAGTACATCCATCAGATGGTCAAAAAGTCAGATAATAACAAGTATTGGACTTGGCAAGATCAGAATTCTCATACACTGCTGGTGTGAATGCCAAAATGGTTAAGCCACTTTGGAACACATGACCGCAATTCTACTCCTAGATATATATGCAAGAAAAATTAAAACACTTCCACATAAAAACTTACGCATGGATGTATTATATTATAGTAGCACTGTTCATAAGGGCCAAAAGGTAGAAACAATCCAATGTCCATCAACTGCTGAGTGGATAAACATGTAAAGGAATGAAGTATGGCACATGCACATGAATGGAACTTGAAAACATTATGTTAAGGTGAGAAAAGCCAGTCATAACAGACCACACATTACATGATTTAATCTACATAAAATACTCAAAACAGGCCAACATCCAGAGACAGAAAGTAAATTAGTGGTCACTTAGGACTAGGAGGGATGGAAATTGGAAGGGGTTGGGCATTGTTAAAGAGTAAAGGGTTTCTTTCTGAAGTGATTAAAATGTGACTGTAGTAATGGTTGCAAGTATCTGTGAACATGATAAAGCCACTTATTTAGACATTTTTATGATGGATTATATGGGATACAAATTATGTCATAATAAAGTTATTTTTAAAAAAATAAGTAAGGGTAAGATTTCTACTCTTATAGTTCTCTTACTCTCCATGAAAATTCCAATTCCATTTTAACAAAGAAATGTCCCAGAGATACAACACTTTCGGTAGTACAGAATTCAAACACACAAACTTTCAGATTAGTACAAGTTTTCAGCACCTAACACAAAGAAAGGACTATTTCACCTATTGTTTCTTGAAGAAAATGAATAGCAAAAAACTTAGCAAACCACGATACAGATCTCTGCACAGCCTAAACAACTCATTTTAATCACCCATATTCAAATTCTGAAAAGTTAATTTGAAAAGCACCAAAAACCTAGCTGATATGTAAAAAGACAATCCTACTTACATTAAAACAATGGGAGGGGGAAGCTTATGCCAGGTTCTACCTTAACTCTCATTTAAATACCATTTCCAGGGAGAAAGTCTTTATCAGGTACATAAGGTATAAAATTCAGTGGTGCAAAAAGGAGTCCAAACTTTGTTTAAGATGCCTAAAAGGAAAGGGCACTTTGTTTTTTATTAGTTCATTCATCCTCAGAAAATGAGAGCATGCTGAGAATGTAAAGGAAGAGATGCCCAGAATTAGTAAGACTATTAGAAACGTCTTGGCAGTGATAACTCACTGGAACCACTCTATTCTTTCCACCTAGGTATCTACCCAGGGCCTACGTGCACAACTACTATAGCAAGGTTTAGAGAAATGTACAAACTGTATTTATAAACATTTTTATAATTTACAGTATACAATATTTCACAAGAAAACAAGTCTGAAATTATTTCCTTTAATTTTATGTGCTAGAGTTTCTAGCTTTAAAAAAATGGAAAAGAATTTCAAAGGAACGATGCAACTCTGTGGGAATATTTGAAACTTCAATATTTTAAAAAATAAGCCATATTGTAGTATAGTTTGAAGTCTGGTATCGCTATACCGCCTGATTCACACTTCCTGCTTTGCAATAGTAACAAAAACAGCATGGTACTGGTACCAAAACAGGCGGGTGGACCAATGGTACAGAATAGAGGACACAGAAACCAATCCACAAAACTACAACTATCTTATATTTGATAAAGGGGCTAAAAGCATGCAATGGAGGAAGGATAGCATCTTCAACAAATGGTGCTGGGAAAACTGGAAATCCATATGCAACAAAATGAAACTGAATCCCTTTCTCTCGCCATGCACAAAAGTGAATTCAAAATGGATCAAGGAGCTTGATATCAAATCAGAGACACGCTGTCTGATAGAAGAAAAAGTTGGCTACGATCTACATTCGGTGGGGTCGGGCTCCAAATTCCTCAATAGGACACCCATAGCCCAAAAGTTAATAACTAGAATCAACAAATGGGACTTACTCAAACTAAAAAGTTTTTTCTCAGCAAAAGAAACAATAAGAGAGGTAAATAGGGAGCCTACACCCTGGGAACAAATCTTTACTCCTCACACTTCAGATAGACCCCTAATATCCAGAGTATACAAAGAACTCAAAAAATTAGACAATAAGAGAACAAACAACCCAATCAACAAATGGGCCAAGGACCTGAACAGACACTTCTCAGAGGAGGACATACAGTCAATCAACAAGTACATGAAAAAATGCTCACCATCTCTAGCTGTCAGAGAAATGCAAATCAAAACCACCCTAAGATACCATCTCACTCCAGTAAGATTGGCAGCCATTAGGAAGTCAAACAACAACAAGTGCTGGCGAGGATGTGGGGAAAAGGGTACACTTGTACATTGCTGGTGGGACTGCAGATTGGTGCAGCCAATTTGGAAAGCAGTATGGAGATTTCTTGGAAAGCTGGGAATGGAGCCACCATTTGACCCAGCTATTCCCCTTCTTGGTCTATTCCCTAAAGACCTAAAAAGAGCATGCTACAGGGACACTGCTACATCGATGTTCATAGCAGCACAATTCACAATAGCAAGACTGTGGAACCAACCTAGATGCCCTTCAATAGACGAATGGATAAAAAAAATGTGGCATTTATACACAATGGAGTATTACTCTGCATTAAAAAATGACAAAATCATAGAATTTGCAGGGAAATGGATGGCATTAGAGCAGATTATGCTAAGTGAAGCTAGCCAATCCCTAAAAAACAAATGCCAAATGTCTTCTTTGATATAAGGAGAGTAACTAAGAACAGAGTAGGGACGAAGAGCATGAGAAGAAGATTAACATTAAACAGGGATGAGAGGTGGGAGGGAAAGGGAGAGAGAAGGGAAATTGCATGGAAATGGAAGGAGACCCTCAGGGTTATACAGTGGAGGGGGTAGAGAGAGAGGAGGGGAGGGGAGGGGAGAGGTGGGGAGGGGGGAGGGTGGAGGATGGGAAAGGCAGCGGAGCACAACAGACACTAGTATGGCAATATGTAAATCAATGGATGTGTAACTGATGTGATTCTGCAATCTGTGTATGGGGTGAAGGTGGGAGTTCATAACCCACTTGAATCAAAGTGTGGAATATGATATGTCAAGAAATTTGTAATGTTTTGAACAACCAACAATAAAAAATTAAAAAAAAATAAAATAAATAAAAATAAAAATAAAAAAATAAAAAATAAGCCATATTAAAAGTTCAACTGGTGAAAGATATTCCTTAACTTATAAAAATGTCTCATTAAAACTGGCAAGAAAAACTTTAAGTTACCAGTTAAAAAAATAAATCACAAATATTTAAATAGCAATAAAACATGAAAACTGTTCCACCTATGCAAGTAATCAGACACCTCCATTAAAACAAGACAGCTCTTTCTGGCCCATTAGATTAGCAAAAACTTTTTAGTAAGGCCCAAAACTGGGAAAAGGATAGCATGGTAAGCACTACCTCTGACCTGCACATTATACCACCCTGGCACAAGAACTCCTTGACAACAGGCTTTACCAGCAGACTGACTGTGAACCAAGAGGTCCCCTGCAGTGCTCTCTAGAGCAAGAAAAGAGTAATGATTTAAATGGTTTGACATTTTTACTACATGGTAAATGCTCACAATATATTCAAATAAGACATTGTGCCCACTTCAGCCTCAAAAACCTCTTTCCTGTCCCTGTATAATCCACTTGGCATCATTCTTGTGCTCTCTTATTGATGTAATCAACTATCATTTAAAACTTTTACCATATCTTTTCATATTTATGTCAAAGGAGAGAGTATATATATAAAATGGAGAACTAAAGACTCCAAACTATAACAAATATGGACTTGAGATGTGGTTCTAGGTACTCTGTCCTAAAACATCTCTTAAGGCCTCATATTTCCCATCTGAAATGCACATCGATTTTTTAAGTTCACTGCAGTAATTACATAAAATAATGGTATACTGCTTATATGATGACACAGGAAGATTATGCACATCACTATTCTTGCACTAAACCATGAACTACAAAGTTCCCTCTACCCTACCTTTTCTCCTCAACTAAAGTACAGACACTTTGAACGCACGACATGCCTTATTTTAGGCTTCATTCATATAATAAAAGATGACCTATCTGGGAAGTATAAAACTGTTCAAGAGACATCCCAACAAAAAAGAAAAGAAATGGAGGAAGAACACAGAAGCCTGGGAACGGAAATTGAGCAGAATTCCGTGTGGATGGAGACTACTTTAAGAGGAAAGGGATTCAGCAGGACTAGCTGATCTGGACTTCAAGCTGACTACCTATGGTTCAAATCTGGCTTCTGAGGAACAGCAAATCTGTGTTCGGATGCGAATCAGGGTGACATCACTAATATGGCCTCTCAGACATTCATGGGCTCCCTACTCAGCTTAATCTGAGGGTGGGATGATCTAAACTCAGAAAACTCCCTGGGCCTGGTCATTAGGCAGAGCCAACCTTTACTCTCAGTGAAAAGCTGGAATGGGAAGTCAGACTTCATGCTAAGATGCACTCACAAGCAACCAGTGACTACTAGTTGGTATAGTTAAATTTCATTCCTATGGCCAGGCTGATTACTCTCCCTTTATAGTAATTATTCCTTGGTAAACACATATTCTTTCCTTTTTTTTCCCCCTGTTAGATAACACTCAGATATTCAAACAGCTGAGTAAAACCAGAGGGCTTTTTTTTAAAGTAAAATCTCAGTTCCAGGTTAAGTTTCATAACGAGTATTCCTGGCATTCCTGAAGTATGTTTTCCCAATTTATTTCTGACATCCTAATTCTTTAGACAAATGAATATAATAATAGTTTATAAATTTTTTTTTTTTGTTCAAGACATGATATCCAAAATTAAGTGTGTAAAGGAAGCAAAGCTTGAAAAGATAACCAATACAAAGTTGTATTTCTACTTTGCCAAGCAAAGATATTGTTTTTATATGTTTACATAAAATCTGTTGCCACCATTGTTTCAAGAAAGTCCCACAATTTACTCCTGGAAAATAAGTTTGACTTCATTGGGGGGGGAAAAAATCACTACACTGTCATTTTATTTACTCCCAGTTAACTTCAGTATTTATTTGGAAAACCTTCATTTTAGGAGTCAATTTGGATTATTCTTCCACAGAAACTGTCCTTAAAGGCATTTTACTTTAAAAAAAATTTTTTTAAACTTCCTTCCAATGACCCTATTGAATGGGATGACCCCTCACTCTCCACACACCTTGGCTTTCTTCTGTTGGTCTCTCCCTACAAGTGTAGTGTCAAGGCACCCACACCAGCGTTCTTACCTTGATGGCTGCCTTAATTGCACTCTCAGGGCCATACACTGTAAACACTCTGGCGAGTGAAAGGCATGCAAAGCGCATGCACATCCCAAGGTCTACCCACAAAACAAAACCTCATAACCTTAATAAGCCCTGACTCAAAAATTCAGATTTGTGAGTCTAAACACTACATAAAATGCTCTCAGAGACCTATGTGGCAAAATTCTTCTTTAAACTTTTCAAACAAACTTTAGGGTTTGAATACTTAACAAGGGCTAATGACAGTAAATAAAGCAAAGTGATTAGTAACCTGATTTTTAAACCTAAGCATACTAGTACTGTCAAGCTCCTCTGCTCCAATTAAAATAAAGGAAAGGCAGCAGCACAATTCACTTAAATGGGCAAAGACCTAGAGAAGAAATTTAATGGATAAAAATGTCTTTTAAAATGCATTTTCTAAGGTTGGGGGGGGGGGCAAATATGTTGTTGTTTTTACCTAAGAAACGTAAAAGAAATAGCCTAACATAGGAATCTTTTTTCCCCCTGCCTCTGGATTTATTTGTACAAACAGCATAGAAGGACATCAGTCCCTGTAAACAGGGCCTCAGGGGTCACACCAGTCCTTCTGTCCTCACATTCACAGAGGCTTTTACTATGGAGCATTTGCAGGGACTTGAACACCCTTGGGGGCAGGAGCTGGAACCCAAAGTGGAGTTGATGCTGGAGCAGGAGTTGCAGCTTGGGCTTGGGCTTGGGCTTTGCCTTTGCCCTGCAGAGCCTTCATCCCTGGCCATGTGGGCACAAGCACACTTCCCGTGCTTAGGATGAGCAAGCAAAGCAGGGCGATCAAGCTTGTGGCTGGTACCCTTTGGCATCTTGGGCTTAACCTCCCTAGACTTGAGAGCCTCAGCACCTGCACTCACAGCCTTGGTGTTTTTTGCCTGCATCTTGTTCAGGCCCTTCTTGTTGTGCTTCTTGACAAAATGCATATTTCTCAGGAACTTGGAGTCTGCCCCCCTTAAAAGAGTCAAATCTTTATGAAAGGGCTTTCTTGATGCCATTTCTGTGCCATTTTCGGGATTGGTTGTGTGTGGTGTGGTTCTTGGACTGGAAGAGCCATAGGAATCATTTCTAATCAAATGCAACTTGAGGCTATTTATTACACAACTAATTCAAAAAATGTTTTTAGAAAGGCATAACAAACCAAAATATATTAAAAGAATATAATCCTATAATGTTCCAATACATCCATAAACAAATTTATACATTCATTTACCAAATACATCATGGGCACATCATGGTAGAAACAATACCAGGCACCTTAGGGTTGAAGAGAACATCCAAGGTGGTTGTTACAACCCTTGAGTAGTTTGCAGTCAAGAGAAAAAAGACACATGAATAATTTTTAAAATGATAGGAAGAAATGTAAATAGTTCATTAATAAGATAGCATTTAGCCCCACAAATAAAATTTTCTTAAAATTTAAGTATATAAATTTATTTTTAACCTATCAAACTGGCAGACTTACAAACTATAATTGTAATGGCAAGAATAAACTCATATTCTTGGCAGAAATTGGCACAAATGTCCTGAAAAACATTTGACAATATAAATCAATATCTTTAAAAATAAAACATTATCAGTCAGTAAAATCCTGAACATAAAGAATAAAACAAATAATAACTAAAATACACAGACACAGTCTTTGTCACAGCAATTATTCTTCCAGAATTTTATTCTAATAAAACATCTTGAATATACATAAAGACTGAGCTAAAACAAGCTTATAATATTGTTTAAAATAGTGAAAGAAACACCTTAAAAGTCCAACAAGCATGCACAGCGGCACAAGCCTATAATCCCAGTAACTCAGAAGGCTGAGGCAGGAGAACTGCAAGTTTGAAGCCAGCCTCAGAAATTTAGCAAGACCCTGTCTCAAAATAAAAAATGAGTAGGGTTATAGCTTAGTGGTGAAGCACCCATGGGTTCAATCCTCAGTACCAAGAAAAGTCCAACAATATGAAAAATTGTGTTCTATATGTGTAATAAGAATTATGATGCATTCCGCTGTCATGTATTTTAAAAATAAAAGCAATTTAAAAAAAAAAAAGAAAGAAAAAAAGAAAAGTCCAACAAAACACTTGTTAAGATCACAAATAGCTCCCTGGAAGAGAAACCGAAATAACACACAGTGGGAATCATACACAGCTGCTTTTCAACAGAGGTTTCTACTGTAGACCATGGTTACACCCAATATCATACAATAAAAATCAGCATGTTCTTTCTACTCTTTGTCACACGGATCCAGTGACTAGGCTCATGAGGTAGAAGTCATTGGCTTTGCCATACCATACAGATCAGATTACAAGTTTAATTGAAATCAAGATTCAAGGCATATTTCACTCATTTCTAAAAACACATTTTTCCTATATCATAACATTTTTGATGTTGCATTATATCTTACAATCAGTATTTTTTTTAAAAAGCACTATCTCACAGTTTAATTGCAGTTGCTTTTTCTTTAATGATACATAAAATCATGGTGCATCTTACAATCAATGGACTATTGTAGTTGATGAAATATTACTCTCTGAAAGATCAATTTCAAGAAACATAAAACAACTAGATATGAAGTCTGTTCAAGAGTAGATGCAGCAATGTAAATATGAAGCAAAGCAATTTTTTTAAATGAGAGAAAACTTTTTAACAGGATTTCAGAGGCAATAAAGATTATGTCCAGATATTTATAATTCAATTAATTACTTCAAACTATTTGACACAAACGAAGACACTCTGTTATAAAAGACATAGTAAGCTGGGTACTCAAAACACATCACTGGTGACAATTGTGGAACTGTATCTGAGCCCTGAGCTCCTTATGAGAGTGACAGAAATTCCTTTGTGTTCCAAGGATGGCTAATCTCAAAGGACAGACATAGCCTTGATATTGAGAGATAAAATGTCCTCTACCCTTCCTCAGTGATCCCCATGTTCTGTAAAAACTCACTCTTCCTCACAATCCTCAATAATGAACACTCTTCCCATTGGTGGCCTAGGGGAAAAAAATCATCTTAACCGCCCAAGACACACTTTGCCTTTCAAGCTTTGGTGCAGGAGTCAGGAAGGCCCTGCTGCAGACCCCACTGACTTCGCCAAGTAACAAGGCTTCAGGGACCCCTCTGGGTCCTGTGACTCAAACTGTGAGTCCAGATTCTGATTAGATTATAAAATCTCTTAAACTGAGTCCCATTCAAAACTGTGCTTCAAACCTTGATCATGAGTAGCACAGTAAGAAACTAACTTTGATTCTTTCTGAGGAGTGCTTTATTTCAACTGCTGACTTCTTTGGGTTTCAGGATCTGGACATTTGTTAATCTCTACAACCAAACTAATGGGTTATAGTGATCTTATCTCTGTTGGTTAAAAGACAACAAGCATCTAGTTTGTTAGTTTTTCTTCTTGTTCATTCTGAGCTCCAATCAATTAAGAATTTCATGTCTGCCACAGTTGTTTTCTAAATGGTGAATTTTATACTTCTGTGTTTATGTTTCATCCATGGCTAAAGCTTTAAACTGACTATGTTCAAAGCATTCTCTGTGTGTCTCCATGCTTCTGTATCTGTAACTCAGAAAGGTTTATACCCCTCATTTTGTGAGTGTATATTTTCCTACCTCTAGGTAGATATCGATTAGATCATAAAATCTCTTAAAGAAGTCCTATTCTGGGTCTGGGGTATAGCTCAGTTGGTAGAGTGCTTGCCTCATATGCACAAGGCCCTGGGTTCAATCCCCAACACCACAAAAAAAAAAAATATATATATATATATATGTATATATATATGGATTCCCATTCTGTAAACCAGAATGGTTTGCAGATAAATAAGTACATCTATAAACTAAATATTCCTAAAACTCCCAGAGATTAAAGAAACTGAACCTTTAATTCAACATGAGGGGGAAAAAAGAAGTATCATACGGAAACTAACTCAGAAACAGTTTAAGAATTCGAGTTCACATGCCTGAGTGCAGTGGTATACACCAGTAATCGCAGTGACTCTGAGGTAAGGCAAAAAGATTGTAAGTTCAAAGTCAGCCTCAGCAATTCAGCAAGACCTTAAGTAACTTACTGAGACCCTATCTCAAAATGAAATATAAAAAGGGCTGGAAATGTGGCTCGGTGGTTAAGTGCCTCTAAGTTTAATCCACAATACCAAAAAATAATAATAATTCAAATCTTTAGAAAAATGAGACTAGTTTATATTGTCAATTTAATATAAACAGCTAATTTTTTCCTTGCTCTTCACTACTTACAATGTACATATAGATTTCTATTCTACTTATGACCTTCCTAAACTTATACAGATTTACTCATGGAACTTCTACTTAATGTTTAAGATTATAAAAATATAAATTCTCATTTATCCATATTGAATCTTTTTTTTGTTTGTTTTGTTTTGTTTTTTGTATCAGAGATTGAACTCAGGGGCACTTTACCATTGAGTCACATCTCCAGGCCTTTTAATTTTCAGACAAAGTCTCGCTATGTTGACCACGTGATCCTTCTGCCTCAGCCTCACAAGTCACTGGTATTACAGGAAAGCACCACTGCCACCACACCATTGAATCATTATGTTGACAAACTTTATTTCAAAAATAGTTAAGAAAGCTAAATCTTTAGATAACTTAAAACTTTAAATGATACTAGATTGAGTTATCCACTAGATACCTCGACCTAAGATAGAGTACTAGAACATTACTAAATATAATCTGTTTATATACCTTTCCTATTTTTATATGCTATCAAAAGACTATCATGAGTTGATTAATGAATACATTCATTTGGATACAAAAAGTTATAGAAGGCTCACTGAAAGGGAATTTTATTTCTCAAAGTCAAAACTGACTTTTTTAAAATAAAGTTTTCAAAAAGATCTTTTGTATCAAATATCATACTGATATAAAAAAAGCAAATTTTAGTTTTATATCAGCTTTATACTGATATAAAACTAAAATTTGTATCAAAGGTTTCTTAGATTATGACCTATTCTTACAAGAAAGTTGTAAGTTATTTTTTACTTTCTGTGTAATCTGTCTAGATAGCAAGATTCTGTGATTTATCGGCATAATCTTCTATGGTTTATGCTGACTTACTGTAGCCTTGATCATTTATGAAAAAAAAGTGTTTCATTTAGAAAATTTCTTTCCAATCATTAACTTGCCTATGTTTAAAGTTTGTATTGTCACTGAGGTTAAACATATAGCCAACTACTGTTTCTTGATGACCTTGATCCCATCTTGAAACATTTAAATCTTCTGACAACTACTGATACCTTTCCCAAATCAAATTATAAATAGTATCTTTTCTACCTAGAATTGTCTTTAAGATTTCCCAGAGGGCTCCTGGAAAATCACCCCTTTATAGGGGTGAAAATTTAAAAAAAAAATGATGCTAGAAATAATTGGGATTATTTGATATGTCACTATTGATGAATTATCAAATCAGAAAAGATGCTGAGCACTTCCTAGGTTAAGTTTGCACAGGTTTAATGTTGTATAAGTATTTCAGACACTGTTTGCTGCAAACAATTGTCAATTCTCTCACTGACCATGACACATTTCCATTTATCAGTGTCCGAGTGCTACTTTGCTTGATACTAGACAAGTAAACAACATTGTCACAATTTCAGTTGTGTTTTTTAAAGTTTCACTTGATCTCAACTTCTTTAATTTGAATCCAAGCCCTCCAGCCTCAGCCTCCTGAGCAGCTGGTTGTAGGCTTGTGCCACCATCTAGCCTAAGATTAAAGGTTTTCAGGAGATTCATATCATTTATCTATGAATTTTTATTAATATACATATATTTAGGACACATTCCAACTTAAACAATCTTTTTACTTGGTGTTCTTGATGTATTCTTGGTATATTCCAATAATGCTTGGTATATCATAAGGACTATCTTATATCTGAACTTCTTTTTTCCTCTGTAAAGATGTGTTTCCATTTTTATAAATTACAGGCAACATGCATGTTTCCTTGAAAATTGCATTAATCATTATGTTTGTAAACATTCTGTCCAAAATTGTTTTGGACTGACTTTTTTCTTGTTTCATATTGTCATAGAACCACCAAACATACTTATCAATTACTTTACTCTTATCAGGAATCCTCTTTGGGCCTTTCACTTTTGAAAATTATCAGTAGTAAGCCTGAAGCCACTTGAAGCTCTCGTGTCATCTACAGACAGGGCTTTGTTTTGCTCTGCAGCCTCCTAACAGTACTTGCAGTGAGCTATGCCAGAGTCTTGTCCTCAACAAAGAGAGGGCTGTCTCAGGGCCCATGCCAAAGGACTATGCCAGGTACTTTGGGGTGCAGGTCTTCAAGGGCATGCTTAAACAACTCTGAGAAGATAACAGTGGACTGAATTAGGATTTCTAGAACTCCAGTCAAAAAGAACATGGATTCATGAGACTGCTAATTGAAGAGAACAAGAATTACATAGGACTGAAATAACTGATACAGGATGACTGTGGGTTTTGTTTGGACTATTGTTGTTGTTATTAATGTTTATTTGCTGGATATATAAATAAACCCTTTCTTTTAGGCTACCTGCTACGATTTGGACATGGTCTGTCCAAGGTTTATGTGTTGGGATCTTGGTCTCCAGGCAACAGTACCAGGAAATGGGGGGATCTTTAAGAACTGAGGACTAGTCCTTAAGTCAAATGAAGATGGGCCCTCAGAAGGGTTAGGGTAGTTCTCTCGGGATTCCAGTCTCACTCTGCTTTTGTGCCTGACAATGATTTCTCACTCACATACATTCCCACCATTACTATCTGTCACGAACTGATGCTGCCAAGGGAGGCTCTCACCACAAACTGCGCCATGATATTTAGACTACCAGTTTCTAAAACTAAACTAAATAAGCTTCTTTATTTTATAAAAATTAGATTGCCTTAAGTATTTTGTTATAGTAATAAAAAATCAGACTAATACACTATACATATATAACATAACAATTTAGTGGACTTGCCATTGTAAATGAAATTGTCCAGAGCACCTGTTTTTCATATAAGTAAAATAACTTAATACATTTCTATAAAGAAATGTGGCACCATGTCTCAAGAACCTTAAAACTCTAAATATCTTATGACTAGAATCTATCCTAAAGAAATAATCTGGAACACAAAAAAAATTTACATAAATATCTTTATCAAGTCATTAATTACAAGTGGAATCATGTTATAAACTGCCGCAGTCTGGCTGGGCACATCATCTTAATAGCTCGCCTCTCAACCATTACTTCTGGCAAAATGACAGGGGCCATTCCGACTAGGCTGTGGCTCTCAACAATAAACCACATATTATAAATATAGTATCAAATAATTTAATTATGAGACAGATAAAAAGAATATTTGCCATTGTTTAATTACAGGAAAAGGATATAGCAGTTTGTAAAGATACACTGTATAGAAGGGGGGAAAATTACACATACTCATAGACAAAACCCAGAAAATAAATATGCCAACATATTAGTGATAAACATTTTAGATGATAGGATTATAGTTGGTTATTCTTTTACTTTTCATATTTTCCATAATGGAATTCTGCTTCTTTCATAACCAGAGAGATTTCTGATTTACTTTAAGTGAACAGATCCCCTTAACTTTTCCGAGGCAGCAGTTGGATCAATCTGAAAAAACACTACTTTTAACTATACCATTTAACATTTAAAAAAAGAAAATAGCATTAATCTAAATAAAAATACATTAAGTTAAATGAACAACTTAAAAAGGACTTCCAAGGAGAAAGACATCTAAACAAGTAGTTTAACCAGTAGTAAGTATTACACTTCTTAATTCAGTAGCATGATTTATGATCTTCCAAAAGCTAGTCAGAATTCCAAACTCTTGTAAGAATAATATGCAAAATAAGTCACAATGGAAGCAAAAAAAGGGAATTTGGAAAAGCTGAGTCCCCAAACACTTTTTTTTCATTTCTATGCCTTCTGCAGACATGGGGTTGGAAGTCTTAATAACAGATTATTGCAGCTATTTTAAAAATGCATCTAGCTTTAATGCACATTTGATGGCTTTTTAAGGAAATTTATTTGTTGGATATATAAATAAACTACAATGGGATTTCCCCTTTTTTACCTAAACCAAAAAAAAAAAAAAAAACCACAAGTGTAATTATGATGCTCATACCTACTATATAAACGGTATTGTTTCACTAAATCTTAATTACAACCTAGAAAGTATATGCTATTATTATTTTTGCTTAAAAATAAAAACAGACTGAGAAAGGCTAAATAACTTTCCCCCAATCATACAGCTAGTAACCAAAAAGTGATTCAAAGGCTCATACTGAAGCCTATGTTCTAACCAGTATGTTCTCTGCCTCCTCCATCCAACAAGCATCAGCGCAGAGAGAGCCTACTGTGCCAGGAATTTGGATATGAAATTAAGCAAAACAATGTCCCTATTATTAGTTTCATGTGTACTGATGGCAAAAGACATCAGTAAGATATAGACATCAAAACAGATATAAGCACAAATTACTGCAAATGGGGCATGCACCGTGACACAAAACTATAGGGGGGCTCTACAGATGTAAACAGAAGGACCTCCAATCTATGGGAAGCGGGAGATATCAAGGTTGACACTAAAGCAAGCATTGCTTAAGAGAAGATCTGAAATGAAACTGCCCTCCCCTAACAAATACCCACACACACCACACACACACACACACACTCACACACATATGCATGTGTGTCAAGGAAAAAGGAGTTCCATTTTTTTTTTTCAAGGACTACGCCATTTTGTTTTAGAGGAAAATGAACAAATCATCTAAAGCACTCACATATTCCAACCCTAATTCTACCCTAACTTAATCTCAAATTCTACACTGGTCTTGTGATTCCTGTAGTGTAAGCACAAGCAGCAAAAGGGTGAGACAGGCTAAGATGCATTCCTACTCCTGCCTTCAGGGAACAAACAATGCTGGTTTCAAGGAAAAAGTATTCAGATTCTAATCTTACCTAACTTCTTTAAAATTCCTTTTGACCATTTAGTGGATGTATACTGTACTTGTTCTTCTGACTCAAGTCTCAAGGGACAAGGCACAAAGCATGACAGCATCCTTCCTTTTCAGCAGAACCATGTTTTTTAAGCCAAGGGTTAAAAACCATTTATGGGTAGTAAAATCAATTTAGATCATGAAGGACACTTTTTAATAGAACAGAGTAAGAATTATCAGAGTGCATCACATATTGCAAGGTCAAATATTATTTCACAGGTTTTTATTTTAGCTGTACAGCACACAAATGCTGTTGCGAAATACATTTCTTACTGTAGTCTCAATCACCATGATTTTAAAACCAATACCACTGACAGATATTCTAATCTTAACTCCTGCTTGCACTAAAGACAGCACAGAAAAGAATAACTTATCTAAAAAGGTTTGAACAATGGCTCTTTATTCTGTGAACTAAAGGTTCATGGAGGAAAAAAAAAAAAGTTGTGTATAATAAGCTTGGGATTTCTCTTTTTTTATTTTTTGGTATTCGGACTTGAACCTAGGACACTTTACCACTAAGTTACATCCAGCCCTTTTTATTTTTTAGGTGAAGACAGAGTCTCACTAAATTGCTTAAGGCCTTGCCAAGTTGCTGAGACTGGTCCTGAAATTGCAATACTTCTGCCTCAGCCTCCTGAGCTGCTGGGATCACAAGGAGAAGCCACTACAGCTGGCACAATTTCATTTTTTTCCTCAACATAATTTTTCCTCTGAAAATGAATCCTTCCCCTCTACTTGATCCTAAAAAGTCAAATTAATCTAGAGAAAAAAAAAAAAACAGCATTGCTCAGTGGCAAAGTACCTGCTCCTGTGGACCTGAGCTGGAGCTGGGCTGGGTGAGCCAGGTGGTTAAAGAACACCTTTGGCTTTGGTCCCTAATCAGAGCACAGGATGACTCAAGGGAAAGGGAAGCAAGAGCCTGCAGACCTGATTGTAAGCTGTGACCTGGGGCAGCTGCAGCCTCTCTAGGCAGGTTTCCTCACCTGTGAAATGAGAGGCACAGCAGAGATGGCCTCTAAGGTCCCTCCCAGCTCTCATCTCTTGTAACTCTTGCAAGCAGTGGCTGGGAATAAATAGGGTAAAATGAACATTAAGTGTCCTACCCAGTAAGACTTGCATTGGTAAACGCGTAATTCCTCGAGTAAAAACTAAATACTTACATATTTAACAAGCTAATGCCAAAATTGTTATGAGAAAACCAAGGTAAGTTATGTTCCTACATAAGACTTTAAATTTTAAATAAAAATGTACCAAATTTTCTTTCAAAATTTCCCCCACTCAAAGACTAAAAAGGTTGGCAATTTTTACTAATTTGACATCTGTAAACTAGCTGTCCTCTATTTAGAAAGTTCCACATACAGTTATTTCAGCAGTATGGCCAAACAGTCTGCTCACATGCAGAATAGCTCCCAACAAAAACAGCAACCCCATCAGCTTAGAAGCGTCACATTTACTTTTCTCTACGGAAAGCTTACCCCTTCTGAAATAATGCTGAAATGAAGTCTGTTTATGAAATACTTTTGACAAAAAGCCTAATATATTCTTAAGAGCATGCCCTGCTACTTTATAAGTATGTGGCATCTATATGATCCAAGAGACTAATATACCTGCTGATGTCTGTAAAATAGGATAAGTGAATGTGCTCCTAAGTCAAAATAAATTTTCATTTTGCTTGTTTGTGAATAAATATTAAAAGGCACTCTGTTACCCAAGCCTGAGGTCTGTAGGGATCTTAGACGGTACATATCTCATTTCTTCCAGCAGAATAATGTTCACATAAAAATAAAGTCATTTCAGGGTTGGAGTTGTGGCTCAGTGGCAGAGCACTTGCCTGGCCCGTGTGAGGCACTGGGTTCGATCCTCAGCACCATATAAATAAATAAAATAAAGGTATTGTGTCCATCTACAACTAAAAATATTTTTTAAAAAGTCATTTCAAATATGAAAAAGGAGAAGGCATTTTAATATAACATGCTGAGAAACACAATTATAGATTTTAAATAATAGTTCTATAAATGTAAAAAAAAACATCAAAAAGCAAGACCTTTTTCTGTTACTACTGAAGTTGTTTCTAATCTGCAAATTCTGTTACCCACATGAGCTAAATAACTAAAGAACACCAGCTTGCTACATTCAGCTCTGATGTTGAGACACCAAAAACAAATAAAATTTAAGTTCATTTAAAATTTGGGAATCTCATCTATTTCAATTTTTAGTAACAATTCAAAATAAAGGAGACTTAAAAGTATAAATGTACTACTTAAGAAAATGAAAATCTATAATTAGATTTTCATTTTAAAATAAAACATGTAACATGTTCATCATTTTAAAAAATTGGGGGAAAAACTGGCATGTAACCCTTCACTTTTTACTTTTTTGATGCATGTGGATACTTTTAAAAATAGAATCATACTATTAGTTAGAATTTTAAGAAGCCCAAGTTCATAGTTTAAGAAAGGAAAATTAGTTTGTATTGACAAATCAAGAAAAAAAAAATATAGCATAAGAGGCAACTAACTGGTCAAAGACCTCTTTCAGTCTCACTGCTTTTCTCTGGGGGTTAACATCACTGGCTGAGAGACCACACAACTTTTCCACGACCGCAGCTTCATGTCTTCACAAAACATTTCAGTTATTAAAATGAGAATTGCTCCCTCCAGCTCCAATATGAAAAACCCTAGGAAAGAACCCTATTACTCTGGCTTGGATCAATGTCCATTCCTAGAGCCAGGAGTCTGTAAGAAAAGGCAGCTCCAATTTGTACCATGTAGCTGCAGTAAAGACAGGGATGCTTCCAAGTGGAGGAAAAGAAAGGTAGGGAGGGGGCTGGGGATGTGGCTCAGGGGTAGCGCGCTTGCCTCGCATGCGTGCGGCCCGGGTTCGATCCTCAGCACCACATACAAAAAAAAAAAAAAAAAAAGATGTTGTGTCCTCCGAGAACTAAAAAATAAATATTAAGAGAATTCTCTCTCTCTCTCTCTCTCTCTCTCTCTCTCTCTCTCTCTCTCTCTCTCCCCCCCACTCTCTCTTTAAAAAAAAAAAAGGTAGGGAGTAGGACAAACTGGTGGAGAAACAGGTTCTCAAATCTGGATTGCTAATTCTGTTTGTTTCTGTTGGGTTTGTTGTTGTTGTTTTGTACTAGAGACTGAATCCAAGGGTGCTTTACCACTGAGCTTTTAATTTTTATCTTGAGACAGGGCCTCCCTAAGCTGCTTAGGGCCTTGCTGAATTGCTGAGGCTAATCTCAAACTTGCAATCCTCCTGCCTCAGCCTCCCAAGTCACTAGAATTAGAGGCGTCTACCTTATAGCATGCCTGGCTATAAATACCAAATATAGATTACCAAATTACTGTTTGGTAATCTGCTTTTTGCATGTGAGGGTTATATTACACAGTTGGAAGTACTTGAGAATCTTAAAAAAAATGCAGTTCCACCTAAAAAATATGCATCATGAATATTTTCCCATGCCACTAGATATTCTTTAAAAACATAGTTTTTAATAGGTGTACAGAATTCTCATTTTTTAACTTGATGACTTTAATCCAGAAAAACCACATACGATCATAATCCTTTTTGAACACAATATTCAAAAAGTTGTATGCAAGCACCAACCACTGACATCTTAGTCACACCTTTTTCAGAAATTATGCCAAAGGATTCTTCATGGGAGGTAGGGAGGTAATGGAAAGAGTAGAAACAATAAGGTGATCCTCTGAGACATATATTTGTAAAATTCTACCATACCACTGAAGGCTTTCTTACATAAATATCTTGAAGGGACAAGGATACAACATACCCTAAATCAAAGCATGAAAAGCAAGGTCTGTCATAACTTAATTAAAGTAAGACTGAAAATTAAAAATAAACACACTATAGGTCTAGTACAGTGGTGCATACCTGTAATCCCAGCAACTCGGGAGGCTGAGGCAGGAGGAACTCGAGTTCAAAGCCAGCCTCAGCAACAGCAAAGAGCTAAGCAACTCAGTGAGATCCTATCTCTAAATAATATACAAAATAGGGCTGGGGACATGGCTCATTGGATGAGTGTCCCCGAGTTCAATCCTTGGTATCAAAAAAATAAAATAAATAATGATAATAATAAACAAGGGAAGCAGGCGGAGTGGGAGGATAGCCAGAGTGAAACCTAGAAAAATTAAAACCTAAGAGTTAGACTTTGTCTCCCTGTGTCTTATACAAAAAGCAAGGGCTGTGCCAATCTCCCTAATCTACTACCATTAGTCACTTAGAACGCTCAACTGATTTTCCTTGCTAATGTCATTTTTACCAATCCATCTCTTAATTATACTTCGGTCTTTTACAGGCAAGGGAACATACTGACAGTCACTGCACAGCAGCATGTCTGAGAAGCTGAGGCCCAGTGAACGGACCTTGTTCTTCCTGCCAAGGTGACGCAGCTTATCATGGCCTACAATTGTCAACCAATCTCCTTTTCTGACATCTCTTCCATTTTCTTTTTAAGAAAGTATTTCCAGCAGAATACACACCACCTGGTCAAATGAGAAGGCTAAGACAAAAGGACACTAGGAGTGAAAAGATAATCACTAAGGAATGAGGAATTACTAAGCAACAGGAAGTTATTAAGGCAAGTGTATCCAGTTAAGTGTCAAGACCTTCACAGCCCCAAGTTTCAGTAGCTCAGAACAAGATTTACAAGACAGTAAGAGAACATACAGGAGGGGAAGTAGAGCAACTTCCAACAATCCGGCAATTAAAGGGAATCAGAATGGAGTCAACATAAAGTTTCTGCCCCCACTGGAGTCCTCTGTTACTGCTGCCTGGTGACTCCTTCTCTGTCAAAAGCCACCTCACCAAGGGCACCTACTGTTACACTGGTCTAGAGGCACATCCAACACCAACCCTCCGTGGACAGCTTCTCTGATGGTAAGCAACATCCAGTGTCAAGACTGAAACAAGCAGGCTCAAAGTAAGCATTCAAGTTAGAGAGAACAATTTGCTTAGAGTGTTGATATTCAAGTACTCTTTTAGTAGTGAAACCCATTTTTTCAAATGAACTCACAAGAACCCATTATATAAAATAATTGATTAATAAAAGTTCACTGACATATAAGGTAAGTAAGAACAATGAAGTCATTTTTAACATAAATATTTTAAATGAAATGTTAGACAGGAGCTTTACATCAGACTTAATATTCAATTTGTTGTGTTTTCTTCAAGTGCACAAATCCAAGAAATCACAAAGATAAATTGTTGCAAATGATTTCTAATTGCTCTCCTAGTCATTTCAGGATCCTCACAGAACTGACCCAGAAGCTTGAAAAAGAAATTATAAGGAATGTTGACTTCAAAGCTTAATCACTAATAACAACAGCTGTCCTTATTAGAAGTTCTTTACCAAAAATAAGGACAAGAAATATCCACGACAGACAATAAGCTTCATGTTATAATCAGCTTTTTTGCTGCTGTGACTAAAAGGACGGGACCAGAACGACTGTAGAGGAGGAAAGATTTATTTAGGGGCTCACAGTTCAGAGGTCTTAGTCCACAGAAGGCCAGCTCCATTTCTCAGGGCTCGAGGTGAGGCTGAACACGGCAGAAGAGTGTGGTGGAGGAAAGCAGAAAGAGAGACTCCACTCCCCAGATACAAATATATGCCCTAAAGCCATGCCCCCAATGCCCGCTCCTCCAGTTACCACTCATTTAATCCATCAGGGGATTAATTCACTGATTGGGTTTAAGGCTCTCACAACTCAATCATTTCTTCTCCAAACTTTCTTACATTGTCTCACACAAAAGCTTTTGGGGGACACCTCACAGCCAAACCACAACACAGTAAAACTACAACAGAGTACTATCACTTCTCAACCTGTTGTGTTCTTCATTAAGTCACTTCGTAACTCTTGTCAGAAGGAACGCACACACCAGGCAGATGTGATGGGCTAGATGGCATCTGCAGTGATATCTGCCACAAAACCTGGGAGGCCAACACGTACAGGCCTGACTTCTACAAAAGACCTGTTAATACAACCTTCCTAATCAATGACAGACATAAAGTAGATGAACAAGGATAGCTTTATCCTAGCCTATCACAAACCAGGTAACCTGGTAGCACAAATAACCACATTATTGGTCTCCACTGTGCCAAAAAGTGGCATTTAGCACATTCTCAATATAAACATTGAGCTTCTTCAAAATAGTTAAAAATATAAAATAAATTCAAATAAACAACTGGGGAACTCATGCCACATCTCTTTATCAAAGATTGACAAGAAGTCTGTCAGAGGTCAGCTCTGGAGTTGTGAAGAGAAGGTGGTAACAATGAGGGCATAATAAAGGCAAAACAACAGCTTTATCAAGTAATCTGCTTCACAGATTTGCTTTTGTAAAATTAAATGCAATGTTGCTAAGAAAAATATTTCTAAGATCTTTTTGTTCCGTACACTGCTGTTCACTTAAAGTTGGATAAAGCCCATTATCCTGACCTATTTTTATTATAACAAAGAGAGAAACACCAAGGTTTCTCTTCATCACGGAAAAGCAGCCATTTTTTCAGCACATTTTTGCTTCTTTGCCCTTTTCACTTTTACCTCTGAATGTTCAGGTCCACTTTCCCAGAATAGAGTTCAACAGCATGTTAACTTCTGGTGTGTGGATAAGGAAATCACACCTCTTCCTCACTCTGGGTCAGGCATGGCCTATACAGCCTGGCCTTTACTCATTACCAACTGTGAACTCTGGGCAGGATACTTAACCTTTGTGCCTCAGTTTCCTCCTATGTAAAAAAGAGACAATAACAGTTCTACCTCACAGGGGTGTTGTAAAGATTAAATGAGTAATTTAATAAGTGTTAAGAATTTTAAGCAATTAATAAGTGTTCACAATTATCATTTTTTAAAAAAGCTTAAAGGGATCAAAATTGCTCAGAAATTGAATTAACACATATAATAATGTAACAAAACTTCTAAAGAATGCTAGATAAACTCAAAAGTAATTCTCATTACACGCTATACTGTTCTTTATTAGAGAAGTCGTTCTTTATATTAGAGAAGTCTGTTCTTTATACAGAGGTATCTTAGAATTAAGAAAAGTAAAGTAACAACAGCTTTACTGAAAATCAAACTGGTTTGGGCCAATTCAGTGAGGACAACCAAGAATGTGTCTCCTGTGTTCAGTCCTAAATATGACTACATATTTGTTTAAAATTTCCTTAAGCAGGAAAAACAGAAAGAGCACACCTAACTGCCTTATTTCTAGAACTAAATACAGCAAGATAGTAAGATGGGAGGTGCTGTCAGTATTTTCTTTACAGGGGACAGGGGGCAGTAGTTTGCAAATTTACTCTGTGATGCAAAGGACAGTGAGTAAGAGGGCATTTGGACGCACAAACAGGCACATAAGAGGGAAAATCTTAGCTGTGGTGCATTTATTATCCCAATCAAAAAAATAATGACATAAACGTAATTAACAAAGTCTCTGTGGAACAATGCTCTGCATAGCAAAGTTCGCCTCAGAGCTTCCAGCGGTGGCAAAGTTTCTCACAAATCAATGCTTACTTTATTTGCACGTGCGAGCAACAATCTGCACAGCGCTTCCCCCACAGGACACTAAAGGGCCCTCCAAGAGGCCAGGCGACTGCACAGTCCCAGCGCAGTTTCCCCGCAAAAGAAGCCGGCATCTTCCGGGGGCGCGGTGCAAACCGAGGGAAGGAGGGACGCGCGGGGCGCCAGCCGGGCGCACTGGCTTCCCGAGCGGCTCCCTCCCTCGGACGGGGGCGGAGTGAGGGGCCACTGCGGTTCGGCCAGCGGAGAGGAATTCGGCGCGGCCNACAGCGGGCACTGGGGTGCAGAGCTGGACTGTGCGGCGTGCTGGGCGGCCCTCGGGGCGCGGGCGCGAGCTCCGAGGACACCCGGAGAGGCGGTGCTGGGCGTCTGGGGGGTAATCGAGGACTTGCAAAGTGCTTGGTCGTTTGAGCCAGTGGATCGCCGCCGCCGCCGAAGGTCGGGCCGTCCTGAATCCCATCTTTCGGAAATAGGGATGATGTCACCCGGGCGCGCGCAGCGGAGGGATGAAAGCGCGGGCCTTCGCCGCGCTGGTAAAACTCAGCTTCCTGAGACCGGGAATAAGTTTACGGAAGCTCAGGCCATGGAGGGGACCCTCACATCAGCGAGGCACCGAAGACCACTGGTCACCCCAGCGCGGGGTTCCACGTGGACCTTCCGGAGACGCGGACCGCAGCGTTCCTACACTGAAGGGGTGAAAGAAAAAAGAAGCTCTAAAGTTTACTTTAGGCACATTGAAAACTTTTGCAATTCCAATGCTTCGTTTATCCTTAGAGACCACGTGGGTCTTCACAGCTTTAAGTTGCAAACATTTGCAAAATTTCCTATGGAGTGAAATCCAAAGTCAATTTTAAAACACCATCCTTTAAACAAGTATGTTCGCCTCTAGTCCTTCAAATGCGCTGTTAAAAAAAAAAAAAAATCGGTTGAGCCAAAGCTCAAAATATGTAAAACATAGTTCTGAACAAATGTTGGTAAGAAAACTGGCCGAAACAAAACGTTTAAACGTGATGAGGTAGGACTTAAAGGTCAGCTGAGAAGATAACTAGGTTGCACTCAAAAGATTCCAAAATTTATTTGTAGCTAAGTTGCTTCCTTCAGTTTTATTACAAGAGTCTGTATTTTTTTATGACCAGATAGTGCTGAATTTCTGAATTGATGTTCATCTTATTTTTTCAACAACACGTATTCAACAAGTACTTGTTAAATGCATACATGAGGACTGCTGAAGATAGAGCATTGATCAAAACAGACCAAATTTTTCCCTAATAGAGCCAATAACCTTATGATAAAAGGAGAGAAAAAAACAAACGAGTGTTTAAGGAGAGTAAACTTTTTATCTTAATAAAAACCATATTATTTCTTAAATCACTAATTCCCTTTTGATGTGTGAAGAAAGTTCTGCAAATATTTCCCACTTTCTGTAATTCTAGTTCTCTAATTTTCTTTTAAAATTTGCTGAGCCTGAAACCCTTCTGAGAAGGCATATTAGAGATTTAAAAACTTAAATAGTTAAAATAAACCCCTCTCCTCTAAGAAGCTCTGTACTGTGTACTCTTCAGGGCTTGCATTCCAGTTAACTGTGACTACCGACTGTAAGATAGCTAGAGTGCACACAAGTACATCCAGATCACAAGACACTGGCCAAATGTAAATCAGCTTTGAGAGACCTATGACCTTTTTTCACCTTCCACTTGAGGGTTCTATTTTAGCCAGATCCAAACAAATTTTACATTTAACTAATCAGATAATGCAGCACATGGAGAAACCTAAGTGGTACTAAACAGGCAATTTAAGTGCAGTGACTTTGACCTACCTCCACACTGGGTCCAGTCCCACTATTTCCCTAGCCTCCCCTCTTGAAGAATTGCTTCTCCCTGTATACTCAAGACCAAATTCACAAGACTGTCTCCCCAGGCCTCCCCTCTCCCCAGGGCTCCAGACAGGCCTTCACAGCATCCACCCCCAGTTACCCAGGGTTCCTTTCCTTCCTTTTCTGCCTTTTCCACTGAAGTGTATGTCCCTTCAGGACAGATGCCTTTCTTTGTTCTTCTGTGGTCTACCTAGCCACCAAGAATCACTAGTGCCCAGCTAGTGTCTGACATATAGCAGGAGCTCAGTTAATATTGTTATGACAGAGTTAAGGACATGCCATCTCAAAATATGCAACTGGTATATTGATTATTTCAGTCTTTTTGAAGTCACTTGACTTCAGAAAGGACTATTTGACCTAACATTTCCTACAGGCAGCAAAACATGAAAATTCTTTTTTTTTTTTAAAGAGAGAGAGAATTTTTTAATATTTATTTTTTAGTTCTCGGCGGACACAACATCTTTGTTTGTATGTGGTGCTGAGGATCGAACCCGTGCGCTACTGCTTGAGCCACATCCCCAGCCCAAAACATGAAAATTCTTTAGGGAAAGCGATCCTTCACATAGCAGTGCTGGAAAACAACCCTTGATCACCTGAGACTGGCAGTGGGGCTCAGTGCACCTAAATAAACACACTCTGAAGTGACTCTAGTTTTCCACCAACTTCTACAGACCCTCCCCCATTTTATTTCAGTTAAATCCCTAGAATTTGCTACTCTAGTCTATATGCCATCTGTCCTGTCTTTCCCTAAAATTTATTATTCTTTGTCTAAAAAGTATAAAAGCATCATACTTTGGTCATTCCTTTGAACTTTACTCTCTTGTCAAGATCCCCATATACATGTACAATTTTTTTTTAATCTGTGCTTTTCTCTTGTTAATCAGCTCTTGTATTAATTGGGTTTCTTATCCAGCCAAGTAAGAACTAAGAGCCCACATAAGAACTAAGGAAGATACAGAGACCATTGTCCTCCTTACAGTTACATTCATCAAGGAGGTGCTTCTTTTAACATTAATGAGCTACTCTCATAATTAGGTTTTCATCTCTAAACTTATGTCACTATTTAGCACATGGCTGGTCTCTGCCTTTAATTTTGTTCTTAAAAACAATGGCAACAAAATCTTCAAAGAATTGCTTCTCCCTGTATCCTTAAGACTGAATTCACATAGCCTTTATTGAATTTCTTTTAAAAAATGAATTAAAAGCTAAAATTCGGGCTGGAGATGTGGCTCAAGCGGTGGCGCGCTCGCCTGGCATGCGTGCGGCCCGGGTTCGATCCTCAGCACCACATACAAACAAAGATGTTGTGTCCGCCGAGAACTAAAAAATAAATATTAAAAAATTCTCTCTCTCTCTCTCTTTAAAAAAAAAGAGATGTTAACTTCTGTTAAATGCTTTAAAAAAATAAATAAATAAATAAATAAAAATAAAAGCTAAAATTCTCCTAAAGATCCAGTTTACATGGAGGTACATAACATTCTTAACTTTGCTTATAATTAGTTGAAAGTCCAATTTTGACACATACTTGAATCCAGTTACATATTCATATGTATGTGTTTTTCTGCTTTCCCTAAAAACTAACAAACCTTGAACACAGGCTACCATTATTTAAACTATTGGATGTACCTATCAGTGCAAAGAGCGTTGTTATAGCATTAAGGCTGGTGTATTAGCCGAAAGTTAATTTTATGAGTTTTGTCACAAAATGATTCAAAGCAAATTTTTGTGCCAAGCTATGCAATAAATAGGGTTATGTCTTTGCTGTTTGAAAACAAAAACTCCAAGATTATGGTTTTGAACATTATTATTAGTGTGGTGCTGCATTTTACTTAAAATAAGCTTTTCCCTTTTCCCAGTGATATTCATGAAGTCTTCCACCCAGATTCCTGTGTGAACATTCAAGACTTCACCAGCCCCTAGCCCTCTCCTGTTCCCAGGGGCTCAGCCCAGCTCTGCAGTGGCAGAAAGAGTGCAGACATCCCAGTCTGTTGATGCTCACAGGGGGCCGATTCATTTTCACTCCAGCACATCCAAAGAGAGAAGACTGTGAAAGAGCAATGAAATCTTCAACTCCTCATGGGGGACTTTGACACATGGATTTTTTTTTCCCCATAATGATACAAGGACATCATTTCTACTTAGTAGTAAAACACAAATATTGGATATGAAAAAACATAATTAGTGCACTTTTTAAAAATAGTCCTTGTCATCCTTCTTGTCTGAATAGTGGGGACTTAGATAAGACCTCTACTGCTTTGTATTGTTTTTCTGAGAGGTGATTTACTTGTTTTTGTTATTTCTCCACCAGGACACAAATCAGCACTTATTTCAGACATTCTCTTCTTACACAGTATACATTGAGCCGGTGAAGACTTCAAATCATTAACAAAGAATTAAAGGTTACGTGCTTAAAAAAAAAAAAGTTATTCTTATCCAAAGGAATAAACTAACAAAGGGAAAGTGGAGTCCAATGTGTGAATAGTGAGAGTTTAGCGGAGGGTCATGTGCAGCCTGCTCACAGCCTCTTCGTATCCTTCTAGAAATGCAGGCAGGAGAAGCGGAGTGGGGGGACCCACATGGCTTCTTTCCTGCTCTGACTTCTCAGTTCACCTCTCAAGCTCCTGCCACAGCAAGGGCTGGCGAAGCCCCTGAGGGAGTCGGCTCTTGCCTGATTCTCTGTATTTCATTTCTCCTTCTGATAACCAGGTATGAAGTTGGGAGAACTGTGAAACTGCAAGTTGCAGTTCCTAAATTATCTTCAGATCCCTTCAAATCAACAGTATGTGCTTTGTGAAGGATGTGGAACGAGGCACAGAAGAGAACAGAGATGACTCGGTGCCCTGTGCCAGGGGCTTCTGACCCTCACTTCTGTCTGTCAAGGTCACTTGTTCTCCCAAACACTGTTGTGTCCTGTGGTTGGTTACATGTGTCTTTCTTTCTCAATAGCGGGCACCATTTCTGGCCTATTATTACTTCTTTAGCACATGCAATAACTCTCTGTACATAGTACCTGTTCAGCTAAATATCTGCTGAAGAAATGAACTGGATTATGTATGCATGCATGGATCTAATTGGGGAAATAAACCCAGGATGAAAATTTCTGTGGTACACGTAGACTAAGAGAAGTCTCCAGAGGCAGTTTTTTTTTTGTTGTTCTTAATGCAGCTGGTATTCTAAGAATCAGAGACTACTAAGGTAGACACATATAAGAAAGAAAAACTACACTTAAAAGTAAACATTTCAGCATGAAGGGTAAAGCAATGTACCACATGTAAGCTCTTAATGACAAGCATCTTACGAAGAACAGAAATAAACTTGATTCTTACTTACGTTGACAGTGGCTGTGTTTGTATATACACTTGACACTAACAAATACAAGGCTTTTTATATTACTGTGCTTGAAGTAAGGGAAAAGGAGTCATGGATAAATACGGAAATGGAGTTTAAAGCCCCGATTTTTATGAGGTATGGCTCTGGTGCACATCAGAAACACTTTGAACCAACAGACTTGTAACCAAAGGCCAGAAATAAATTCCAGAAAATCAGACTCCTCCTTTTGAGGTCTGCATTTTTAGCGTGGTTTTGCAACATCATGAACTCTTTGAGTTGGAAACATCCTGAGAAGCCATCAAAACTGCCCTTCTCAGAACAAGACTTTTCATAAGTCACAAAAGTGTCCCAGGCTTGAATCTTCCAGTTTCATAAGGCAATATATGCCATGTTTTTGACAACTCCCAGGCTTAGGAAATTAATGTTTGTAACAATTCCAAATCTGCCTCCCTGTTATGTCTAACCCAGGGGCCTATCTGGGACTGCATAAAATAAGTGGATTTGACACTTAAGAACAACTGTCTTACAGTTGTCTCCCAAAATGACAAAAATAAAAAGTCTTCTCCCCAACTCCCCACCCTCCAGATTAATCTCCCTCCCATGACTCCATGCAGACTTGAATTGATTTTTCTTCTCATGGTGTGTTTGAGAACTTAGACTTGACCAGAGTGGTTTTGATTAAACTAAGAGAATCTGAAATCATAACTTTAGAACTTTTACCTCAAATTCATATCTCTCTCCATATATATATATATATATATATATATATATATATATAGTATTTAAGAAAATATTTAATACTTCATTTTCCTATTTAAACAAAGGGCACTGTGTGTCTTCAACAACGAGGAGTTTAAAAAGGAGATGACTACTGTTATTTAGACTACTACTGCTCAAAATCTGAAGTGAATGTGGGTCATTTAGAGACCTTGCCAGGTAGATTCCCAATTCAGCAGGGTTGGCTGGCACCACAGAGTCTGCATTTTTAACAAGCTCCTAAGTGCTGTGGGTGCTGTGGGAAGGAACACTGTGAATAGACGCAGTACTCTGCTAAGACAGATAACAGACCCCTGCTTAAAGGGGGTGACCCAAAGAAAAGATGGAGGTGTTAAGTTCAAAGATAATTAAGCCTCGTTCCAGTGAAACTAACAGGTATGTGGTGAGTCTTGAGTTGTGGGTTCTTTGTGTCTCTCCAAAAGAGATATTGATGTTTATCTAAGCCTGTGCTGCTAGTTTTTTTTTTTGTTTTTTTTTTTCCAAATGCCTGGAACTGAGTGATTTATAAACAGTGTAAATGTATTGTTCACAGATCTGGAGACTAAAAGTCCAAGATCAAGACCCTGACAGGTTTGGTGGTCTCTGCATCCAAGATGGTTCCTCAAACATTGCTTCCTCTGGAGGGAACAGATGTTAGAAGGGACCAAAGGGGAAAAGGGACTTAGTGAGTTCTCTCCAGCACCTCTTGATACATCACACCAGGCTCCAAGTTCTAATGTGAATGTCTGAGGGAACACGAGCATTTCAATCACAGTGGAGTCCTTTCCTGGTACCTATGAAAGTGACCTTATTTGGGAATGAAGCATTTGGAGACATGAGGTTACACTGAAGCAGAGTGAGCCCTCTATTTGATATAAGTGGCATCCTTAAAGAAGAGAGAACAGAGACATTGTCACTAGTGCGGAGAGAAGGCAGAGATGTGGCCCTGAAGGCAGAGATGGAGTGTGGCCAAGGAAAGCCCATGACACAGCAGCAAACACTAGAAGCTACAAGAGCCTCGTCCACAGCCTTCAAAGAGACAACTGCCCCGCGGACACCCCAGTTTGGAATACTAAAAATAACCAAGCATTCCAGAACAGAGCCACTTCCGCGGTCTTACTCCACTCTGTCTATGGCACTTTGTTATGGCGGCCTGGGCATGGCGGAGTGGAAGGGAAGAACCCCGAGGCTCCAACTGTGTGAGCACCAGGAAGCTGTGCTGTGGCCCTCTGCGGAAAGGTGCCCTGAGAGGAGGAGGACACCAACATGACAATGACCCATGACACAAAATGTGGACCTGTGTGAGAGAGTCCCCATGGGAATGTACCCACGCAGCAGTACAGGGGTCACTTAGTAGATGCCTGCATCTTATTAAAAAACTGCTTACATTAGGATTCAGCAGATAATTTAAAGAGGCTTGGTGACTGGTTTGAAAAATAATGTAGAGACCAATGAGCCCTTCCTCTGGCTGCATGATAGAATCACCCAGGAAGGTTCTAGAAACTTTCATGCTTACATTCCACCTTCCTCCCAGATCTGCATTTGATTGGCCTGAGATGGGACCAGTATTGCTACGTCAAAAATATTCCTCATTTCATTCTGATGTCCCAACGGGGCTGAGAATCACTGTTACAGACCCAAACCTTCAAAAGCAGGGCCAACCTTGACAATGCAGTCCAAGAGTGTCCCTTCTCATTTACCCAGTGCCAAATGTGAACAGCATTCTGCAGGGTGCAGTAGGCAATACAGGGTCTAAACAACCAGCCACTGACCCTTGAGGCGAATTACTTGTGCAAATACAGACTTGCCCATGTTTAGCCTGGATGGTGACAGTCGGCCACATGGGTGCTGCTGCGCCCCTGTTTGTTTGCCTTCTCTCAAGGATCACAGATGTATACTGCCAATTGTCCAATGTCTGAAAAAAGTTGTATATCTTGTGTATATCTTTCTTAGCTATTTACAGTGGGTGGGCATGTTCCTTTGCTAGGACTGTCATAACGAAGAACCACAAACTGGGTTAAGACAACAGAAATTTGTTCTCTTCCAGTTGTAAATACCAGAAGTCCAACATCCAAGTGTGAGGGTCAGCCTGTGTCATGCCTGTCTTCTGGATCCTGGGGGTGGCCAGCAAGCCCTGGCTCATGGTCACATTGCTCCAATCTCTGCCTCTGCCACCACATGGCCCCCTTCCCTCTGTGGCTGCCTCCGTGTCTCTTTTCCAGTCTGTACTTGTGTGCAAATCCTACCTCTGAGTTACTCTCAGAGGTAGGCTCCCCTACCTCTGAGTTATTCTCATAGTTGCAATTGGATTCTTAATACAAACTGTCGTCTGTTGGTCAAAGGTCAGAAGAGCAGGACTCTGGAGTTGCCAGGGTTCCCTAGCCAGAGCCAAGGACAGCAGTCAGACTGGATGAAGGGCCACCTCCTTCCAGCATGACCTCATCTTAACTAGTGACATGCACAACAGTCCTACATTAGGCTACTTCTAAACTCGGTCACATTCTGAGGTTCCGGGAAAGGCATGTATTGTACGTAACACCATGCGACTGAGGACAGTGGGTCACTGTAGTGCTGTTACTTCAGCATACTCCAAAATAGAAGTTCTCACTTGAATTGTGAACTCTTTGCCAGAAGGACTGGCAAAAATATATATATTTTTTAATTTTAGGGCTTTCACAGGGCTCAACACTAGGGCAACTCACATTTCAAAATGCATTAGAGTCACATACTAAAAATAACCAAGCATTCTGTAAGTAACACAGGTTTCAGGGCCCACCCAAACCTTGCTGAGTCAGTCTCTGGGGATGCAGACTAGGAACCTGCATGTTCTGATGGAGGCTGGCTTTGATCCACAGTGGAAGGCTCTGGCGTAGGGTGGCACTGACTGCTCTGTTTTGCAGTGAGGCACTTTGTTCAGTTCTCATGGGATGTATCAGCCAGAGCTCTCCAGAGAAACAGCCCCAACAGCACATATGTACGTATAGCAAAAGAGAATTGGCTCACATGATTATGGGGACTGGCAAGTCCAAAATCTGAAGAGTGGGCCAGCAGTCTAGAGACTCAGGGAAGAGCTAATGCTGCCGTCTGGTTTTCAGGCAGACTGCTGGCAGATCAGATGACTGGGGGAGGTCAGTGGGTTTTGTTTGTTTGTTGTTTGTTTTTTCTATTTGGATAGCCTCTACCTATTTGAATGAGGCCCACCCACATTATGGAGAACAATCTACTTTACTCCATGTTCACCAATTTTATTGTCAGTCTCATCTAAAAACATTCTCAGAAACATCCAGAATAAAGTTTAGCCATGTAACTGGGCACTGTGGCTCAGTCCCATCGACACCCAAAATTAACCACCACATGGGGATCTCAGGGAGTCCAGCACGGGGAAAGGCCCAGGAAGGGGACAGCAGTCTGTGCACCTCAGACTTGTGTTTCTCCAAGCTTGGGGTGGGGGGGTTAGACCACCAGCCTCAGGAACTCAACATGAAAGTGCAGGCCCCATTTAGGAATTAGTGAATCAGACCCTTGAGGGACTTCCCAGGCACCTGAACTTTAATACATCTCTCAGACTGTATTAAGAAATCATAATCAAGTAAGTAATATATTTATAATTATAAATACTGTAGAATATGCTGCATGTTTATATATTTATTATATAGATATAATACATTTTTATACTGAAGGGAGTGCTTGTCTATAAATATGAAATCTAAACCTGTTAAATAACTGTTATGTAATATCATGTTTATTGGTACACTGGAAACAATAAATATACTGGTGTTCAAATCTATATAAACCAGTGTTCTTGGGTTTCTTTGCATCTTTCTTCTCTAATTCTGTTCCTAGTCCAAAGCATGTTGGCCTTGGACTGTCAGATCATCCACTTTAGCAATCATGACTGCTCCAGAACACATGTGGACCTTTCTCGGGGAGAGGAGAAGAATCACTTGGGAAGGCTGACGACATGGCTTCAGGCAGGAGGTGGCATTTGAGCAGGGCCTTGAGAGGCAAATGGGTGTCACTAAGCAAAAAAGGGTGGGAAGAGTACTGATGGAAGGGAAGGGACAGAAAACAAAGGAACATGCAGCAGCAATTGGGGACAGAGATGCTCAGATGCTCTGGGAGGCAGTGTAGAAAGAAGGGTGGGGTCAGAAAGTGATGAGTCTCAGACATGAGTCTGCACTTGTGTGCAGATCCTCAGTGGCTCCCTGACCGAGTTATTCTCAGAGTTCCAATTTTGGATTCTTAATACAATACAAACTGCCGTCTTTGGTCAGAGATCAGAAGAGCAAGATTCTGGAGTGGCCAGGGTTCCCTAGTACCACAGAGCAAGGAAGCCTGCCGAGGTGAGAGGCCCAGGCAGGGCCCCTGGTCTCTGCCCTTCCACATTGCAAGCACCGGGAGCTCAGGGCTGCAGGCTGTGCCTCTGCGTCCCACTGGCAGACTGTGTTCTGACTCATTCATTCTGGATTCCCAGCAAGAGTATTCCCAGGACCCCTTTTGCTGGTTGTTTAGGAACGTGTGTGGGAGGCTGTGACAAGACAGAGTTTTTAAGCCAAACTTCCTCAAGTCCTATGCACCCACTGGGTTGGCAAGTGACACAGGTCATCACCTCACTTGCTTCCCAGTTGGCTGAACGTCTCTGCCCCATTAGGACAGATGTGTGGAGAGTGTGCTGATTCCTGTATCCAGGTTTTGGGTTGCTCCTATTTCCCCTTTGGAAAATAAGGAACTAGAGTGCTCTTAATGTAGGAAAACAGGAATGACACATTCTCAAGAAGATTCTCCCTGACTCCCAACACTTTCTCTTCACCTTCGTTTCCAACAGGGAACCCCCTCAACAGACCCCCTGCTCCCAAACACACGCTGCACATGTGAATCCACCCAGAACATGGCTCACATCTGGAGTCCCCAGCAGCTGCCCATTGCAATCAGGCTTCCAAATTCAATGATCTCATCTCCTAATCATTAAAAAACAAAAGCAAAAAAATGTGAAAAAAAGATTCCTCTAGGATATGCCTTGCAAATCAGCCGAGCCCCTTCAGAGAAGGGACTCTTAGGCACTGTAGATTGGGATAAAAGTCGTTTTTATAAAAAAAAAATATACTCATTTTGAGTTTAAGAGCAAGCATTGGGCCAGGAGTGTAGCTCAGGGGTAGAGTTCTTTCTTGCCTGGCATTTGCAAGACTCCAAGTTCACAGGGAGGGAAGGAAGAATTGAGAGAGAGAGAGAGAGAGAGAGAGAGAGAGAGAGATATTATTATCAATATCATGGCAAAAAATGAGTAAGAAAAGAATTGAAGATGGCCATTAATTTAAATCTCTGACATTCTCATGAGTATGTTTATTGAGCTGTTAGAGAAGAATAACAGCAATTTTAGAAAGATTTTTAAAAAGATGATTCATTATCAACATTAACAGTTTCCATAATTGCAAGTTAACACCCTCCCCACTCCCACCCCTGTATTTCTGACCTCTTTCACAGCCTGGCTCCCAGTATTACTCCCTACTGCATATGAGACTGTGCTGGTTTTGCGGGGAAAGGTCGCTAGGCCTGGGAAGGGACAGTCTGGTTGGGGATAAGACAAGCAGGCATAATATTTCAGTGACGGTGTTCACACAAGTGTCTGCTCTGCTCTTTGCCCAGTCAAACCCTCCAGCTCCTGTCCCACCTGCTCCATGCTGAGGTCCTCGGCCTCTCCAGGAGCCCATCTCCCTCCTGAGTGTGGTTTTCCTGTTTCTTTTGCATTCTCTGTTACAGCCAGCACACAGAAGAGACGCAACCATCAAAGGACAAAGCCCAGGGCTCGGCCCACCAGATTTGGGAGCAACCATTTTCAGCCCCCTGGAAGCTCAGAGAGGAGCGGGGGAGCCCTGAGAGGCCCGAGTGCACCAGAAGAAATTAATGCAAAAGCAACAAGCAGGAAGTCCCAAAGGCAAAGTCAGTGGGTCCTCTACCATCACATCAAGCCCAATAAACCAACCTCTCCTGGGTTCTGAGCCTCAAATTAAATTAAAAGCACCTTGATGACCAACCCCAGGTGCCCTCAGACCATCAGTGGAATTACAGAAGAAGGGACACGAGGGATCTTTTTGAAATCTCTGTTATTCTCCTCCAAACATTTCAATGAATATTATTGCGATGAAGAAGGAGTTCCCTCATGCTTATCTTAAATTGTTGTTTCATGCTCTGATGTTAACCATCTTCTTTCCTTTGACCTATATAAGCATTTTTTAAAAATCAACTTGATCACAATCTAAAAATGCCTAAAAGCTTCTTCTATGCTTAAGAATCCAAGTGAGTCACTTCATGTAGGTGTAAGTAGCTGTCCACGTCTGGTAGAAATGGATGTCTGAACTTTACCAAGCACCACACCTGCAGCTGCCAAAAACCAACAACATCCAAGTAGAAAGTGCTGGCACTACTTGTTCTTGTAGGTTCTGAGCATTGGTGGTTTTACTGAGCTGTTTGTATTGGAGCAAAAATTTTAGTTTGTTGAAACCAATAAATCACGACAGCTGTTAAGCTTCAGAATCTTGTCAATGCCATGAGAAGAACTGGCATTCTGACTTGCAGCAGGGTGTGGAGGGCTGCCCATCCTTGGGCTCCCAATCTGCTGACAACAGAGTACATTTTGATGCCTTCATTAACTACAAAAAGTGGCCTTAGGGAAATTTGAAACACTCCGTTACAGGGACTTTCCTACTAGTTCAGTGCAAGAAGTTTCAAAATAAAATATGTAATCCCTGCAAATCAGAAGGTTTAACTAACATTCAAAACTTTTTACTGCAAATTGCCTTGAAGGAAGGCCTCAGATTTAATGTGGAAGATTTTGCTCATGATCCTGATCCCATCTATGCAATCATGAGCCAGGCTGAAACCCTCTCATTTTCTCAGACTAAACCCCATAAAGAAAAAGGTGTAACTGCACCTCTCCTGCCTCTCCCATGAGCTTTGAGAAGCTTCCTGACTTCCAGAGACCTGTTGTGCAAATGCCTGGTGCAGGTCACTCTTTCTTGGAAGACAGCTGCATCCATGTGCTACTCACAGTCCACGTTCCCAAAGACCCTGCTTCACTGGACTGGAGCACCCCAGGCCTTACCAGGCAGCTGAGAGCCGAGCCTGAATTCCAGAGGGGAAAATTGTTCATCCTCCCCTGCAGCCCAGGCCAGCATGTGGCAACTCAGGCTGGGAGGACATTCTTTTGGCTTTCACTCTAAGTCCACACTTAGGACTATGGTAGGGCCATTCAATCTGTCTAGTGTTAATGGGGCTGGAATGCCACTGTGAACTAGCGCCCTCTGCAACAAGACCCATGTGTTTTGAGTTCCTACGAACTCTTCTCTTTTCCTTGGTAAATTAACATAAACTCTTTTTGTCTCTGCTCCTTAGACCTATTTCCCAAGCTGTCATCCATCATCCTGTGACTTTTTTGAACAAAGATTTCTAAGTTTTCCCTATCTTGTAAGTTGGAAAACCTAAAACAGAAGCAGTATTTTCTTGTCATCTCTTACAGTTTACACTCAGAACAGGATATGTCACACTTTTGACCTGTGACTGAATGTTAAAGCCTTTCCTAAACTCCACATTTTTTTTTTCTCCTGGTCTCAGTTGGGTGTAAAAGACTGGGAACAAGAGGATCAGATCCCTTTGCTTCATTTTACATTTTTAGCGCTTATAAAATCCATTTTATCTTTGAAACTTATTTTTAATGTACTCAGATTCGAAATAAGCTATACAATGTTTCTTCAAAATATTTGAACATCAAAAAATTTGGAGGTGCTTTTTACCTGCAGCAAAAGCCATATCTTCATCATTCTAGCTCAGTTTTTCTTGATGCAGCAAGGCTCGGAAGGAAGCCCAAGCAAGCCCAAGGGGAATTCCCAGTAAACCCTCTCCAAGGCGCATGCGGTGTTCCCCTGCAGACACAAACCACCACTGGAGACAAAGTCACACTCTCAAATTCCAGTCCTGCTCCCACTGAGATGGAAAGGAAATGCATCCCCTGGGAAGCCGAATGATACAGGCTGGGGAAAGCCTTCCAGCTGTCAACACCTGGTTTTGGGGCCCTATTCGCTGCCCAGCCCTTGAGTGGAACAAGTGATACCAAAGAGGTTGAAAATGAGAGGCATATCTCTATGTCTTAACATCATTTGTAAGGGTTTCTGGTTTAATTTTTTAAATCATTAATATATATAAGGAAACCAGGACTATGCCAGGCACATAAGTAAGCATGTGATAGATGGTAGCTATTGCAATTATTATTACAACATTCAATAAGTAGTAATTACGTTATTATCACTTCTCTTTCTTATCAAGATACTTTTCAAATTTTCTTTGAAATTATAGGTAGAGATAATACCCACTTAGTTATCCAATGCTTCTTTTGTAAATAATATAAATTATATAATAATATCTAACATATTATTACATTAATATCACATTTTATATCCAAATTAATATTTTAATACATTCAATATGGTGCTATTATTTGCTATGCTATATAATTACAGTAGTTTGATATTATAACACACTATAATTGCATAATATGTAATTATGTAATAATGTTTTAACTTAATATAAAAGTATAAATAATATAAATCCACTTAGACTATAAGAGTAAAAAAAAATGTTTTTCTTTCTTTTTTTTTTTGGTACTGAGGATTGAACTAGGGAGGCATGCCTAAACCACTAAGCCACATCTCCAGCTCAATTTTGTATTTTTATTATAGACAGGGTCTCACTGAGTGGCTTAGAGCCTCACTGTTGCCGAGGCTGGCTTTGAACTTGTGATCCTCCTGTCTCAGCCTCCTGAGCCACTGGGATTACAGGTGTGCACCACTGTGCCCAGCACCTTTATCCTTTTAATTCAGCATTGTCAGCCAAAAATTGAACCACACATGAAATTTAAAAATTTTAGTAACCATACTAAAAGTGTAATAAGGAAAAGGTGAAACTACTTTTAATAATATATTTTATTTAATCCAAATAACCAAAATACCACAATTTTAATATGTAATCAACAGAAAAAGTTGTTAATGAGGTGTTTTGCTTTTTCATACCAAGCCTTCGAAGTCTGTTGTATTTTAGTCTCACAGCACATCTTGGTTCTCAGCAAGCACACTTCAAGTGCTCCCAGACACATGTGGCTACCGGCTCCCATATTGGCAGCTCTGGTTGACTGACTATAACCGATAATGGTGATTATGTAAAACACTGTGTTTCTTTTTATTGCCCTGGTTGCCAGGAAACCCAAAGCTAGATTTGGTGCTCGATTATAACAATTTTCTCATCCTGAGTTCCTCTGCAATTTATTGCTCTTCCTTCTAAAAGGATCCGAGTATCTTTGCTCTGCACGTTTTTTAAGAGGCATAATTGAGTTTTTGTAACAACTTCAGCGGTTTTTGTTGTTGTTAAAAATAATTTAGTCATTACTGTGTCAGGTGCAGTGCTATATGGTTTACATGTATCACACAACAAGACGATGGTTGAACTGGACTAGAGCCAAGGTCAGATGGCAAAGCCTTCATTCTTAACCATTCAACAATAATAAGCTTACAACCATCAGGAGCACCACTCTGTGCCGGGAACTTCACATAAACATAGCATCCTGTAGGCTTCACAAGATTCCTGTGAGGCCGTTGTTATTCCCACGGCATAGGTTAGGATGGAGGTTAAGAGCCGAGGTCTCTCTCTTACCCAAGGTGCAGATAATACATCAAAGCCGACACGTGCCCTGGGGTTCCGAGCCCACTCACTTTCTAAATATGCTCAAGTTCTATGACATAAAAATCAACTCCAAAGGATACAATCCCCTTTGGAGACCAACATGCTACAAAGTTATTAATTCAATAAATCTATCACCAGCCGCTGCCCTCAATGCTGGGGATATACAGATGGAAAACAAAATCTCAATCCTTTAGGAGCTCACAGTTTAAAAAAATGGAAAGTGAAGAAAAATATCACAGATATTATTTGGAAATTCTTTGTGGAATTTTGCATGGCAGGTGCCAAACAAACAATTGCAAATAAATATGTCTAGCAAAATCAATTAGAAAAAGTACCCAAAGCAATTAGAACCCAGAGTGTGCCACCAAATGTGTTAAAATTTGTTACCACTGGCCCTGTTCATCCTAAAATGGCTCTTATGTCCTCTATAGTGTCTGCCTGTGTTCCTAGTAACTGTCTAAAAGGCAAAATGTCAGGAGAGGGGATAGCTTCACACTCCGTCTCAGTACAAACTGATACTTGGCACCATCAGATAAATTGTCATAATGGCTTATGTGGTTCATGCAACAGAATTCTAGATGTCTCTAGTGTGCAGCGGTGGCTTACAGTGCTCTCCACTGAGTTTGACACACTCATGCTATTAGCAAACACACATGCAAAAGATAACCCCTGTGTTGCCTTGTGCTGTCATTTTAGCTTTTTCTCATATTTTGGAGCTTGGCACAGACTTTCACAACAAAATCACATATGAAACTCATTGCCATGTAAAGGCGATATGCTCTCACCTCAGAACATCTCTTTTAGCCCAGGTTCATAATGCTCTCTTCCTATGAACACAAGGAGAAACAGACAGGAAAACAGAGAAATAATTTTTGAAGGATCACTGATCAGGACCCAGTGGAGGGTTGTTGGCACACTGACTGCCTATTCTCCATTCCAAGATTAGATCTAATTCTATAAATATCACAGTTTGGAGCCTAACCTTTAAATGACATCCCATTTTCCATGCAATAGTGTTCTTAATTATCCCTCCAAAGCCAGTGATTTGGAAGATGTTGGTTTCCATGAGACTTGGACATGAGCGAGTCTTAGTTTTCTTGGAGGATTATGTGCTTTCTGTGCATCTGCTGGTGATAGTTCACTAGCCAGGCTCTTTTGGCTTCAAGGAACAGAGTAATCTCTGGACTCTGGGAAAGCCAGGCTTTTCACAGGACACAATAGCGATGCAAATATTGCCTTAAGCAGAAGAAGGTCCAGAGGCTGGTGCCTATGCTGGCTCACCCTCACTTCTTGGCCCTCGCCAGCTTCCTCCATCCAATCAGAGCCTTTTGTGACATCTGCCAAACTGTCACCTCAGCACTCAACAATTCCCATTCCCAGCAGAGTTAATTAATTAGGCCCAAGTGGACTTTTAACATCCTCTGTCCCTGGTCAGCCTGTGAATATCAGTTTACCTTGTGTCAGATGCACCACTAGAGACCTGGGGGATTGGGTGGCCAGCTGAGACCCTGAGCCAGGCATTGTGGATGACACTTAGAGGCCTGCCTTGCCCCATAGAAACAGAAGTAAAATCCCATGATATGGGAACAAAGAAATATCTAGGAATTAGGTATAATGTCTGAAGTAGAGAAAGAATATGACTAGAGAAATAAATGTAGCTGAAAGGAAACGAGCACAGATAGTTTATGTACAGTGTAGGCATTTTAGATGCACGATGTCACCACTGCAATACGAGTGTCATTGCCTCATCTTCATTTGTAGCAGCTGCGATTCAGGACATTGATTGCATCACTATGTGACTCAAAATCACAGAGCCAATAATTGGTGGAGTCAGGATTTGAACCCATATGTACTTGATGCCAAAATTCTTTCAACTATAAAACATAAAAGATAAAGAGCTAACTATTAGCATCACTCTACTCTATCTGCTAAAAATGATAAAATAGAACAATTACCTTGCAGACCTCTAGTTAAGACTGGACTTTGCCCAGATTAGCATGCATGAGCAATGACTCAGAGGTGACTTGGTGGCACTATAAAATCACTAATAATAAATCCCCAGGTGATAGCTAATATGCACACTTATTTGGAAACGGACCAGATTCTTAAAATAATTTATTTTAATCTACCATATAAGTGATTCCTTCAGTATCAACAAAAGTCAGTCTAGTAACCAACTGAACCAGTTTGCTATTTAACTCCTCTCTCTAAGATCTTTCAAGCTGAGCCAAAAAAAAAAAAAAAAAAGTTTTGACTCAATCGCTTTTTGTGTCAAGTGTTCTCACTACCTTACCTCATTATAACACAAATATCAGTTTAATTAATTCATGAAACACAGACCTAATCCTTAAAGATCTCAAAACAAAATGAATCTAAAATGTAGCCAAATGCCCAGTTTAGATCTTCTAATGCACATTGTAACAGAACAGGTAATATTTCTTGGGTAGAGATGGGAAGAGACACTACTGTTGATAATATTTAAAATGAGAACATTAATAACTAACATTGTCAAATCAAGATGTAATCCCATTTATTGGTCAAATACCTTTGGAAGATTAAAAAAAGCAAAAGCAAATTCAAAATCTTCTTTAAAATAGATCTCAGTCCTTTAGCATAAAAACAGATAACACTTCATATTTTTGACTCCTGCAGGGGGAAGCCACTCCAAGACCCAGGATGTAGAAGGGTTAGGGTCTGGGCAGGCAGTGAAGGACAAGCATCTTCCTGTGTCCAGGGGATGTTACCCTGGGACAGAATCTCATCCTAAGTTCCTGGGAACTCAGACCTGGTTCCAGATGTAAGGAGAAATTTAGAAGATGTAGCCAGAGACATCTGGGTCCTAGAGAAGGACCAGAGCCAGGACAGCAGGTCTGAGTCAGAGCCCAATGGCAGGGTAGCCTAGAGCCAGCTGTTTCAAGGCAGGCTTTTGCACAGAGAAGCCATACAACCTGTTAGGGTGGCCGTTATGATCATTCCTCTAAGTAAGTTTTTATTTCAGAAAAGTTTTAGATTTACAGAACCATTGTGCAGATAGTACAGGAGTCCTGTTGGCCCCACACCATGTCCCCTCTAATTAACATCTTACATTGGCATGGTACAATTGTCATAATCCATGGGTCAACGTGGGTACACCAGTATTTCCTGAAGCCCCTACTTAACTCAGGTTTTTGGTTCTAGGATCCTTCCTATGTACATATTACATTTAGTTACTACGTCTCCTTAGGTATCTCTGGGCTGCAACCATCTCTTAGGCTTTCGCTGCTTTTGACGACAGTTTTAAGGAGTAATGGTCAGGCATGTTGTAGAAAGTTCAGTGCCGGGGTTTGTCTGGTGTTTTTCTCATGGCTGGAGTTGTGGGTTTGGGGAGGAAGACCACAGAGGTGAAGTGCCCTCTTGGCTCACCCTAGCAAGGCGCTCATCACTGTTGGTATTGGCCTGGACTCCTGCCTGATGAAGTTTGCGGGTTTCTCCATGATAGTGACTCTTGCCCCCTTTCAATACTGAACTCTTGAGGAAGAAACCACAAAGCTTTGTGCAGCCTACATTTAAGGAGTGGGAAGTGAGATGCCACCCCCTCGCCATGGCATCTACCAAGCCATTTGGAATTCTTGAACAGGGGAGCTTTGTAATTTTTAAAATTATCATCTATTGTATGGAGAGTTTTGTGTCCCAAATAAGCAGTCAATCTGATTTAGTGCTTTTTAAAATTCAAGGGGCCAGGTGAGGTGGCACACGCCTTTAATACCAGTGACTCGGGAGGCTGAGGCAGGAAGATCACAAGTTCAAGTCTGGCCTGGGCAATTTAGCGAGATCCTGTCTTAAAGTAAAAAATAAAAAGGGTTGGGGACATAGCTCAATGGTAGAGCTATATCTGGGTTTTATTCCCAGTACTGCAAAAAAATAATAAAATAAAATAAGCCATGAATCCAGAGATAACCAGGGTGGACTGTTTTCCTGTGGTTTTTGAGTACAGGACTTATAATTCAAACCCAGACATAGCTATACAATTGGGGATTAGATGTCAATGGACGGAAACTGGTATTTATCAAGCATTTTAGAGGGTAGCAATTATATCAAAATCTTGGGTGTTTCACACATTTTGATGGTTGGTTTCTATTGAAGTTTCTCAGTTTATTTATTTTTAGTTATGACAATATGAACATAGTCTTTGCCAGAATTAATACTTCAAGAGAAATGAATGTACAAGACTACTCTTTTTTTTTTCTTTTGGCAGGGAGAAGGTAATAAATCACCTTTTAAAAGATTTATAGGTCTAACAGGGCATGGTGGCACACACCTGTAATCCCAGCAGCAGGGGAAGCTGAGACAGGAGGATCACAAGTTCAAAGCCAGCCTCAGCAAAAGCGAGGCATTAAGCAAGAGAGTGAGCCTGTCTCTAAATAAAATACAAAATAGGACTGGGGATGTGGCTCACTGTTTAGGTGTCCCTGAGTTCAATCCCTGGTACCTATAAAAAGATTTATAGGTTTGTAGTCTGTATCATCCCAGCTTCCTCTATATTTGATACCTGAGCCTATTGTTAATGAAACAAAAAAAATTTCTATGTCTCTCATTACACAATTCTATTGCCATTTTATTCAATGTGAATTTGCATGTAAAAGTTTGCTAGATTATCTATGTGTGAGTAAATTTCAGTTTTTGCACTTGTGATGATATATGTCCATTTTCTTAAAGTATGTTGAAGCTGAGTTAAATCGCAAAGTTCTCTCTGCAAAGTTCCTGATTAGTGAGAGCAGGCACTTCAGGTGGGAGCACAGCTCTGCAGATTCCCCCCTCAGAGCTGGGATAGACCCAGGGAGAGAGACTTAGGGTGTGTGATAGAAAGGCCCTGTGTGAGAAACAAGAAAGCAGAACCAGAGGCGAGGAGAGGTCAATAGAGTTCAGCCTGTAGGTCAAGTGTGCATCAAGGTCATAAGAAGCAAAACCAAGGCCAAGACCATCAAGAGAAACAGGATGCAAAACAATCTATAGTCAAGCAATCTCAGTGGACCTGGGTTGGAAGCTCCTGCCACTTCTTTTGGGCCTCATCTATTCCCTTGGGGGGCCCTGAACTTGACTGAGATGGCAGGTGAAAGAGGTACCCTGTGCTGAGTTAAGAACAACCTTTCCCTCTGACAATCCTGAGCCCCTACCAATTGTACCAGCAGGCCTCCCTCAAGCATAAGAATTCTTAGGGTATAACTGGCATCCTAGACATCAGAGAAACCTTAAGAAAGACTTAAGAGAAGGTTGACAAAGTCTGCTGGCCATTTTCCAGTCCTGGATTGTAAAATCAACACAGCTGAATTTTACAACAAATACTCTCATTCTTTCGCTCTCTGCCATCTCTGGGGACTAACCTTTGATATTTCAGACTTGGCTGGAAATTAGTTAATTGCTAGTCCTACTCACATTACTTGGAACAAAAAAGCATTTTGGAAATAATCCTTGAATATTCCTCCAGGACAACACGTAGAACTGTGGGGCTTTGAAGCCGTGGTCAGTGCAGTTCCACGAGGCTCTGAGCTGACTGGTCTCCAGGAGGCTCAACGGCAAGCTCACACTTCTGAAAACAGCATATACTAATATCCAGTCATGGTCACGAAGGAGGCAGAAGACGACAAGTACGTGAATATGTATTTGGAAACTCTCAGGTAGGCTAAAGGGCAAGTCTAAGCTTCAGTTTAATATACTTAAGTGTCCCAATAAAAATTTGAATCCAGGCTAACGGTGACATATAACAAACCATGGCTTTCAGTCCAAACTAGGATTTGCTGTACGTGTGATGTCGAGCTGTCATGCAGATTTTTAACACAGCGCCTATTATGGGTCATAAAGGCAGGTATTTCTACTTAGCATATTAAGTAGGCTTTCGAAATAAATAAGGCATAGTGGGTAATACAGAAGTCAACATCACATGAATCTGTAAGAATCCTCATGTGTCACTTAGGCTGATTCTCCTGGCTGCCACATCATGAAGAAGCCTGGCCCTTGGAGACCCTCAGGCTCATTGTCAACACCTGTATCTGTGAAGGAGGGGGAGGCGCCACCAAGGCAAGACTTTCAATTCAAGGGAGACAAGATCCAACAAGGCAAACTTTCCTACCTAAAAATAATATGAGGAGTTGGGGAATAGGGCAATGAAAATCCCCTCCTCTTCCCCGTTCTAAGGTAGGGAAACTGAAAGACTTTCACAATCAGTTTAGGGATGTTGTTTTCCTAGGCTGTGATTCATCCCGACCCTGTGGGGAAGACGTGTAGCAGCAGGAAGCACCGAAGAGCCTCAGCACAGGGACTGGATGGGGTGGCGTGTAAAGCAGTTCCAGCAGCTTATTGAAGTGCTGATGGCTTCTTGTAGTGGTTAGAATCATGGTCCCAAGTCAGGGGAAAGGATTGGTGCACAATTAATCTGATAACTGAAGTCACTTGGCTTTCTGCTAGTTGGGTAGGACGGCCTAGTGTGAAGAGGAAGATGAGGCTTGGCTTTCAAGACTACAAAGCCAAGAATTAATGAATTGGGCTGGGCATGGTGGCACCTTTATTCCCAGAGGCTTCGGTGGTTGAGACAGGAGGATTCAAAGCCGGCGTGGGCAACCTTGAGGAGCTAAGCAACTTAGTGAGACCCTGTCTCTAAATAAAATATGAAATAGGGCTGGGTAGGTGGCTCAGTAATCAATTTCCCCTGAATTCAATCCCTCACACACACACAAAACAACAACAACAACAACAACAACAACAAAGAGTTAATGAAATGGAAAATAAATATTATATACCCCTCTCTTTTAATCACAGGATATTTGGGATATTACTAAGGGACATTATTAAGGGACAAGGAATCCAGAAAAGGCTCAGCAGGATGTCAAGGGAATAAGAAACTGCATCACAGAAAGAATGATCAAAAGAGGAGTGTTTGTTTTCCTGAAAACCAGAAACCATGAAGCCAGAGGGCAACGTGTTGGGGGTAAGTAGATGTGGGGGAGGATGGTGCAATTACTGTTTTCAAATATCTGAAAGCACATTTGGAAAAGCCTTGCCCTGTCCTTTAGAGGCCGGCTTTCAGACAAGCAGCGTGAAGCTGCATCGCGGCAGAGATGCTCCCTCAGCTTCCCGTTTACTGCTCTGCCTTCCCAGCGCTTGCAGCAGACAGGACCATATGACCAGCTCTAGGCAACGATCTATGAGTGGAAAGGAGGGTGGCACTTCTGGACAGGGCATGGAAGAAATGTGGCCTGCTTATTACTGCAGCACAGCCAATCATATCCTGACTGATTCATAAATTACATGGAAAGAGATCTTGAGACCAAAAACATTCAAAGTTCTAGAACTGTTCAACCAGGCTGTTTACTATTTTTGTCGCCTTAATCTAGAAGTGGCCGATGAGAGGCTAAATTTGGAATACGTTATAGAAATTCCTGACCTAAGAGAGTAGATTTTACTACCTCCAGGGGAAAAGGCAGTTTAGGAGCTTACCTTTATGCATAAAAATAAATAACTTTAAAACAGCTAAAATTTAGAAATCATGAGTTATAAACTTTATAATTACATATGTGGAGTCAGATTACTTTCATAGCAAATAATTTTCTAAATTTAAAAGAAAGAAAAAAAATTGATAAATTTGACTACATATATTGTGAAAACTTTATAGGTCACATAATGCCATTATAAAACCAAAATGTAATTACGACATATGACAAAAGACATCAATATTCTTACCGCATGATTGGTTTGATCAAGTAACTTAGAAAAATGCAAGATTCCAACAGATAAATTGACAGATTTGAAGAAAATCTGTGCCAATGATAAACTATAATGAGTAAACATCACCTATAAACCATTTCTATCACCATGGCGTTGACACACAGCGGGGCTGCCTGCAGCCGTGAATACAGGTCATGGTCCCCGGGAGCCTTCACATGGCCCAAATGATCCCTTTCCCACTGCTGCAGTGGACATGGCACTGCCACCCAGCGTCCTCTTTCCAGAGGGGCATTTCTAACATATATTTCTAATATATAGTTGAAGCTTACAACTCCAGTTCCCAGGGCTTGTGTTGAAGAATCCAAAGACACATAATGAGTTTTATTCAAGGCACATTTATAGGATAGAAAATTGATACAAATACCCAACAATCAGAGAATAGCAAATGATTTATAGCGAACAGGGAAAGAAATACTGTGGGGTCATCAAAAGCCATATTTGGGTTTATTCCTAATGATTCATAAGGTGCTCCATGCAGTAATAATGCCAAGTTAAGAAGGAAAATATAGCCGGTGGTGATGGTGCATGCTTGTAATCCTGGCTCTGAAGGCTGAGGCAGAAGGATCACAAGTTCAAAGCCAGCCTCAGCAACTTAATGAGACCCTAAGCAACTTAGCAAGACCCTGTCTCAAAATAAAAAAAACAAAAAAGGGTCTGAGGGGCTTGGGCTTTAGCTCAGTGGTAGAGTGCCTTCTTCGCATGTGTGGGGTACTGGGTTTGATCCTTGGCACCCCAAGAAATAAATAAATAGAGATTTTTGTGTCCAATTACAACTAAAAAATATTTTTATAAAAAGGGTCTGAGGATGTGGATCTGTGATTGAATGCTTCTAGATTTGTCCCTGGCACCAAGAAGAAGGCAATGCATATATACACATGGATGCATATATAATTTGTGTGTGTATAACAGTGTAAAAGCACAAATATATCCCCCAAAATAGTGAAAGGCAATGTTGTTTGTATTAAAATTCTCTGTTCATTTCTGAGTTTTCAAATTTTCTTCAAGAAAAATATATTGCATTAATAATCAGAAAAAAAATACTTAAATGAAATTGGTGATACTCAGTGCAGAAGGGAGAGTAAGAAAGAGTCTCTCAGTTATTTGGGTGTGTATGCTCATACAGACTTCTTCAAAAGCATCCAGGTGCCATGAGCAAGTACTTAAAATGCCCAGGACTCCCTTTGACTTCTACCACATCCAGCTAGCCATCCTGAATCCTGACTTTCTCGTGACAGCTAACAAGCTATTATGGATGCTAGTTATAATAGTGAAATTTGGGGAATTTAAGATGTCCAGTAGAAGAGGAATAATTAATAAACTATTGTATAACCTAGGATATAATGCAGTCTTGTCACTAAAAATAATGTTTACAAACAACTTTCAGTGACCTAATGATACAATATTAAGCTTATAAAAAAGGGTTCACACACCCACAAATATTTAAACATAATAGGGTCCCAAATATGTAAGGACAAATAGAAAAAAAACACCTTTGGGTGGTGGGATTCTGGGCAAGTTTAGTCAGTTCCTACATAGTTCTATGATAAATAAAAAAATTTAAGAGGTTGTAATGTAAACAAATAAACAAACAAACAAACCCACCCAAACTCCCACTGCCATTACTGTGCTTTTAACACTAGTTTTCATATTGGTGAGAGGAAGAACAGACTGTTGGCCGACTGAGATCCCCTCCGCGGGGTAGAAGGAGGTTTGTGACTCAGACCCCAGGGGCTGACTCACCAGCGGCAGGAGACAGAAGTTCCATCCCGTTTCACCCCTGGCTTTCTGGACACCATCTCCTCGACTCTCCCATCACACAGCACTCTTCTCAGCCTGCCATGCTGGTTCCTCAACATCCCTGGGTGTCGGGGCTCTGCAGGGCTCTGCCCTTGGGCTGCTGTCGTGGCTACCCACTTCTGAGATGACTGCACTCCCTTTCATGGGCTCAAAGCCCCCACGCTAGTGTGTCTTCATCACCGTCTCCAGCGCAGCTGGGCCTGGGCTCCCTCCCCACTCCCTGGTGCACCAAGTAGGCAGACCTGATTTCAGCTACACCCGGCATGTCAATCAGACAAGCAGAGCCAGGGAAAATGCTGTCTACTTACCATCCTCTCCTTCAGGTACACATAGCTTCATTCTTCCAATTGCTTGAGTTGAAAACTTGAAATTCCTCATTAACATGGCTGTTTTTCTCAAGTTGCATGTCCAGCATATTAGCAAACTCTTCCAACTGCAAGATCAATCCGGAGTCAGATCTCCTCTGCATACCCCCACTGCCACAGCCCTGGCCTCAGTGGCCTAGTCTTTCAGCTGGATCCTCCATAGGGGCTGCCCTCCTGGCTCTCCTTGCCTCCCTGGGGCTATTTGACTCTCGGCCAGATGGTTCTGATAAAGGTAAGTCAGCAGGTACCACCTCTCTCTTCAAATTCCTCAGTGCTTCCCAGCTCACTCTGTAAAACCAAAGTCTACAAGGCCCAGAAAGACAGTGGGACCGGCCCCTGTGGTCTCTCTGACCCCCTCACCAACACTCTCTGCCGTTCTCACTGAGCTCCAGCCACTGTGGTCTCCTTGTCCTGCTTCAAGTGTCCAGGCACCGTCCTGCCTCAGGGCCTTTGCATTGGTTGTGCCTCAGTGCAACACTGCAGCGATCCACAAGGCTTGCTGCAGTGTCCGCCTGAAGGTCACCTCGTGCAGTTTCCCTGTTTAAAGTAGTCCCCACATCCGAGGCCCCTCACCCTGCTCTAATTTTCTGTAACCTGGCACGTTGCCTGTTACTATTTGCTTACTGTCTTTTCTCTCTCCCTGAGAATGTGTGCTACGTGAGGACCCAAGTAGTGCTGCATCTTCACGTCTAAAAAGTGCCTGACATGTAATGCGCATATATTTATTGCATAAATAAATGAAGGCTATGAATGGCAAAAAGAACACTTACCTGAGAGCAAAACATCTGGGGCCACCAATAAGTCGTTTGGAATCTGGGACCAAGAGTATTTGCAGGTGCTTGGTCTGTTCACAGGACAAGTAAAGACAATGGTATAAAAGCAAGACTCCAAAACATCCACAGCACCAGATGAATGCAAAACTGGAGTCCTGTCAAGCTACAAGGATGTCAGAAAAGGGTGTGGTGGGTGAGGGGCTTCCAGGAGGAAATGGGTGTTTTGTTAGCTTATTCGTTTGCCTTAGATGTCTTCAGTCATCGGGACAGCCAGGAAAAGCTTTCGACTATTCCCTTTACATAGTCATCTTTGTGTGGGCCAGGTACTTTATATACATCCCCCCGGCCTCCCAACCCTACCATGGTGCACATTTTACCAGGCACAAACTGAGCATGGTCAAGTGCTCTGGCTAAGGCCTCCCTCAGGGCTCCCCGTCTAGCATCTTCCATGCCTCTCAAAGGTCAGTCTAGTCAGCGTTCTTCCTGACTTGTAAAGAATGTCCCATTGGTTATTTATAAATGCTAGGGCTTTTTTAAAAAAATGCACACATTGATAGATTTTACCTTTATATAGTTTTAAACTATATGGAAGATTAAAATTTGATTCTATTAAGATTACACATGAAAAATACCAAATTCATTCATTCAATCAATATTTAAAGCCCCACTCTGCACTGTAATAAGTTAGGCACGAGAGAGAGAGAGAGAGAGAGAGAGAGAGAACACATTTACCAGAGGAGCAAACAATTGTGCCTATATTCTGTTCATGAGCAAACAATTGTACTTATAATCTGTTCATGAGGACAACTAACGTCTGGGGTAAGCAGATTCATTGCAATGGGTCAGAAGGTGTTGGGGGCCAAAAATAAAGCAGGGAAAGGGGAGGAGGAGAGTGGGGTTGCAGTTGTTAAGTGGGTGGTCAAGCAGGCCTCCCTGAGAAGGTGAGCACTGCCAGAAGGAGAGAAGGGAATGAAGGGCCAGATGGGCACCTGGGGAACGTTCCGGCTAAGGGGTTCAGGTGGCCACCTGAGACAGGAGTTGCCTGATGTGTGTATGCATACTGAAGTATCCTGTTGCACACTATAAATATGTAAAATTACTATATCAATCAAAATAATATTCTTTTTCAGAAGGAGTGATTGTGGGGACTCTGGATTTTACTCAGGGTGCACTGGGAGGAGTTGGAGTGTTTGAAGTAGAGGAGGGAAGTTTTTAAATGTCCTTATGTTTTGGAAGGCTGACTATGGCTGCTGCATTGAGAGCAAGTGTGGAACTAGGGAGGCAACGAGGAGACCATACTAGCAATCCTATGCAGAGACAGCGACGGCTTGGCTCAGCCGCGAGGAGCGGCTCTTCTGGTGTAATAGTACCCAGGGTCAACACATAGGCCAGTCAGGAGGCTGCCTGTAAAACACACTTCTCTCTTTTAAAGGGCGTGACAAACTCCTTCAACCAACCATCTCACCTAGCATGATTTGATTTACAGAAACTTGATCTGCCAACATCATTTTTGAATGTTTTCTTTATAAGCAAGTTATGCCCCTCGTCATTATCGAATAGCATAAAAGAGTGTTTCAAGCTTGTTTTAAGTCTAGCAAGAAGAATGCATACTTTCTTTTCTAGTTAAATTGTCAACAGTGAAATGTCCTTAGGAAGTCACAAGGAATGTAACTATGGGAAAAAAAAATGAATCAACGTTTCCTGCCAGAGTTAAAGTCAGGCCTCCATGAGGAAAGGAACTACTGTGTGCTGAATGTCTCAAGAGCTCAAAGAATTTGCCCTCAAAGATGTTTTCCACAAAGAAGACTCTGAGCTCACATTCTTTTTGTGGGGTTATAATGATGCTTTGCAAAAAGGGAAAATCATTTAGAGGCAGAATCAATGCAAGGCTTTTTAGGGACAGATTGACGTTGGCAACCAGACAGAGTCCTGAGCACACACTGAGCTGCTGTGTGGGGAAACCCAGGCGACAGCGAGCGAGTGTCCTGCTAATCCCAAGGCTCCACTTAATTCTCACCCTCTTTTCTAGTGGAACCACAGGGTCCTAGGACAAAAGCTATGGTGCACAGAAAGCATACAGCAAGGGCCACTCTGGAGCTGATTTCTCTGACTTAGTCCACATGCACCCCAAAAGTTGCAGAACCATTCAGAAGACACAGGGCCTGGGCTTTCTGTTTTCCTGAAGCTTTAATTTTTTTTTTAACTCAGTCAAGAATTTAATGCACTACTGTTTTCCTCTTTTGGCCAGTCCTATTAAATGTCTTTCTGTCTGGTAAAACATCTGGATCAGCAGGACCTCAGCAGTCATCCTTGTCCAAATCCCTAACCGTACTCATGACCAAAGGATACTGTAGAAGTTAAGTCCCTTGTCCAGGATCACGTCTGGCAAGGGCAGTGGTGGGCTGGAACCCAGGTTCATTGGCATGTACAGATCCAGCCTCTTATTAAATAACTTCAGTTTTCATTAAAAAGAAAGATTTCAAACAATTAACAAAATATAGGTTGATTCTTAATTATGATCAAAAAACTGAACATGTTCTTTTTTTTTTAAAAGAGAGAGAGAGAGAATATTTTTTTTAATATTTATTTTTTAGTTTTCAGTGGACACAACATCTTTCTTTGTATGTGGTGCTGAGGATCGAACCCGGGCCGCACGCATGCCAGGCGAGCGCGCCACCGCTTGAGCCACATCCCCAGCCCCCTGAACATGTTCTCTACCTTCACATTTACTGATGCCTACTGTGTGCCAGGCTCTGATGACTGTGGAAATGAGTCATGAGAAGGCAAACACCGTCCCCGTCCTCAGGAGCTTACGGGCAGGTGAGGAAACAATCAATGATTAAGATGAAGTGGCACATTACAGGAGCAAGACAGAGATTTGTATGGTTGAGTGTGTGTGTGCGCCCGCACGTGTGCACGGGTGTAGGGAGAGCCTGTCCACCATCTGTCTCCTGCACAGGCTCTGCTCCTTATTCTCTGTCTTTCCATTGTCTAGTCTCCTCAATGGCACTGCTGGGCACTGCCCTTCATTCTCCTGTTCCTTTGCCCCTCCCACCTAGTCCAGCATCAAGTTCTGCCAATGGGAAGTTTATGATTCCACCAGACAGTTTCCTCTCCCCACTCCTGACACCATGTGTCTCCCAACTCTGCTCTCAGGGTCCGGTCTTGCTCTTTTCAATTCTTGTGTGTGTGTGTGTGTGTGTGTGTGTGTGTGTGTGTGTGATGCTGGGGGTTGAACCAGGCCCTCGGGCGTGCAAGGCAAGCACTCTACCAACTGAGCTCTATCTCCAGTATCCCCAGCCCTTGCTCTTTTTACTTCTATTTTACCTAAAATGCCACTCTTACCTGGTGACCCCCCCTGCTTAAAACTTTGGATGGCTACCTACTAAGGATGGAGTCCAAACTCATCACTTTGGCCCTGAAGCCCCCATGAGTCAGCCCTCCTGCTCCTCCTGCCCCCTTTCCTGTCAGGCACCTCCTCTCACTTCCTGTGCCATCAATAGCCAAGTACTATAGCTCCTCAGGTGTGTCATTTGTGGTCACGTCGTGTGGGTTTCTCCCCGGCCGCTGCTCCCACCCCACACAAGACCTCCCCACTCTAGTTGGCCTCATGCTGCTGCTCACCCTGTTGGACTCATTCTGTGCATCTTCCCTTGGGGAGCCTTCCTCTCTGCTCCTGCCCCTTCCCATGGGGAAGGGGCACCTTTCCTGTGTTCTCCCAAACCCTGGGCACATGCTAATATTTGCATATTGCAGCTCAAGTACAATTTTTTTTTTTTTTTGTCTGAAGCATGGTTTCCCTCCCAGGTTTGACTCCTGGAAGTCAGGGCGTGTCTCCTGCACCCCTGCATGCCCAGCACCCAGGAGAGGGCTGACTCAACAGATATCAGGACCCACTTGTTTAATGGAAGAATGATCACCTCAGATATCACATGTAGATAATCCTCATCCTAACTGTTGAAAGTGATATTCCTGTATGTGCAAGTAAAATATGGGGGTTTGGTTTTCCAGAAGGGGACTCCCTAAAAGGAATGATAATTTGAGCTTTCTGAAAGTTGCTGACTTTGGCTGGATGACTAATAATAATACCTATAAAGTCTATATTTCCAAAACACAATAGCTTTCATTGTTTTATTACCAAAGAAATATAAGATCAACATGCATACTGTTGAAAGATTTTAAGTGCTAAAAAATAGACAGCGTTGGTCTTGAGTCATCCCCGAACTTGTTTCTGGAATAGCTTGAGGTAAACAAACTGGTATGAGACGGGCACCTGGGCTGGTCCCAGGAGTGACACACTGCCAGGTCATGCCATCATTCACTGCCAAAATGACACATATTTACCTTCAAATTCCTACCCATGTTCTCCTTTCTCCTAAGTAGGTCTGCCCATCTCTAAAAGTCATTGGTACTTGGCAAATGCTGTTGGACACTTAAGGAGGCCTTTAGAAGGGAAGAATCCTCAGGAAATACTTGGAGAGAGAGAGCAGAGACTGGGAAGATTTTCAAATGATTACCCAAAACAGCAAACTCCCTACAAATGTCCACAATGTCTATAAAAGAAAATCGAGTGTCCTTCCCTAACCACATGTAACCTGAACTGCAAATTACAAACTATATGATCCCTATGAATAAGTGCAGAAGCCATTTTTTGGGGGGTGGGAGGAAGGGAGGAAAGGAAAATAAGCATTTTGAGATGAAAACTACTGAATGCAGCGCTTCTCTTAATATAGCACACTCACTTCAGGGTTAGCACAGTGATTATTTGGTGGAGTTTTGTACTGCACTCCAGGTGTGTTTATTTATAATATGGGTGTGGGGTAAAATATCACATCACAATACATTATGTACCTTCTTGGGAACCTTCCCTCTCTGCCCAGAGCTAATTCTACTTTGCTTCTTAACCCTAAATTTAAAAAGTATCTTGTCAAATTGTGATAAACTGTTCCCTGACTGGCAAAAAAACTTATTAGAAGTAGCTTCAAACTTCTTTAACTAAATCCTTTATGTAACGAATTGAATCTACTCTTTGTATTGCTGTAACCTTGGGGGAAAACAAAGGAAGCTCAACAAAAGGGTTGGATTATTCTCAAGAAGGCTCCAACACATTTTTAAAAACATTTTAAAATGAAATAGTGCTGTTAACTTAAAAAAGCGAAACAGTATAGTTCTGTGCAGCGTGCATCTAAAAATAGATGTTTGCTGAACATATTGTCCAGACACCCAGGCTGTCTGTGCACATGCCCATAGATACTCACGTGCTGTATCACATGGCTAGAAAACAGTAACTTTAGCTTAAAAAAAAAAAAGATTTAAAAAGAGGTCTTTGCAAAGTTCTTTAACAAAAGCTAAAACATAAATGTTTGCTGAAATGCTTTCAAGAACTTTATAGACATAGGAAATTGTGATTTGTTTCATAAATGTAAAACTTTAAAAGGCATACAGATAAAATTTAGAAAAATGAATCCGGCCTTTTTATATCTAGGAAAAAAAAAAGGAAGTTTTAAGGCTTGTGAAACCCAGTAGGATAATTATGGTTGACAATGATTAGTAAAATATTTCAGGAGAGCTGGTAGAGAGGATGTTGAATGTCCCCAACATCAAGAAATGATGTGTTTGAGGTGACGGATCTGCGACCGCCCCATCCAATCCTTTCCCGTGGTATGCATGTATTGAGCTAACAGCATACCTTACAAATGTGCACAATTGCTATGTGTCAGTTAAAAATGAAAATATATCAAATAATGTTTTCTGAAACCTAAATATTTTAATTACTGATTAAACGACTATTACCTTGTGTGATGTTGAATTGAACTCTGGATTCCAGACAGTTCCCTGTGGCTTTCTTTTCCACCTATCTAAGGCTTTTCTCTGTGGTGGGACAGCTCTTTGTTTTGGGGGAAAGAGTGAGGACAGGAACCCAGGCAAATCTAGGTTGTGGTGGTGGTGTGAGTTGTGTGAAGGTGTTTTCAGTATGATTTAAGCTTCAGTGAGCTTATTTCTTAGCCACTTGTGCTAGGATTATCAAATTATGAAAAGAAACTTTTTGTGGGTTTTTTAGTATTTTTCTTTTGAACAAAATTTAAAAATAGCTAAGATTAAAAAAAAATTATCTGTGGAGGGTCCATGGTTGCACCCCAGGGTTTAACGATGGTGGGGCTGAAGCTGCCCTCACGTGCCTCACCAAGTGAGTCGACCCTGCTGATCCGTAAGTGTGCCTTGTTAGCTCAGTTTGACCTGCACCTGTGAATCTTCATTCTCCTGAACTAAGATGTCACTTAGCAGTAATATAATTGTGCAGAAGCCCATAATCAAAAACAACTGTAAAAGTAGCTCCTAGATTTAACCAATTATTTTCCCAACCTGGAAAATAAGCAAACAAAACACAAGAACTTATTTATCCCATAACTATTAGGCAACAACTGATGAACTCATCAAGATGAAAACCGGAGATGCCCTGAAGTGCTAGGTCTCTAGATTCCTAAGATCAAATAAGGTCGAGAAAACTCTGAGGTAGTTTCCACACATGACATTGAGTCCTTTCTCTTTTTGACCAGGAAAAAAATTGGTGATGCAAGAGAAAGTGTTTTACTGAAGATGCAAATGGAAATAAAAATATCCTGTTATCCAATTCGTAACATTCATGCATTAGAAATACTGATAAATATTTTCACTCTCTTCTGGACATTGACAGTTTAATACACTCTTTACTCTGTAAGTCCACATCAGATAACAAGGTCTGAATGTAGACTAACCAAATAACTTTGTTTTTGCTTTGGGAAATGCATGTGTGAGAAATCTGATAGATTACATAGAGTTTATAGTTCTTCAAATGCATATTTAAGGTCACAGATAATTCTGATATTCAAAACATATTGATAGTTACATTTTCCCCCAGGCCCCCTGCAAAGTGGTCAATATAAATAGTTTGTGGCAGAAACAACTCAAATCACTGGGTTCGGTGGCACATGCCTGTAATCCCAGCGGCTCAGGAGACTGAGGCAGGGGGATTTTTAGTTCAAAGCCAGCCTCAGCAACAGCAAGGTGCTAAGCAACTCAGTGAGACCCTGCCTCTAAAAAAATACAAAATCGGACTGGGGATGCGGCTCAGTGGTCGAGTGTCCCTGAGTTCAATACCTAGCACCCGCCTACCCCCAAAAGCCTCAAATCTCTTTAATCAAAAATACATAAAGAGTCCTCAGTGGCATTTTCTACACACCTTCAGATAATCTGTTGTCCTCAAAATTTTTCTTATTGAAAGGGGAGAATCAACTAACTTCCTGTCAATTGTACGTTGAAGTCTCTTTTTATTCTTCACTCAAACCTTTCCTTTAATGACAAAGCAAAAAAGAAAATGTGTCAAAATAGAGATAGTTTTAAAAATCCACAAAAACTACAAAGAAACAGAAGCCCACACTATATACACATTGAAAGGAAATCTCGACTGTCAAAAAGCCACAGGCCTGAAATAAATATCGACTCAATATAGCAGATGGGTCACATTCTTGGTTTGGAAGAAGCTGTAATTTCTGAAAAGTCTTCCTACACTGCTGCATTTTATTCTTTTTATGTATCTTTAAGAAAGTAATCAGTCGGCTGCTATTAATATCGGTCTTTTTGTTTGGCTTGGGGCTCTTTAACAGAAGCAGTGAAGTGTTTTCACAGTCTAGGCTTTTTTTTTTTTTAAATAAACACAATTTTGCTGCCAAAAATATGTAAACAAAACACTTAAGAAAACAAAACAACAAAACAAAAACAAAAGCCATACCGAAAAAGCATTCCAGTGAAGACAAATGACGCCTCAATGAGAAACCACAGGGCAGTGCTATTATCCCAGGGGTTAAACAGACACACAGAGGGGCCTGCAGAGCAGAGAGTGGCTCCTTACAACAAATCTTAAAGACAACAAAGGCAGAAAGTTTCTAAAGAAGAAATTTAAAAAGGAAAAATAGCCTCTATTTGTTAATTCTAGTAAATAAATTACAACCTCTAATTCTAGTAAAAAGTGGACCTTGCTTCTGAAGCGGCACGGGAGAACTGGAAGAGGAGGAGAAAGTGGGGGAACAAATTATAACTGAGGCCAAAAAGGGGGTTCAGTAAGGATGGAGATGAGGTGGCCTCGGGTGAACTCCTCGGGAACTCTTCAGACTCTAAATAAGCAACTGCACCGACAGGCAGACAAGGTCAGGCTACACCCACCCAACACACGGAACTTTCTAAAGTCAGTTCCCTTGACTCGCTTCAAGAGTTGGTTAGAAAGCAAAGAAGGAATGGCCACTTGGTTGGTCCAGTCTAAGTGACAGGTTTTTTGTGATTTTTCTAAAACAATTGCCACCAAAAAAATCCTTGTTGGCAGGCTTCAGACTCAGTCCCAAGCACCTGATCCCTTAGGGTCCTGTGACTTGCTGAGGGGCCCCTGCAGCCTGAAACATCGGCTACCACCTCCTGTTTGACCCCTGGAAGCCCACCATCTCTCCAGAACAGACCCCTCTCTCTCATCCTTGGGAACGGAAGGGCTTTCTAGGCCTCCCCTCGCCTCCCTTCCATGGGCCTTTCTGAGGACAGGGCTGTGTACACATGGGTAGTCAGGCATTTTAACCACAAGTTCCACAGTTTCTACTACTGTGAACCGAAGTTCTCTGTCAAAGCTGCACCTGTATTAAAGATCCTGCAGATTGCTTGACCTTGGAGACATGGGATGTTGTAGGTCAGGAGTCAAAATTATCATGGGCTACCTTAGCTTTTGTATCTGACCTAACATTTTCATGACTGATGTTCATTAAGCTTAGCAGACCGCTAGCCTCCGTCAACCCTAAAGAGAAGACTGCTAGGAGATAACATCTGGAACCTACAGGGGAGATTTCCCTGCCTTGCTGTGGCCCGTCTGCTTCATGCCCCACCAGTCTAATTGGTAAATGTATTGATTAATGACTTTCTTTTGTTTTGTGCTATAAAAATTCATTTAACCTCTTCCATGGTGGAATGTCATTCAGGGTCATTTGAACCCATGTTCCCAGGCCGTGGTCACTCATATTTGGCTCAGAATAAACTATTTTCCTATTTCCTGTAGAGTACATTGCTGATACTTTCAGATTATCTAATGTTTTGGTCACCTATACTTTTATGTCTGTGTTTTGATTTGACAAACAGATTTTAAGTTCCCAGGCCAGGATTTATTTATAAATCTTATAAAACTATAAATAAAGATTTATAGTTCCTAGGCATAGAGTAGCCATTTCAAAACCACTCAACTTATTCTTGAGTCTCAAAAAGAAAATCTGTTTTCTGAGCCCCAGCGTCTGTTAACGGTCCCTTTGCACACTGCTGGGCTTGTGACAACCTCGACAAAGTCCCTCCCTATACGCCTGGCTCTTCCTCCTCCTCCGCACCTCCAGGTCATGTCCTGGTCTGCCTTCTCTTCTCCCTCCGCACATGGACATGCTCACCCACTCCTGTAACTTCAAGAAACTTCTGTGAGCTGATGATCCCCACACACACCCAGGCTTCTAAGACCACATCCACAATCGATCCATTTCTATTTGGGTGTCCTCCTGGACATGCAAATTTTCACATACCCATCCACCTGTTGCTCCTCCTGAGTTCTCCTCTGTCAGTGCACGTCACCACTTTCCACCCAGGTCAGAAGCCTGGGCTCTGCATGTCCCCTCGCCTGCTCCTTGGCTACCCTCCACCCCACCCTACTCCTGTCCATCTTAGTCTAGCCCCAGCCACCTCCTTTCCAGGCACCCACCAGCACGCCCTCATTTGGGCCTCTTGCCTCTGTGCTACCTCGGCCGCCTCCTCACCTATCTCTTGCACACAGTATTACCCACACAGTATTCCCACTAACACACAAATCCAAAAGTCACTCCCCGGTGTTCTGGAAAGGTCTCCGTGATCTCATCTTGGTGCCTCTCTCTGGCTTCATCTTTGGGCAATTCTCACTCAGAGGCACTATCAGTTATGTCTATTTCTTCCAGCACTTTTGACTTTCAGCCAGCCCTCCTGGATCTTTGCAAATGCTACTTCTCTATTTAGAAGATTCTCTCTTCTACCCTTGGCCCTCCATCTGTCGTCGTAACTCCTTCTGTCTGTAGATCTCAGCATGGAAATGACTCCAGAAGTCTCCCTACCTACCCCGTGCCCACCAATGCTGGGTTCAGTACACCCCACACCAAGGGAATTCCATCACAGATGAGTACTGTCCTCACCTGTGTCCCCCGCGTGCCTGTGAGTCCACTGAGGACCTTGGCCATGCCTGGCTGCTTGTTTTCATTCACTCCAGGGCCTACAACACGATGCACCATCCACACACATTTGCTCCCTGAAAACATGAAGGAGTATTGGTATTTTATTGCCTTTCACCTTAGTCTTTGGTTTCCTTATCACTTTTTATTTCTAATGTGAATTATTTATAATGTCAAGTTTTCAAAAGGCAAATGATTCCCAAGATAATCACTGCATTTTGAAAATGCTTGTTTATTTCAATATCTTCAATTCTTTCCTTATATAATTGGACCAATGAAAGGAACCACTTCAGTCAGTGAAGAGGGATTCACAGCTTCCTCATGTCCTCCCCGGAGGAGGTTCTGCAGGGACAGAGGTGATATGGGAACCAGGAAACTGGCTTAGACACCCTCTCAAGCAAGGCTACGACACACAGGTATAGATTTTAGTCTATTGGCCTGAGTTCCCTATACCAAACGATATTTGTATTTTCTTTCAAGTCATTTCTTAAAAGGTAGGCAGAGTGTGGAACCTTATAGCTACTGTGCAGATCGTTACTGTCAGGCGAATTTGTACAGAGGTAGTACTTGTTTTTATTTTCTTCAATACTTGTGCGTGCGTGTGTGTGTGTGTGCTAGGGAAGATTTAATTAAAATATTTTTTATATAATAAAAAACTCAATCTATTATTAAGGATTCTACATCTGTTCTTTTTGTTTTACAAAGAGATTTGCTTATTTTGAGCAATTCCAAAGGACAAAAGCCAAGTCTCTGTAAACACTCACAGTCTTTCTGAGGCAGGTGTCCGTAGCTGGCTTCCTGGACATGAGGCAGAAACCCAGTGACTTCCTTGACAGGGCCAAATGCAGGATGTGAATACTGACTGGATCCTGGCTAAGAAAATAGTAACAGGCATTATAAAAGGCAGCTTGAGGATAATTATGGATATTGGAATATAGACAGAGTATTACATGGTATTAGGAAATGGTTTTGAATTTTTAAAAGTAAACTGAAAGGGAAACTCTGGTCATGTAAAAAAAAATCCAGATTTGCTGGGATAAAATGTCAAAATGTCCATGTTCTTATATCTATGAACAACTTAAAAGTAAAATGTGTATGCTTATGTATGTGTATACACATTAGAAGAGAGAAAAAAGAAAGAAAACTTATTTAAAGAAATAATGACTGAAAACTTTCTAAACGTTGACAGGGATGTATGCATAAAGGGCCATGTCAAAAATACCCACAGAGGATCCACCTAAAAAAAGAATACACCAGATACATTATCATCAAATTGTCAAAAGTCCAAAACAAAGAGTGAATTTTGAAAGAGAAATGCAATTTATTACATAGAAGGCAATCAGCAAATTTCTTGTCCAGAAGAGAGTGGAATGATATATTAAATGAGCTAAAAGAATAATATTGCAAAATAAGAATATTATACTCAGAAAGATGTCCTTCAGAAGTAAAGCAGAGATAAAAACTTTCTCAAAAAAAAGCTGAATCATCTGTCTTAAAGAAATGCTGAAAGGAATTCTTCCAGTTAAAACAGAAGGATCCTAACTAGTAACATGAAAACATACAAAAACATAAGACTCACTGGTAAAGGTAAGTATACAGTCAAATTCATAGTAAACAGGTCATCGTGGTGCGTGAGTCACTTTCAACTCCAGTATACAAGTAAAAGACAAAATGATTTATTTATTTATTTTATATATATATATATATATTTGGTCTATGGTGTTGGGGGTTGAACCCCGGTACTAATGCATGCCAGGCAGCAGCTCTACCACTGAGTTACATCCCAACCCTAAGACAAAAGTATTTTTAAAATTGTAGACAAAATAACATATTAACAGATACACGACATAAAGAAATAAAATTATGACATTAATAAGATAACATTAAGATAGGGAGAAGTAAAAGTATAAAAGTGTTTGCAAATAATTTAAGCTGTTATCAGCTAGACATAGACTAAAATGTTTTGTGTAAGCTTCATGGTAACCATAAGAAAAATACCCCTAGTGAATACACAAAAGAAAGAAAAGAATCAAAGAATACCATTCAAAAATCATAATTACAAAGGAAGATAGAAAAAAAGGAAGAAACTACATAAAAGTCAGAAATAATTAACAAAAAGGCAAGAGTACATTCATATCAATAATTACCTTAAATGTAAATGGATTAAATTCCTCAATCAAAAGACACAGCGTGATTGAATGGGTTAGGAAAAACAAGCTCTAACACTATGTTGCCTTCAATGGACTCACTTTAACCTGAAGGGCACAATGGGCTGAAAGTGTAGGGATAGAAAAGGACAATCTATGCCAATGTTGACATAAAAAGTCCTGCATGGCTACGCGTATAACAGGAAAAACAGACTTTGAATCAAAACTGTTTCAGAAGACAAGCTCATTATATATACTAAAAAAGGATCCATTCATTAGGAAGATATAATATTTATAAATATACACATACCCAATATCAAAGCATCTAAATATGAAACCAACACGGACATTTCTGAATGGAAAAACAGTGATGCAATAATAGCAGGAGACATCGATACCCGTTTCTCTACAATGGATAGATCATCCATACAGAGAACCCGTGAGAGGACAACAGAACTGATGACCGGGGAGACAAAGTGGGCAGACACACACAGAACACTCTACCCAACAACAAGAGAGTCCACACTCTCTCAAGTGCACATGGTACATCCTCCAGCAAAATCACATGCTAGGTCACAAGGCCAGACTCAACAAATTAGAGAAGGGTGAAATAATTTTAAGTATCTTTTCCAATCACAAAGGAACGAAACTAGAAATCACTGAGCAAGATATCAGGAAAATTAAAGAATATATATATATATATATATATATATATATATATATATATGGAAACCAAGCAACATGCTCCTGAACAGCTACTGGGTCAAAGAGGAAATCAAAAAGAAATTTTAAAAAATAAACATAAAAACACAACATACATGCAACCAAAGGAATACAGCAAACGCAGCGCTAACAGGGACATTCTATTAATCCACTTTCTGTTACTATAATGAATACCCAAACCCTGGGTACTTTATTAAGAAAAGAGGTTTGTTTAGCTCACAGTTGAAAATCCAAACAGCATATGCCATTGCTGGTGAGGGCTTTCCCTGGATCTGTCACATAACTGTAGATGACAAACTGATGGGACTATGTATGGGAAGGAGGGATGACTGGGTAGACAGCAGTCAGACTCATGTTTTTGTAATAACTCTTTCATAAGGACTGACCAGGGTCCCATGAGCACCACATTGACTCCTGAGGAGGGCAGCACCCCCATGACCTCCCAGTAGGCTCTTTAAGTTTCTACTCCCTCTCACACGGCCACAGTAGAGACCAATCTTCCAACACAAATCTCTGGGGGAGAGGGGCACACTCAAACTATATCCAAAATCATAGCAGAAGGTTATACTGATAAATGCCTACATTTAAAAGAAGAAGCCAGGATTATAGTGGTACACACTTGTAATCCCAGTGACCCAGGAAGGTGAGGCAGGGGGATTACAAGTTTGAGGCCAGTCTCAGCAATTTAGCAAGACCCTGTCTCAAAATACAAAATAGAAAGACTTGGGGATGTAGCTCAGTGGTAGAGCATGCTTGGGTTCCATCCCCAGTACCACCCAAAACAAGACAAAACAACAAGTATATGTATATAGAAAGATCTCAAATAGACAAACTAATAGTATACTTCAAGGAGCTAGTGAAAATGAACAAACAACACCCCCAAAACATTTAAGCTCAAAGTTAGCAGAAGAAAGGAAATAATAAAGACCAGAGAATAAATAAATAAAATAGGATTAGAAAAACTACAGGAAAAAAAAATACACAACAAATCTGGGCTGGGATTGTAGCTCAGTAGTACAGTGCATGCCTAGCATGTGCGAGGCACTGGGTTTGATTCTCAGCATCACATATACATAAATTAAATAAAGGTCTATCAACACCTAAAAACAATTAAAAATAATCTTAGGGTTGACTTTTTTTTGAAAAAAGTAAACAGTATTGACAAATCCTTAGCTAGACTAAGTAAATAAAAAGAAAGATTTAAATAAATAAAATCAGAAACTATTACAAGAAAAGAGAGATTACAATGAATATCTCAGAAATAAAAATGATCCTATGGAACTACTATGAATAATTTCATGCTGATAAGTTGGATGATCAAGAAGGAATGGATAAGTTCTTAGAAACATTCAGCTTACCAAAAACAACTCAGAAAGACGCAGAAATTCTGAATAGACCAATAACTGAAAGGACATTGAATCAGTCATCAAAATACCCCTGCAAAGGAAAAACCCAGGATCAAATGGCTCGGTGGCTAAATTCTATTGAATGTAGAATAAAATATTAATGATGATGTTTTCTCGCATTCTTCCAAAAAACAGAAGAAGAGGAACTACCTCCAAACTCATTTTATGAGGCTAGCATCATCCCGAAACCAAAGCCAAATAAACACACAAGAAAATGATAGGACAACATTCCTAATGAACATGTCTTAGTCCATTTTCAATTGCCATGACAAAAATCCCTGAGACTGGGTAATTTATAAAGAATAGAGGTTTATTTAACCCTCACAGGACATTTTCTGTACTTCTGGTGTGGGCCTTATTACTGTTCCATAATGTGGTAGAGGATATCATATGGTGACACAGAGCAAATGTGCTAGTTAGGATCTCTCTTCCTCTTTTTCCCTTTTAAAGACCATTAGCAAATGAATTTGGGGATTAGGTTCCCAACACATGAAATTTGGAAGACCTTAGGAATATAGATGCAAAATTCTCCAATGTAATACTAGAAAATCAAATTCCATAGCACATTAAAAGGATTACATACCATGATCAAATGAGATTTATCCCTGGGATGCAAGTAAGTTTAAACATACACAAATCAGTCAATGTGCACAGTAGCAAATTAGCAAAATGAAGAAAAAAAAAAAACACCCCACACAATCTTATCAATAAAGACAGAAAAAGCATTTGACAAAGTTCAACATAAATCATTTATCATTAGGGCTCTGAAAATGAACTGGAATAGAAGAAACTTTCCTCAATTCAACAAAGGTCATATATGAAAAGACTACGGATAACATCATAATTAATGATGTTAATATCATAATTAATGAAAAGCTTCTTGATATAATTTTTTCCTCTAATTGCCACTACAAGGGAAGGGCATCCCTTCAACCTAGTACTGGAAATTCTTACCAGAGCAATTAGACAAGAAAATAAAGAAGGCATCTAAATTGGAAAGGAAGATGTAAAATTATTTTTGCAGATGATATGATCATCTAAATAGAAAACTCTAAGGACCAAAACAGAACAGTTGGAATTAGTAAATGAATTCAATAAAGTTGCTGGATACAAGATTGACATAGAAAAATCGATCATATTTCTATACACAAAAATATCTTAAAAGTAAATTAAGAAAACAGTTCCATTCACAATAGCAACAAAAATAAAATACTTAGAAATAAACAGATCAAATACTTATGCACTGAAAATGACAAAACATTGAAAGAAATTAGAGAGGTCACAATGGAAAGGTATCCCGAGTTTGGGGACTGAGAGAATTCATGCTGTTAAAACGTCTACACTGCCCAAAGTGATCTGTAGGTTCAGTGCAATCCCTATCAAAGTTACAGTCTAATATTTAAATGGATCCACAAAAGATCCTGTATCACCAAAGCAAACTTGAGCCAGAAGGATACAGTAGGAAGCAGGTATGTCTTGACCTTAAATACGTTTGTATTTGTCATCTGGTTGTCACTGTGACAAAACACCTGGCAGAAGAACTTAGAGGAGGGAGGATTTTATGTTGGCTCATGATTTCAAGAGGTTCAGTCCGTGGTCAGCCAGCTCCAGTGCTTTGGGCCCGAGGCGAAACAGAACCCCAAGGTGGAAGAGTGTGGCAGAGGAAGGTGCTCAGCTAAGGGCAGCCTGGAAACAAAGAGAAAGGGAAGGGGCAGGGACAAGATGTAGTCCCCAGGACACACCCACTCCAGGACCTACTTCCTTCAACCATGCCCCACCTCCTCCAGTTCCCACTCCTTTCAGCAGGAAAAGCATTTGGCAGAGTTCAACATTCATTTATAAGTGGAGCTGTGAAAACAAATAGCAATAGGAGTTAATCAGCTGATTAATCACTGAATCAACTGTATTGATCAGGTGGACTTATCAGGTCAGGGCCCTCACGATCCAGTCACTTCCCCAAACCCCCACTTCTGAACATAGTTTTACTGGGGACCAGGCATTCGACACATGAGACCTTGGGGGCATCCCAGATCAGGCCATAATAATGCTGCAGTAATCTAAACGTGTGACATCAGCATAAGAACCAATGGCACAGAATGGAGAACCCAGAAATAAATCCAGACCTCTACGCTCAGCTCATCTTTGACCAAGAAGCCAAGAGCACAGCCTGGGAAGGTGTAGGCTCTTCAGTGAGTGCTGGGAAACCAGATACCCCTACGCAGGAGAACAAAGTGGACCTTACCTCACTCCAAGTACAAAACCAGCTCAAGCTGGATTCCACTCAAGGGGCAGACTGGAAACCCTAGAACTACTAGAAGAAAATGGGGGGCTGGGGTTGTGCCTCAGCGGCAGAGAGCGTGCCCCGCATGTATGAGGCATTGGGTTCGATCCTCAGCACCACATAAAAACAAATAAATAAAATAAAGGTATTGTGTCCATCTACAACTAAAAAAAATAATAATCATAATCATAAAGTCAAAATAAAAAAGAAAATGGGGAAAAAACTTCTTGACAGTCTGGGCAATGTCTCTTTGAATATGACCCAAAGCACAGGCCAAGAGGAGCAAAAACAAACAAATGGAATCACATCACCCTCGGCACAGTGAGGAAATGGAGTGCAAAGATCAAGAACAGAAAGGAAAAAATGTCTACAAAGCACGAATTGGATAAGGAATTAATATCCAAAATATATGAGGAATCCAAGCATCGAAGTAGTGAAAAACAAAAACCCCAATTAAATAATGGCTAAGGGTCTGAAGAGTTCTCAAAAGAAGACACACAAATGAATGAACAGGTGGCCTGTGACAAGCTGCTGGGCCTTGCTGTTCAGCAGGGGAATGCAAATCAAAATTATGCTGTGATGGGGCTTCACATCTGTTAGAGCAGCTACTTTCAAAAAGACAGACATGAATAGGTAAAGACAGTGGGGTGTATATACACAGTGGAGTTTTACTCAGCTATAAAGAAAAATGAAATTCTGTTATTTGCAGGGAAATGGATGGAACCTGAGAGCATTATGTTAAGTGAAAGAAGCCACACTCAGAGGTCAAAGGTTGTGTGTTTCCTGTCATATGTGGAAGCCAGGGCAAAAGAGGGTGTGGGTAAGGAAGAGGAATCTCATAAAAATAAAAGGTTTTAGCAGTAGACAATGGGGATAGAGGTGGGAAGGGGGGGTACCAGGAATGAAACCGACCACACTGTTAGGTGAGGCATGCCTTGTCACAATGAATCCCGCTGTGATGCGTGATCTTAATGCACCAATAAAAAGTAACCCCAGCTAAAAGACTAAGGATAACAAGTGTTGGTGAGGAGGTGGAGAAAAGGCAACCCGGGCACACGGTGGGTGGGAACATAAACTGGCACAGCCCCTCGAAAACACAAAGATTCCAACAAACTAAAAATAGCACTCTCCTAGGGTCCAGACACCCATCCCACCTTTGCCTACACAGCTGAAGGAAAGGAGATCAGGATCTTGAAGAGATGTCTGCGCCCCTGTGTTCCCTGCAACCTCTTCACAACAGCCAAGATTAGAAACGACCTAGGAGTGTGTTGATGGATAAATGGATAAAGAAAATGTGGTGCACACAGAGATGTCATGGAATATTACTTGGTCTTAAAAAGGAAGAAAATCCTGCCTTTGAGACAATAGGCACGAACCTGGAGGACACTAAATGAGATGTGTCAGACATAAAAAGGCTTTTAAGTGTGGAATATTGAAAATCCAGCTCCCGAAAGTGGAGAGTAGAATGGTGGTTGCTGGTGCTGGGGTTGGAGACATGGGGAGATGCTGGTAAAGGGTGCAGTGTGTGGTTTTAAGGGAAGAGTAAGTCCTGGAGAGCTCACATACCCGGTGATGATGATTAACAATATTGTATTATACAACTGAAATGTGCTGAAAGAGTGGATCTTAAGCGTTTCTACAAAAATATTGTAACCATGTGTGTGGTGAGCCGTTCTAATTAGACCGTGGCCGCCATTAGAAGATGGCGCCGGCTTCCACTGTGGCCTGTGATAAACAACTCCTAATATGGAGAATTGGCACGCAATCCCTTACCACCCTATGAGAAAGGTCCACGTGGCAGCTTAAGATTGGTATGCTGGAGGCTTTATTAGGCTGTGCTTGGGCGCTCGGCGACGGGTCACTAGAAGATGATACATGAATCAAGGCCTGAATAAACTGCTGAAGGAAGAATCCTGTGTCGTGTTTTCCCTTGCCGGCGAGGGGTCGCGGCACATGTGAGATGATGGATATGTTAATTAGCTTGATTATCATAATAATTTCACAATGTATATACATATCAAGACATTACATTGCATACCTTAATATCTATACATTCTTAAATTTGTCAAGTCTACCTCAATATATCTGGGAAAAAATAATACAAAAGTAATGAAAAAATTAAAAACTATTATGCGCCAAAAGACATTATTAACAATTGAAAAGCAACCTACAGAATGGGAGAAAATATTTGCAAATCATAGAGCAGATAAAGATCCAGTTGCTAGAATCTATGAAGAATTCTTACAACTCAACAACAAAAAGAAAGAAACACTCCAACTTAAACATGGGTAAAAGACTCAAAGTGACATTTCTCCAAAGAAAAATACAGAAGTGTCCACAAGTACATCCAGTGGTGTCACTGTCATTAGTCATTAGCAAATATAAATAAAAACCACCATGAACTAGAAGGTCTTACCAGCCCTGATGTCTATATTTAATAGAATGAAAAGTAACAAGTCTGGTGGGCTGTGGGGACTTTGGAACTCGGGCATTGCTGGTAGAAGGCTAAGTGGACTGGCCACCGTGGAAAACAACCTGGCACTTCCTCGGTGTTACACACAGAATTCCCAGGTGCCCCAGTGATTCTACTCTTGTGAAAACAGGTACCCAAACAAATACCTTCAGGAGAGTGTTCATAATAGCCCTATGACAACAGCCCGAAGTTGGAAAGGACCCAAATGCGTATCTGCAGATGAACAAATAAACACTGTGGTTTATACTCACTTTGGAATGTTCTTCAGCTACAGCAAGAGAGCCAGCACTGGCTCAGCACACACAGGGTGAGCAGGCTGGGGCTGGGGGCGGGGACGTGGAGAGAAGCTGCTCCTGGGGTACTGGACTCCATTACTTGGGGTGATGGGGTTTGGGATCTAGATAGAGGCAGCGGCCACACATTGCGATGTACTAAATGACAACTGTTCACTTTAAGTGGTTAATTTTGTTATGATAATTTCACCCCAATTAAAAATATCTTCTGTTCCCATATCTTAGGATGATAGTGAAGGATTTCTTCTGAAAAAATGGGGAAGTCATTTTAAAATGAGGAAGATGTGGGATCCAATAAACAGCCGGTCAAATCTCAGAGGCCTGGGGACCTGCCGACGTCAGCAGGCGGACATGCAGCAGGGCAGGTCGCAGCGTGCAGAAGCCCCCAGGAGACTGCACGGAGGATGTGTACCGAGAAGATGCACAAAACTGGCAGAGAATTTGAGGTGGATTTAGTGAAAGTGCATAAAGATCTTCCAAGAAGATACTCACCAGTTCTAAGGAGAAATGTGGAAGTATGCTGTGTGGCCCAGTTACAAACAGCATTTCCACAGTCACAAAAATACGAACACGGAATAAATATCTAACCAAAATTACAACAGAATTACACAGGGAACAAATGGGTGAGGACATGTGTGTGGGTGTGAGAGTGTGTGTGGTGTGTGCATAGTGTGTGTATGTGGTATGTGTGGCGTATGCTGTGTGTGTGCTACATGTCTCATGTGTATGGTACACACAGTGTGTGTGGTGTTTGTGAAAGAGTGTGTTATGTGTGCAGTGTAAGGGGTGGGTGTGAGGTGTATGTATGGATGTACGGGTGTGTGGGGTGTGTGTGAGAGAGGGGAGTGTCTGGGGATGTGAGGTGTGTGTGGTACGATTTTCAAAGCTAAATCTTAATAATCCAGAGTAGGGAGTTGTTGTAGTCAGCGTTTCAGCCACTGAGACTCCAAAATGTGACTAGCACAACTGTAGAGGAGGAACAGTTTATCTGGAGGCTCACGGTTTCAGAGGTCTCAGTCCATAGTCAGCAGCTCCGTTCCTCGGGACTGGAGGTGAGGCAGAGCATCATGGTGGAAGAGTGTGGTGGAGGGAAGCAGCTCACCTGATGATCAGGAAGCAGAGAGACTCCACTCGCCAGATACAAATATACAGCCCAAACCCACGCCCCCAGTGACCACCTCCTCCAGTCACCTCCCGCCTGCCTCCAGTTACCACTCAGTGAATCCCACTGGGGATTATTGCACTGATTGTGTTAAGATTCTCACAACCAAATGATTTCTCCTCTAAACCTCCTGCACTGTCTTACACGTGAGCTTTTGGGGGACACCTCACAGCCAAACCATAACCAAAGCCAACAGGTAGTGGTTACAACGGGTAAAAGCCGTGTCTGGAATGGAAAGTTCTTGGAGGCTGGAGGCCAGGAGCCAGCTTAAGGGCTTGGAGTGGTCATCTCGGTGGAGAAGGAAAGGCAGGGCCTCATAGAACCTTTTGACTCTTTAAACTGCATGCACATATAAAGTTTAGAAAAAAAAAACAAAATTAAATAATTTAGAAATGTACCGAAATAAATTGGTTGGGCTCAATGATGGAGAGTGGTTGTGGGGTTGTGTCAGGGAGGAGAGGAGACCGTGCAGGCTGGGGATGGGGGGGGGGAGCAGAGTGGAACTTGTGACTGCTGCAGTGCCAGGCCAGCGCTGTACCACTGAGCTATACCCCGGTCTCCCTAAATTGCCCAGGCTGGCCTCAAACTTGTCATTCTCCTACCTCAGCCTCCTGATTACCTGGGATTACATGTGTGCCATTGCTAGAGTAGAATTTTTAAAAATTGGGTTTAGGGGCTGGGGTTGTGGCTCAGTGGTAGAGCATTTGCCTAGCATGTGTGAAGCACTGGGTTCGAGTCTCAGCACTGCATATAAATAAATGAATAAAATAAAGGTTCATCAACATCTAAAAAAATATTTTTTAAAAAATTGGGTTTAATCTTTTGGGCCTTTTTTCTAGAAGTTAATATGACAAAGTGTTCACAATAGTTGACTGTATGTTGTGGGAAGGTTGGTAAGTTGTTTTAGCACTGTTCACTCTGTACTTTCCTTATATTTAACATTGCTAAAATTAACATCATCTAATGAGCTTTATAACAGCCACACAGCGGAGGACGGGGAGTTAGCTTTAGTGCAGTTTACACACTGAGCTGCTAATATAAAACAAACAATATATATATATGTATTTTTAAAAATGACTATTTTTAGAATAAATGGATGGGGCATCCAAACCAAGTGTTTGGGGGGGTCTGTCTTGGTTCCTGGTCCCCACCCGGAGCACGCGGTCTTCTCCATGCTCTCATATTTTCCAAGGTGTTGAGGAAGGACACATAGGACCTGAAGCTTTGACTCTCCCTGGTTTGAGAGAAAACGAGGAACTCAGGGACTGAGTGCAGACATGGAAGGACTGTCACTGGAAGAGAGAGCAAGTGATGGCTGGCCTAGGGGACAGATCCGGGGTTCTGTGGCTGCACTGAATCTCTTCTTTCTAAATCCAGTGTAGTATACTTGTTTTGTACCTTTGTAAGAAAGATGATAACAGCAAACCAGTCATCTGGTCAGAAGAGCAATTTCCAAGGCACAACCCCCAGGGAATTTCAAATGCATCTTCTACATTTATCAGCATTTATTTAATAGACTTCAATGACAATTAGTGAATGACAACCGAGTCACAGAATACTACTTTGACGTTTTGTGTGTTTACCAAACCACAGAAGATACAGTTTTTGTTTTTGTTGGTCATTTCAGAAGCCAATTTTAAAGCTATAAAAGGTCTTACGCAAGTTGAAAGAACTAATATGCAGTAAGAGAATGGTAGTTGATAAAGTGTACTCTGTTTAGGATTTTTGCTAAAAGAATAGATTAAGCAGCTCTTGCCATAGGGTAGAAAATGAATAATTGTGTGAGATGATGGATACGTCAATTTATTCCACTATAATAACCATTTTACTATATGTACATTATAGAAGTATGTTGTATACCTTAAGTATACACAATAATATTAATTTTTTTTTTTTGAACTGGGATTGAACCCAGGGCTCCATGCATGTGAGGCAAGGGCTTTACCACTGAGCTACATCCCAGCTCAATAATATTAATTTTAAAGGGTCTTAATGATGGACAATTTTAAAAGTATCAATACAATGTATAATATGCCTTTTCATATATTAGAAAAACATGTGTTTTTACATACATATATCATATATAACACATGGGCCTAATTACTGTAAGAATAGAATTTTTAAAAATTAGAATATATTCCAGTTATTAAGCATAACTCTGAAGTTTTGCTTTCACTGTGCTTATATTACTAATTGAAGTGGAAGGAAATTGTTACACTGATCTCAGCGGTGAAGTTTCTCCTTTATTACTTATTCAAATAGGGAAGAGAGACTTAAAGAGGAAATAGGATGTTCTCTTCCCCATACAATTTATACAGTAACCAAGTGGTTGGCCACACTATAAAGAGGAACCAAATAAAAATCTGTTTCAAAATATTAAGAGCACCCTTTGTGAAATGAGTTAGAATTACTATTAGCCTCCCACCCATTTACATGATTTTTTTTCCCTGAGTGGATTCTCCACAGTGCTGAAGGTCAGTGGAAAGGTCACCATCTCACCCAGGTTCTGCACAATCTGCTGCAGACATGGCACAGGATGGCTATTGGTTAAGGTATCTACCCCCTCCTCCCTGGGACAGATGTGCACCATGGTAAGCCACTTTTTGCCTGTTAAATCAGATGAGCAAAGAATGTTTTGTGAACATAGCTTTCTATGAACCCATCAGCAGCACAAAGCATGTAAATCTGCAGAGGGAGAATACAGTGTAAAGCTGGACACTTTGAGGAGAAATAACCAATTGCATTGGTTTTCTTGTGTTCTTTTATTTTTTTTTCTGGTCAGAATTACAGGTCTTGGAACTCCCTGACACTCTCTTCCGAACCTGGCCTTTACCTCTCTGGGTTTGAGCTAATCCAAAAGAGACACTCAGAGGACAGTCCTCCTCCAAAACCTTTCCTACCTTGTTTTTTTTGTTTTTGTTTTTTAATTCAAAGTTTATTGTTTGGAGCATCAGGGAAGAAAGTGAGATTGTCCCTCACTGGCCTCATGCTCTGTCCACCAAGCCACCTGAGGTGTGGTCCAGGAGCCAGCCGTTGGCGGGAGCACGGTCATTCCCTGGAGCGCAGGGCAGAGAGCGAACCCCAAACGAACACCCAGCTGGGCGACGGTCCTGCCTGTCCCTCCTCGCAGGGTGGGGACCCTGGCTGCCCAGGCAGCGCCGCGGGTGCCCCCCCGCCCATGCAGTGGGTCCCCGTGACTCTGCGGGAATGCAGGCAGCTCTGCCCTGGCCGGCTCCAGCCTTCCCGGAGCCTCCGCCTCCCCATAGAGCACGAATTGTCCGCAGGAAGGGGCCACTGCCCGCACCACCTCCCATCCCTGGCCTTTGGGTTGCTTTCTCACTTTCAGCCCTGCTCCTGGCAGATTTTGCAGCCTCAGAAGGACTTGAACCCATCTGCTGCCTGAAGCCACTGAGGATTCTACGGTGCGACAGGTTTTGCGACTGGAGGCTCCTAGGGCTGCGGCCCCAGAAAAATGTGTGGTCTGCCGCCCCCTGCCGGCCCTTGTTGGTATGCGCTTTTGTTTAAAAGTTGCCCCTCGTGTCCACAAAGCAGAACATTACAAAAGCAGAGTCGCTGAGGATAAATGTCTGCAAATTACAGAAAAGATTTTTTGTTTTTCCTTAAAAAAAGTTGCTCTTCTGTTTAGCAATAGGTTTTCCCAGCCCAGCCAGCACTACTTCTGTGGGTTGGTTTTAAGACTTGAGTGCGTCAGAGCTGTTGCCTCTGGGCAGTGGGATCGCCCAAGGGGAAGGAGTTACAGTAACTCTCTGAAAATTCCAAGCCCTTGGATGAGGCAACCTTTCCAGGGCTGGTGTGAAACATAACCTACTTGTCTCTTACGATTTACCCACCCCACAAAAGAAGCAAGCCTCTGCAGAGTAAGGCTTACCAAGAGGCTTTTGCAGAAGAAAACGCTGGATGAGCTGATTCATGACTTGGCCTCTGATTTTGACAGGCTCTTTGTTGAGCACCAACATACCCTGTGCAGATTTGTGGGCAGACAATGGAAATAAGAATCTGCAGCACAACTCTTCCTAGAGTTTAGCTTCTGTTTCGTGATGTTCATGCTAAAAACAAAACAAACAAAACCCTGCACAAGTAAGTGGTAAACTCAGTACAAGAAATTGGAAAGCACGTGCCCCGGCAAGTAGTCCCTGTGGTGGTCCCCTGTGGTTCAAGCAGATCATGACTAGCCTTGGGCTCTGATTGGAATTCTGCTCCTTGTCTCATTGTTTGGCGAGGTTTCTTTGGGCCTCCAGGGTGATCAGATATAAAAGAAGTAAGTACTCAATAAACACTTATTCTGGGTCCTGCCATTGCTGACTGTGGTGGTGACAGGCTGGAGGGTTTAGCAGTAAGGCGTGGGTTTGAGAGGCCTGACACTGGTATTGAATCCCTACTGCATCTGGATCTGGCCTGACCGGCTGTGTGACTTTGTGCGAGTTACTGTGCCTCTGCTAGTCTCTCTACTGGTACTTTCTGAATGATAGGATCAGTACCTTCCTTGTGGGGTCACGATGAGGAGTGACCTATGAGATAACCTATGACCTGGTGAGATTGTACACTGTAGTGCAATGGTTCCAAGCAGTCACTTGGACCCAGATGTTTGTATTGGAATCTGGCTCTGCCAATTTCCATTGACATCAGTTTGAGCAGGTGAGTTTCAATGTCCTGATCTATGAAATAATAGCAGAGAACTCTGGTGATGTCAGCAGTGGGTGGGGCTTTGCTGTATGTGATTCATAGCTTTGCTCGTGCCTGGTACAGAGTAGACAGGACTATTGTAGCAAATGATGATATAAAACAGTTTTAAAATAAAAATGTCTTTAAATTAGCCACCCATGCTTAGCTGTTCCCCGAGATCATAATGTCTTCATCTAATTTCACTTTTTCATTTATTTGCTTATCGGGTTAATTCTTAGGGATTGCCACAATGTCTGAACTCAGCGGTCCTTCCCATGAGAAAACTGAGAACTGCCGACAGCCCTGGGTGGAACTGTGGCTTCCCGACGGTGGTCCTCTGAGTCAGAGCAGTCCTTTCTCTGCCCACCTCAGTACCATGAATTGAACCTAAACTACATCCCCAATCCTTTTTAATTTTGAAACAGGGTCTTACGAAGTTGCCCAGGCTTGCCTTGAACTTGTAATCCTCTTGCTTCAGCCTCCTGAGTCTCTGGAATTACAATGTTCCCCTCCGTCTGCCCCAATAGATCCTAGTCCTTCTGCAGGCTTTGATGCAAAGTAATTTTAGAAGCCCCTCAAGGACTTTTGGTGGTGATTCCTACTGGTTATTGCCTGGTAGGTGGCAATGCTTCTCCAAGGAATGAAATGCTGTAACCTTTAGCTCCCATAGGTACTCACATATTGAAACTTGGTTTTGAAAAGTAGGTCCAATAAAACTAAGCACTGTTTGCAATAATCTTTCCAATGCCTGGGCATGCACTTTTACACTTACCACTTAATTGTACAGAGTTTTGCCCTTAGAGGCATCCACTTTAGACACCTTCCTTTGGTGACAGGGGAGGATTGTGGAAGGAACTGGGCTAGGGAGCCAGGCAAGCTGATGTAAGAGATGGGTTAGCTCTCCTTTTCCTGTGTATCCTGTCAACAATGTCCAAGCTGGATATGGTGGTGCACACCTGTAATCTCAGGGACTTGGGAAGTTGAGGCAAGAGGATTGCAAATTTGAGGCCAGTCTCAGCAACTTAGCAAGACCCTGTCTCAAAATAAAAAAATAAAGAGGGCTGGGAATATGGCTCCATGGGTACGGGCCCCTGGGTTCCATTCCTGGTACAGAAACAAAACCAAAAACAAACAAATACAACAATGTCCACACAATTTTGTGAACTGGAATGTCAAATTGCTGGATTTCTTTCCCCTCTGGCAATACAGAGGACACTGATCAGATCAGAAAGGACCTCTGAAGGTCCAGGAGCTCTGCTGGGTTCCTGTGCTCCACGAGTAAGAATCAGAGGGGTTGTCCTGCCATGAAGGTCCAAAGGCCTAGAAGACTGGGGACCTCAAGTCCCCCACAAATGACATACTTTTGTTTTCAGAGGCCTGGACTTTCCCAAGTTTGTGGCTCTTCTGGCCTTTAGATTAAAATCCACAAGATTCAGCCCATCAACGAACCCCTTCCCATTCAGCCGGCTCCAGTCTTATTCCCCTCTGACCTGCTCCCTGAGGTACCTCACCTACACATTCTGGTCTAACCGGGTGTCTTACTCAGCTCAGGCTGCTGTAACAAAACACCACAGACTGGGTGGCTTCCACACAGACATTATTCCTCACAGTTCACAAGCCTGGGAGGCCAAGGTCAACAAGGTCAAGGTGTTGGCAGATCGTGTCTGAGGTGGGCGACTTCCTGACTCATAGTCCTTGTGACTTCTTCATTCTGACATGGCATTTCCTGTGTGTTTGTGCAGGGAGGTGTGTGTGTGTGTGTGTGTGTGTGTGTAGATCTCTCATTCTTCTTCTTATAAGAGCATTAATCTCATTGTGGGAATCCCTCGCCTCCCTTCAAGGCCTCAAATAGCCCTACTTACCTCCCAAAGGCCACACATCCAAAATGTCATACTGGGGCTTAAGGATTTATCATATAAATTTTGAGGGGACACAAACATTCAGGACATAACATCAGGGGTTGCAAACTCAGATGCATACAGGAGTCAGGAAGGCAAAGTGGATTATTTTTTTGGGGGGGGGGTACTGGGGTTGAACTCACGGGTACTAGACCACTGAGCCACATCCCCAGCCCTGTTTTGTATTTTATTTAGAGACAGGGTCTCACTGAACTGCTTAGGGCCTCACTTTTGCTGAGGCTGGCTTTGAACTTGCGATCCTCCTGCCTCAGCCTCCTGAGCTGCTGGGATTACAGGCGTGCGTCATCAAGCCCCGCCAAAGTGAACTCTTGCTGAGTCAAACCCAACATTTTAATAACAGTCCTTAGCAAACTGAACAATTGTCACTCCTGCCAGCCACAGAAACCAAGCTCGCTGTCTCTTTCTCCTCCGAGATCCCCTACTCCCCACCCAGCCAGGGCAGCTCAGACATTCCACGCACAGCCAGGAGGCCACTGTCCCCCCAGCCTTCACCATGCCGGACCCTTCCTGCATGGGCTGAGGTGCTGGAGGCCAATAATTGGCCTGTCTCTTGGGAAGATACCATGAGGCTACGCCAGGCCCCAGCTGTGCCTCCTGGGGCCCAGCAGAGCCTGGAGTCCATTCTGGCATGGCCGAGCAGCCAGCCCCTGTGTCCCTGTGGGCTCCCACTGCCATCTCCTGTGGACAGCGCAGACCTTCTCCACCGGCTCCATCTCCTCCTCCAGCCGCCCCTGTGTGCTCTGGAGACCCTGGGGCAGAAATACAATCCTGAGGGAAACCCTTCGATTCCCTGCCATGAGAGCCAACGCCCCGTCACTCACTGGCCAGTTCATTGTCCTGTGCTCTGGTCAGGACATCTTTCCTCCAGCGAGCGCTGCCCGCTCCCTCCTCTGGCTCTCAGTGTGTTGGTGATGTGGCTGCTCCTCGCCCTCCTCAGTCTCCTCTGCCTTGCCTGGACTGGTTGTTTCTGCATCACCCCCCGCTGGCTCTCCACCAGGCCTGGCTTCCCTTCTGGCCACTGGACCGACTCCTTCGCTGCTAACTTGGCCCCTTCTGAAGGACAGAGTCGTGGCTGCCCCGTTGACCTGCAGCCGGGCTTCAGCGCTGTCCTGGGGCTGGAAGGAGCCCCTCGCTCTCTACTCACACCCACGGGTCTGCCCAGGGACAGAAGGGAAGATCCTAGGAGGCCCCGCTCTGATGCCGATGGAGGTGCAGCTGTGCCGTGCTCACCGGGATGAGGCTGCCTCCGGACTCAGGTCAGCGTGCGGGAGGCACCAGGCCTCCCCAGACGTGTTTCTTCATGAGAGTGCTGTGTTGGATACGTGCCCCCAGAGGCCACGTGAGAAGGGCTTGGTTCCAGGCTTGAGGCTCCTGGGGGTGGTGGTGATGAAACTTTCAGGAGATGGGGCCTAGTGGGAGTGAGTGAGGTCCCTGGGGCTGTACCCTTGAAGGGGACATTGGGCCCCGGCCCCTGGCTTCCACTTGGCTTCCCAGCTGCCGTGAGGTAAGACTTTCTCTGCCACCTGCTCCAGCCATGAAGTGCAGCCTCACCACAGCCCAGAGGAACAGGGCCAACGCACCACGGCCTCAAACCTCCCGATTATGTGGGAATCTAGATATGTACCTCCTTGTCTTATAACTTGATTACTGTAGGTATTTTGTCACAGTAAGGAAAGTGGACCAACACAGGGAGAAAGGAGCTCGCACACAAAGCTGTCCCCAACACTGTGACATCAGGCTCCTGGTTTGAGAGACTCCTGGTTTAGGGGCCAATGGTAACGCCCGTCCAACCCTGCACCTCAGAGCAGAAAGCACCGTCCGGCTTGCTTTGTGGAAGAAGGATGCATGTTGATGGCAGCCAGCTCTGTGTTGTGATACGCACCGACTGAACGTGCCACGGCTCACCTCTCCATGAACAGACCTCAGTTTCCTGCACAATCATACTGAACTTTGGGTCCAGAGTCTGTAGAAATGAAAACTGGACCTGGAGAGAATGGCCCAGGCAAGGCTTTTTTAGGGCCTCTGCTGGAGTCAGAAGGCAGAGGCGCTGGCCAAGAGGGTCCTGCTGGCACTGAGGCAAGGTGTGCAGTTTGCAGGGTCAGTGGGTGGGCAGGAGGTCAGGCTCCCAAGGTCATCACATGTAGCCAAGGGTTTACCAGCTCTGACCCACTTCCTCCTCGTGATTCTTCATGCGACAAGTCTCGTGACATCTTGAGTCTCCACCTCATGGTTTGCCTTTTACTATGCTCACAGGGTACATGCAACTGCAGGCTACCTTGATGCACCACTCTTCATCCTCTGGGAAAGTCCCTAATGTAATATTGTCCCGTCTCAGTGGGTTTCATTAAGTTGGTGACCTTGTCTTCTCTGGTCTTTTGATACATTTTTTTTTTTTTTGGTACTGGGGATTTAACCCAGGGTTACTTTACCACTGGGCTATATTCCCAGAACTTCTAATTTCTGTGTTTTGCTAAGTTGCTTAGGACCTTGCCAAATCATTGAGGCTGGCCTTGAACTTGGGGATCCTCCTGCCTCAGGCCTTCAAATTGCAGGGACTACAGGCATGCACCACCATGCCTGGCACCTTTTGACATTTTGGCTGTCCACATAGTCTCAAAAGGCTGAGCTGACTTCCCAACCTCCTGTCTCCTGGTGGCATCTCTCACACCATAACCTTGAAGACTGATTCACTTTTCACTCCGACTTTTCTGTATGGCTGTTAACCCCATAGGACTGAGAGCCACACTGGCTGCCTCGTTTCCCCTGAAAGGCTTCATCCTTAATCCTAAGGAGCCCTGACTCTCCCACTGAGAGCTCAGAGCCCATTCCCTGGGAGCCCTTTGCCTAGTAAAGACACAGTCCTACTGGGGGGCTCTGACACCACCAGCCCCTCTAGGGGAGGGTGGGAGGGCCACTCTCTTGATCAACCTTCAGCAGAAGCAAATGTGCCTGCAGCTATTTGGGACAGCAAATTCTAAGGATCTGAGCTGTAATCGGGTGGGAGAAGAAGGAATTTTAGGGGAGTCTGTTTTGGCAAACCATAGAAAAGGTTGATTCGAGGAACATAAATGGATAGAGACACATTTTCAGAGAAGTTGATGAAGCCAAGCACCAGGCTGAGTTATCTGGGAGTGTGACGAGAAAGAACAGGCCCAGGACCTCACGTTGTGTCATGATTGATATGACGTGCGGATTTGAAGTGTGCAAAGCTAGACTGTGGGAATCATTCCAAATCCTACAACACACACATACACACACACACGCGCGCGCGCGCACACACACACATACACACACACAATTTTGATAGTTTTTCCTGTATTTTTCAACACTCCTGAAAACTTATTGTCATTATCAGTAATGAGTTATCAGCTGGAATAAGCTTTTAAAAATCTATCAATAATCAAACACTTGAGAAAAGATCAATTATTTTTTTCCTTTTCATATGAAATATATTACACATCATTGTTATATAACAAGATTATAAAAAATATTCAACCAAAAATGTTGGGAAAGGAGTGTTATAGAGGGAGGGAGATTAAAAGTTTAATAAAAAGTGTTCTTCTGAGTTTCTGTTTGTGGTGGTGGGCAGCTGGACTTGGGTGGGAGGGGGACGTTGGGATCTGGGTCCCTGACATCACTGTGGCCTCCTTTGCTCTTGCCTGTGGCCCCTGGTGCGTCTCTCCTGACTTCCTGGCAGCCTGGCCCTCGTGCCCACTGCCACAGTCCTGGTCCCTGGGCGTCTCTGGACCCACATTGTCAATTTTCCCCTCGGCTCTTGTCATTCACCTCTAAATAAGTGGGTGTGGTTGAGTTCCAGTTACACTTCATTTACAAAAACAGAGGCTGCCCCAGCCTGTTATTTGCCAGCCCTGCTCTAGACCCCTGAATAGACTATTGCCTTCTGGAACTTTCCACCTGGGTTTCTGTAAGTTCCCAAATATAACTTGTCTCCAGGTAAATTCGTCTTATTCCCTCCTCGGTGTTCTGATCATTACCTACCAGATACTCAAGCCGGGAATTCAGGCAACGTCCTTAGCGTCATTCCCACCTTCAGTCGGACGTGAAATCTTGTCGGTTTTCCTTTGCACACATCTCCCTTTTCTTTCTCCGCTGCCTTCTTCAGGGCCCTCTCATCTCTCACCTCCTATCCTGCGCTTCTTATGATCCCCTCACTATGCTGCAGACTAAGGAATCATGTCACTCTTGGATTTCAAAGGCCTTCAAGGGTCCCTGCCATTCTTTGGCTCAAGTCTGACCTCCTTGATACAGTGCAGGAGGCCTGCATGGAGGACCCCTGCCCACGACACCTGATTTCTTTAGTTTGTCTGCACACGTCACCCTGGGACCCTGTGCACACGGTCCTCTCCTCCTTCCTCGCCACTCCAGCTGTCTGTGTGGCTTTCACTTCCCCTGAGCTAACTGGACCCTGGCCAGTCTTGCACTTGCCACCCACGGTTACAGTTCCAATTCAGAGATCTGCCTTGCGCCTGCTGCCATCACACTGAAAACTCCGTGGGCTGGGGCGGCGTCTTATTTGCTCTCGATTCCCCAGCACCCCCTCAGCACAGCCAAACACTGCCCAGGCTGAGAAGCATCCAGTGAAGGGCAAGGGCTGACAGAGACGCTCATTGTCACTGAACTCCCCCACCCCAGCTGCACTCTGTGATCCAAGTCCGTCGGCCGTGAATTGTGGGGTCTGTGAGCTGGTGGTGCAGGGTGAGAAGAGGGAGAAGGAGTCATCACTTGGGGTTCAGTGGGGTCCTGGGTGCCTTTGGCTCCTAGGTGTTCTGCCTGTCTGCAGAGGCGGTGGATGCCCTGAGTACCCCAGGGGAGCGGGAACCGGCTGGGGCTTTCCCAGCTGCTGGATTCTGGATGCACACGCAGCAGATAGGGGTGGAGATGCTGCCTCCCAGGTGGCACCAATCGGTCCTTACTCAAAGTCTGGTCTTCACCAGGGAGGGGCAAGGTGGTGGAGAGCCCTCTCCTCTCCCACTCCCGAGCCCCTGAGCTTACAGGAGCCAGCCAAGGGCTGTCTCTACATCTCAAGTTAGAAACTCTGTAACAGTAGAGTCTCCCAGGCTGCGTGTCTGTTCTCTTTAATGTTATAGGAGCATCAGCTTCCCCTAAGTCCTCTTAAAATGTACACAGTACAGGCAAATATATGTCAAATATATGCATTAATATACTCATGTACACAAATATCGACACATATAGACACACATAACTGCTTTTTATTTTGAATTAATAATAAATACACAAGAAGTCTCAAGCATAGTGCCGAGAGCTCCCTGCACCCATTGTACTGCCTCCCCCAGAGGGAGTACCTCTCAGGACCATGTCATCATCCAACCAGGAAATGGCCATTGTTCCATATGGTGAACTCCCCACAGACCTTCCTCAGACCTCACCAGCTTTTATACACACTCCTTTGTTTTGTTTTGCTTTTGATACTAGGGATTGAACACAGGGACATTCAACCGCTGAGCCACATCCCCAGCCCATTTTGTATTTTATTTAGAGACAGGGTCTCACTGAGTTGTTCAGTGCCTCACTGTTGTTGAGGCTGGCTTTGAACATGATCCTCCTGCCTCAGCCTCTTGAGCTGCTGGGAGTACAGGTATGCACCACTGTGCCCGACTCCTTTGTTTTTCTTGAAAGATTTTAATGATTTCTACTTGTTGTTTCTCCTCCAAATACTTGCAATAATTTTGCTTTGTTTTCGTGAGCTTGGAGGACAATGGATGGGAGTGGTGGGAAGGGACTTGCTTCTGTCTTTTCCACGGTGATTCTGGACCTTGCAGCCGGAAGGACCCTGCTGTTCTCTGACTAAGCCAGGGCTACTAAGCCAACTAGAGATGGTTCTCTCTTCTCTGCTGATGTTGTTCTGAAGCGGGACAAGTCTGATGGAGATGGCCAGGGAAGCTAGCTTATTTCCAAGATGGGCATCTAATCGTCGTCAAGCACAACTCAATTAAGAAAATGTCACCTTACTGAACATCGAAGGCCGGCTCAGAAAGGATCCTCCTGTGGTTACATTTTAACCACTGTGCTAACTGGGCAGCCTGCAATCTCCTTTCCTGAGGTGAGAGCCGATAAGCATCTTATTGCATGGTCCCAGAAGCTGGTGAACCAAGGCTAACAAACATGAGATAAAGGTCAGATAAAGAATAATGGCCACTTCCAAATTAATTTGCACACATTTCTTAGGTGATCTGCCCAATACAACAACACTGTAAAAGCAACCTACAAGTTGGCATCAAGGGCAGAGATGACCTTGCCAAGAACCCTTACCAAAAAGGGATGCTTTGCATGAGTTCTTAATAGATTAGTTAATTCTTTGCTGTTTTCATTTTGAAATGACACGTATTATTGGTCTTATTGGGACTCCTCAGATGTGCTCCCAGTGAGAAAGGCAGTTGCCCTAGAATGACAGTCCCCAGAGGGCAGAGCCTGGAGCTGGAGGCAGGTGGCAAGGGCACGTGGAAAGGAGCTGACAGGTGCATGCCTCCAGCAACCCAAGTGCACCTGCACGAGGCCATGTCACCTGGGGTGTCAGGACCAGGCTGCAGCTTCCACCTCAGGGGAGACCGAAGGGTAAATTCTCCAGGGGAAGTTGACCCTTCATGTGCTATGACTCTTCATGTGGGGAATTTCCGACGGTGGTTCTGGGAGAGACCAGCTGGTTCTTTCCTTCCAAGAGAACCCGCTCAGTCTTGGTTGCAGGCCTCAGGCTGGGCAGATCCAAGGAGACCAGTTCTTCTCCCATCTTATTTGAATGCCTTTGTCTGGCTACAAGTCCAGCAGCAGAATCTCCACAAAGCCTAGGTGCAGGCTCCTTTAGGGTAGAGAGTGGGGAAGGGCAGGGACTGGGGCTTGCCCTTCTTATAATCGTAACAGATTCTAACACCACCCTGGAGACAGTAGGAGATCTGGGGTCCACCTCGGACTGAACTCAGCACACACAAATCTCAGTATTTATGTAACCTAATAGTAGCCATGGAGATATGTCTTTCTCCCTTAGTTTCTGCTAGTCTTTCAGTAAGGAAATGGTTTCTTTTGAATCAGTTATCCTTAGAGCCATGGGCAAAATCCCTCTAAGAGTACAAAGAGGGATTCTCAGGAACAAAGTAGAATATTCCATTGCATTATGCCTTCCTGGGCCTATGACACTAAATCAGGTGGGGCAACACTAGGTGGAAGCCTCGCACACCCACCCTAGGTGATAGCTGAGCAATCCATCCTCCTGCAGGCTCTGGTGGCGCAAGCCTATCATCCTAGCTACTGGGGAGGTGGAGGAGATGGCTGGAAAGTTAGAGGCCAGCCTGGGCAACTTAATGAGACCTTGTTTCAAAATAAAATTTTAAATAAAAGTTTGGGATGTGACCCAGTGGTAGAGGGCTTGCCAACATGCATGAGGCCCCAGGGTCCATCCCCAGCACCGTGAACCAAACCTACAACCTCCTTTGCTCTTCTCTTTACATGCTACTGAACTGGGGGGTGCTGTGATGACCATGTGCACTTTCATGATGCTGAAATGTTGGGCGGTGGAGAAGAATGCAGAGTCAGGGGCTGCAGGAGGGCCACCTGGTTTGCAAAGTAACATTTTCAGAATCAAGTGCATTCTAGAAATCCCAAGGAAAGGGGGGCAAAAGGCACACCAATGCCACTCAAATCAAAGACTCAGGCAACAGGGAAGGGAAGATGGTGCAGATACAGAATTTCTGAAAGCACCATGCCTGCGGTGCCTTCTCTAGGAGGAAGTGCGCAAATAAAAGTGGAACTAAACACACGCTGGAGGCATTAGATGTTGGTGGAATCTGTTTCCCTTCACTAAAGAACTATCTCAAACAGACCAACCCTGTTTGTCTAAAAGACATTTCACATGATTTCAAGGAAATAAAAAAGGTCTGCCTGCTACCGATTTCTCAAGTTGCCTTCATCTTGGTCCCTTTGGTAAACTGGGCCAGTAGGTGCTTGGGAATAGAAGGAGGAGGGAGCCTCGAGTGCCTCCCTCTGGTTCCTCAGTGTTCTGCGAGTGCTTTGGTCCCAAGGCATTCTGCAGAGGTTCCACTCAGACCCTCGGACACCCGCCTTGATCCTCTGCTGGTTAACATGGGGAGGAATTTCATCACCTGGAAAGAGGAGCCAATGCTGTTGGTCTTTTTTTTTTTTTTTTTCATAGTTAAGATTAGAGAGTTCAGTTTATTTCTAAATATTTTCAAATACCAAAATTGGAGTTTTAAAGCTTGCTCCAGCTGGCCATTCTAACATTTAGCCAGGGAAAAGTACAGATTCAACAATTAAACTTGAGCTGACTCTTTCAGCAGAATTCCGCCACTCTTGCTTTATTTTATGAGGATGAGAAGATATTGAACTGTAATTTGGGGGGATAGATTGATATTTTATGATGTAATTTATAGTTATGAAAAAATGATAAAAGTTTAAGGAAGGAAAGAATGTCTATTTAATTATCACCAAGCTGGGAGGTAGCTCAGTGGTGGAGCACTTGCCTAGCACTGCAAGGGTTTGTGATCCCCAGCAGTGCAAAAACAAAATCCCCAAACTTGTAAATGTCACGTGATATATGCATGTATTGAAATACCATGTTACTTCATTAATATGTACACTTTTATATTTTTATGAATCCATTTAAAAGTAAGTGTAATTTAAATAAAATAACAATAGAAATTTATATTTATGGAAACACATGAGTCCACTGGGAATAAAGACATTTTGATTTTAATAAAGCATTTTTTTTTTTTTTTTTTGGTACTGGGGATTGAACTCAGGGGCACTTGACCACTGAGCCACATCCCTAGCCTTATTTTGTATTTTATTCAGAGACAGGGTCTCACTGAGTTGCTTAGCGCCTCCCGTTGCTGAGGCTGGTTTGAACTTGAGATTCTCCTGTCTCAGCCTCCTGAGCCGCTGGGATTACAAGCGTGCACCATTGCACCCAACTTAATAAAACAGTTTCACTATGTCTTAATTTCAACTCTGGGTGGCAGGGCATGAAGGAGTTAATGATATTGCCCTTGGTAGTCTAAGGCCTAAATGGTTTGCATCTGCTTTCCCCCCTGTCCAGTGTGCAGACTTGGGAAAGCTCCATTCCCGCCTCTTGATTTGCGGACCCTGGTGACGCTGCTTGCTGGGAGGGTGGGATGAGACGTGGGTAGGGACCTCTGTGCACTGTCTGGCTCATGGAAAGTACTCGCAAATGCAAGCTCCTTTTATGATTTCCCTTTCTTCCCCAAAGGAAAGGGGGGGAAAGAGGGAAGGAAAGGGAAAGATGTGGTCTGGGGAAAGGGGAGGAGAGAGGAGAAAGGAAGCAGCCAGGAGTCACCTGGGAGGGGAGAGTGGCTGGAATTCCAGCATCTCTTGCAGGCTTCTCTCTCAAACATTTTGTAATAGCCATTATTTAAGGTGATGTTTGCCCCTTGGAGCGCAGTGGCAGGGCCTTGGAGAATAATTAACCTCATTTGACTATCTCAATCACGGATGCCTCTGCGCTCTTGTAAGCCAACGGCACCTAGGACTAAGACACACTGTCCCCCAGGGCACTGCTGGCCAGTCCCAACATGGACTGCAAGGAAATAGTCCTTCTGCTTCTCTTATTTCTGAAATCAGGTAAGATTTTCTTTGCAATTCTGTCATTACATATTCCTAGCAATATATTTAAAAAAATAGGTATACTATGGCTTTATGTGTAACTCATTGAACTTGATTCATGACTTTTCCGGTTCAAAATCTAGGATCAAGGAATTCTTCAATATATGAATCTAATGTCTCTCTAAAGAATGTCAGAGTGTGGGGAATGAATGGGCAAAGAAGGTAATGGGTAACTTTTCAAATCTAAATGACTGTGCCCAAATGATGTCGATTTTCATTGAAAAAATAGTGAATCTCTTTTCTGGTTCTCAATTGAATTATCTTTTATCATTTTGGTTAAGTTGTCATATATATTCCTGTCACTTCCAAATGTAAGCAACAAAATTCCTCTTTGAGTATATTTTATTTTTTGTCTTTTGAGTATATATTTTCATATTTGACCTATCTGCATAGTGTGAAGTAGCATCTATTTGTTCTGGTTTGAAGAAAGATTTCCATAAGTATATGTTGGGCCTCTTAATGTCTGGAGAAGTCTCATGCACAGTTTTTGAAATGATGTATGTAATTATCATACATCATATTAATTTAAAGTTTGGAGTAGGCCAATCACATTTTATACATACACACAAATGTGTGTGTGTGTGTGTGTGTGTGTTTTACTAATGAGAGCTTATTTAGCTAGAGGACGGGTCGGGTAGCATACTTATCCCCTTTTCTAGATGATGGAATCCAGACTTAGGAAATCATGTTACTTGACCACTGTCCAAACTCCCAAATCAGAAAAGTAAAGAAACCTGGATGTAAACAAGGGCTTTCCAAGAAGGAAACTAGTGTTCTGCTCCCTTTTCCAAATGCACTGAGAACATTTTAAAAAACACACATTCTAAACGTGTCTGGAGTTTGTTTTTTTAACAGCTTATTCAGATATAAATCTCATGCTATACAAGTCATCCATTTAAGGCATGCAATCCAGTGGTTTTTAGTATATTCAAAGTTGTTCAACCATAAGCCCAGTAAAGTCTAGAATATTTTCGTTACCCAGAGAAATTCCATGCTCCCTAGCTATTGCCCTTAATCTTTAGCCCTTGGCAACCATTCTTCTACTTTCTATAGATTACAGATTTAATGTGTTTTTCAAAACACTTCATCAAAGTCCAACTCTTCTTGAAAATGAGAACTCAAATTGAGAGAAATGTGAGGTGAAGAAATGGATATGGGCCCCAACTATCTATTTCTCCATGACCTCACACATTTACCAAGTGCTCTGAAAGTTTAAAATGCATCCACCAACTTCCCATTCAACAGTCCATCTTACCAATTTGGCATCTTAAATTGACGAAGGAAAAGCAGCTGAGGAGGTAGAGAGAGGGTGGACTTTGGAAGGTGACTCTGTGTTAACCTATTGTCGTCTGCAGTGCCACTTCCTATCCTGGCCACTCTTTAACCCACTCAGGCTGGCTCTGGTCCCACCACTCCCCTCAAGTGGCCAAGGTTGCCATGTTGCCTACACACACAGAAACTTTTCTATTTTAATTCCATTAAGTTCCTTTTGGCCTCGCCCCTGGGAAAGTCACCAGCATTTATATGAAAGGATGGGAGCTGGGTTCTGCAGGCTTAGATCAGAGCTGCCAAAGCCATGCCAGGTGTAGCAGGCAGCCTTAGAACAGGGGCCATTAGGCAGCCTGTGGGAACATGACTGAAGGTCCCTTGGCCATGCTCTGAGGTGGGGAGGGGGAGCAACAGCCTCTTTGCCTCAGATTTCATCTCATAGAACATCTAAGGCCAGTATTATTCCAGGTTCTGCTTTTTAAGATAATTTCCTCTAAAATGTCAGCTATCATCATCATCATCATCATCATCATCATCATCATCAAAAAATCCTTTATTATTGGAAAGTATGTATTGTTATAAATCAAAGAATGGCCTCCACTTATACCCAGGGATGGACAAACCCACGTTAGTTTTGGCAACGCAGTTGCCATTGATGGTGTCTTCCCGGCTTATCATCACATGACAATCAATAGCAAACAGGTAAAATTCATTCTCATTTAAAGTTCCTTGTCCATCAGGGTAGTGATAGCGTCTGTTGTGTGGTTCTGATCGGCCCGTCTAGGTGTTCCGTTAATGTATTACAGCGTTACCGGAACTGTTTTCCTGACTGAGCATTTTTATTCACGACACCGGCTTCGGCTTCCAAGAATACACCGAGAGTTTTATTTGGCGGTTATCAAGCAAACAGATGAGAAGCCATGGCAATCATGCAGTGGGGTCAGCCATTGATCAGCTGTTCCACTTTGATCGTCCACTTGTAGGTCAAGGAAGCTCCCTGGATGGCTATGTCAATACCCAAGGGGCTTCACTGTCCGGCGTCCCCAAGAAGCACCTAGGAGCACAGAGCATAGAGGAGTGTGCGGCGAGATGCGAGGAGGAAACAGAGTTTATCTGCAGGTATTTTCACTGTCATTGCACCTGTGCGGGAACCTTGCTGTTTGAGACACTTGTTTTGATGGCAAGAAATTTAGCTGTGGATTTATTAACAAAACTACAATTTAAGAGGAAAAGGGAGTTTATGGGCCTGGAGTTTGGAATCCATTTGCTCACAGTATCTGAAGCCATGACCACGTCTTGTTAAGGTTTATTAGTTCCCCCTTTAGAAAAGTGCTCCCAAAGAAAGGTACCTGTGTTTACACATGACATCACCAGGAGCAGCTACCATTCCAAGTTCCATTTTTTAACTCACCATCAGCAAATATTTATTGAGGATCATGTGGATCAAAGTGTCCTACATGGAGCTGAAGGAGGAAACAAGTACAGACACTAGATCCAGTGCCTGCCTTTTTGTATTTATGGTGCAAAGAAATCAGAAATAATGTTTAAAAAAATAAACAGCCAGCCCTAAATATTGCTAAGGGCATAATTGATGCATGTGCTACAGAGGTTCAGAGGAAAGAACGACCCCCTGGTTGAGACAGGTAGAGAAGGCCTCAGGGAGCAGGGGGCAGCTGAGCTGGGCTTGGAGGGTGGCTGAAGTCTTAAGCTCCAAGACAGGGAGGATTCCCGGTACAGGAGAGGTGCCATCCTGAGTATACAAGAGGGACCAGGAGGGGCCAAGAGCATCAAAGCCGAGACTTCTCACAGGTGTTGGGCCAGACAGGGAGCTATGCATGGCCTTGAATGCCAGGCTGAGCAGCCTTGGCAGGACCATGTGATTGGGGAAGGGAAGTGGGAGGCTTCCTTAGCCAGTTGTCTGTTTCTATAACAAATTACCCAAGACTGGGTAATTAATAAAGGAAAAAAATTATTAAGTGAACAGTTCTGGAGGCTGGATGTTCAAGGCCTGGTGGTTATAACAGTCAGGGGCCTCATGTTGAGCCATAGCATGGTGGAAAATCAGAAGCCAAGTGGGAGCCAAAGCAAGAACAGAGAGAGGGGTGTTGCATTTTATAGCAACTTACACAGGCAGTCACAGGGCATCCCAGGAGGCAAGAGCCAAGGGCATGCCTGAAGTCCACCCACGACGAAAGGCTCCCCGCTCCTAAAAGGCATTCGATGACTGCTCAAGTGTCTTACTTATGAATAAACGGAGAAGTTCTAGTATTCCCAGAATCAAAGAGATTTTTCCAGTATTCCCTCCTCCTCCTCCACAGGTCATTCCAGTATCACAGCAAAGAGCAGCAGTGTGTGATCATGGCTGAGAACAGCAAGTCCTCCCCTGTCATCAGGATGAGAGACGTCGTTTTATTTGAGAAGAAAAGTGGGTACTTTTCCCTTCCCCTCTCTCCTCCCCTTTCATATCCTTCACTGACGAGCCAGAGTGGAGAAACTGAATTCTGAGTTAGGACAGGATTCCGTCCCTGAACAGCTCTGTCAACTTGAACATGTGACTTCACCTCTTTGGTATCATTTTTCTTATGTAAAAAATGAAAGGATTGGATTTACAAAATCACTTCTATCTCTGTGGCCATAAAAATAAATTCAGAATCTTTTTTTTAAAAAAATTATTTATAAAGAGAGACAGGGACTTAAAAGTTCCTCATGACCTTGGCCACTAGTTCTGCAGGGAGACTGTGGTCCTTGGGCTCCAGCTTCTGAATGACAGCCTGGGACAATGGAAATATGAGATACTTTCAATCTTGATAACATTTGGCTAGGGACAAAAATACTCATTAAATTTTTTTCCACTTTTTTTTTTTGTCATGGTCTATATTTTCTTCAGGCTCAAAATTGTCTTTTGAAAGTGTGCAAAAATCGCAGTTCCTTTTAAAATGCAGATCAATAGTCCCATAGTTTAGTAGGAGAGGTGGCCTGGATTCTGGGGGAAATTGCACATCTTTTTAGGGATGAAAAGATGCCATTCTTTGTAGCACTTAAGAAACCCATTGATTAAATGAAGATTTAAATGAAAGATGACACTTAATAACTCTCTCCTGTACTGTGGTGCTGGCCAGGCACTGCAACCATTAGTTACAATTCAGCTCTCCAAATATTCTGTAACACAGATACTACAGAATATAAGATATATCAGATTTCTTGTGTTCTTGACAGTGACTTGAAACATTGTTTCTAGTATCACCACAAACCATAAGATTTTTAAAAGTATTCCTCTAGGTTAGGGTTATTGCTTTATCTCCTTCAGTTTCTAGGTTTGCTTGGTTGTAGCCTCTTGACCTCTCTTCCTTACTCTATCTTTAATTCTTGAGACCAGATTATTAACCCTAATCCTTATCTGTTATAGTTATTAGTTCTTACAAATAGTGAGTAAAGGATGAGATAAATAGGATCACCTACTATCCATCAGATTAAAAAGAAGTGGGGGTGGCAGTTCTCCCCACAAAATGTTAAAATTTAAATATGTCATTTGTAAATTGTTAACCAGAAGGAACCTGGGGGTGCCTGTCAGGCTTGGTCTGAAGTCTGAAGTTTGAAGGCTTGGTTTGCTTGTTTTCAAGAGAGCAAAAGGTTATATAAACTCTGGTGAGGACATACAAACAAGAACGAGGCGAAAAGTCAAAAGTCAGTCATTTTTGATCCTTGTTTCTTTACTGTGGAATATGGATCCGCTGCTAACCTACCATCAAGGGGTTTCTGCTGGGAACTATCCATGTTAGATCCCTGCCACTTGCCGCCATCTCCAGGCCCACCCTCAGAGCCAAGCCACTGTCATGTCTGGCCAGGTCACTGCAGTCACTGGTTGCCCTTCTCATAGCTGCACAAGTGATCTTTTAGAAATGCACCTTTTCTCCCTTAAACCCTTCCTAGGGCACTTAGCACAAACCCCGGACTGTTCCAGAATGCAGCAGACCTTGCACTAGGCAAGTCCATGTTACGTAAGGACTGCTGCTTATTTCTGTCATTCAAAACGTGAAGTCCTGCCCCTGGACCTTGTCACCTCCATCCGGTTAGTGTAACTGTACAGGAGAGCTGGGCAATATAAACAAATGACACTTGGGACCTAAGACCCACCTCATGGTGACGGAGGTGGGTGGCACACTAGAAAGGGGACCATCCTGCCACTGTGGGCCACAGGTGGGTCTCAGGCTATTTCAAAGACAGGATGAAACCCATTGATTAACTGGTGAGCTGAGTAAGTGCAGGTTGGTTGAGAATATTTGCTGTGAACATTTAAATCAGACACATTTCTAGAACCCCCGTTTGGCATTTTTTTAATTACCAGGAACCTGAAAAAATAGAAGTGGATCGGATCTCTTTTGGCCTCTGAAAAGCCTGCCCCCACCTGCCATCTAAAAAGCCCCTCCTTGTCCTTCAGTTCTGACTCACCCCGCAGTTCATTTTCTCTGTAGTGCCTCTCATTGTGAAGTTAGCTCATTTCAAAAGGCCCAGTGGTTCCTTTCCATTCCAACTCCACTGGAGTGTGAGTCCCTGGGGGCAGAGCCTTCGCCTGTTCTGTATTTATTGTATGTGTTCCAGCCCCATCATGGTGCCCGGTACATGCAGGGGCTCAGGACAGAGCTTTCAAATGAAGGAATCTAAGTAGGAGAAGCCTCAGCTTATGGTGCCCTTCCTGGTGCATGTGACTTTGTTGAGCAGGAAGCGGATTCTCTGGTTGGGACTGTGTGTGCAGACCTTGCTCCTGGGGTTTCTTGCTTGGCTTTTTTGACCACAGTGTGGACATATTTCAGTCTATCTTTCAGAGTGCAAGACTGGAAATGGGAAGACCTACAGGGGGACGGTGTCCAAGACGAAGAGTGGCACAGTCTGTCAAAGGTGGAGTGCCAGCTACCCCCACAAGCCAAAGTAAGTCTTTCTCCTTTGCCTTTGTGTTCACCCTCGGTGTTCAGATAATCCCATCACTTCCAACTCAAACCAGAGTATGTGGGTGAGCAGAGAGAGCCTCTGAGATGTAGATACAGGACAGTTCAATTTCTTATAGCACAAAAGCCAAAGTGGTTGCTTTCTGTTTACTCATATTATTTTTTGGAATAACTAAAACACAGAAGGAAGCCCAGTCAAAAGAAGACCAGAACTATGAACTTGAGGTTGAGGCTGAGAAAAAAGGCAAATACAGTGATGTTCAGGACTGGATGTGTCAATCAAACACACTGAGCTAGAACTCACACCACAGCCCCCCTCATCATGGTGGAGCCAACAGTTCAGAAGACACAAGAATGAAATGCAAATCTTGCAACATGCCTACTATTTGATGTCACTCTGCTTGCAATTTTCCCAGTTTGGTGTCAGGTGGCATTACGTTTTCTTTCACGAAGCTTATCAAAAAGGAAGTTAGTGTCTATGACCCTGCCTCTCACCCCAAAAGAAGGACCCCTGGAGATGGGCAGATGGCGTGTTCCCATTAGATAAAGTAAAAAATTCAACCCAATGTCCAGATCATAGGCTGCCAGGTAGATTACCCCGATCATCTAGCTGAGGCTCAGAGAAGGTGGGGATTACCTGAAACAGGGCCCCCAAAGAACCTGAATCAGAAACTGCCTTTCTGGACTCCAAGTTCTTGTGCTTTTAATCTAATTTCTTATCTCTACATGGCAACTCCTTTGTAGCAGAAAATGAGCCTAACCCCTTCTCCCAGCCCCATCCAAACACAACTCAGCCGTTGGAATCAGACTTGAGAGTCTTGGCCTGCTCCTGGGTTGTTAGGACCTAGCATGCTCTGTTTTGCTTCACATGGACGTTGACTATGAGGCAGGGGTACACACTCCTGGTGGGTTTTTTGTTAAGTGTAAGTGAGAGAATGTATAGAAAGATTCTAATGTAATCCTGGGTGCGAAGTTCACAGGGCCAGAATGGTGTCCGCCTTTGTGATATTTTTTGGAGAGAAGGGCCACTACTGAAAGCAGGTTTTAAAAATAAACGGAGGCCTCTGTCTTCCTACTGGCTGAGGTAGGAATCCAGCCTGCCTCTAAGACTCGGCCGTCAGTGTGAGCCGTGCAGCATGAGCCACTGTACCCGGAACAGTGTCAACTGACATATGCAAATGAACAGCTCATGGGATAACAGGCGCTCAGGCCCGAGTGGGGACACACACAGCATCCTGCCGACTTGCCCTCCACATGCTGCCTCTCTGAATATCAGCCAAGTTCTCCTTTTCTGTCCTCCACAGCTATTCCCCTGACAAGTTCCCCAGAGAGGGCCTGGAGGAGAACTACTGTCGCAACCCAGACAACGACGAGAAGGGGCCCTGGTGTTACACTGTGGACCCAGAGAAGAGATACGAGTACTGCGACATTCCTGAATGTGAAGGTTAGAAATGGCGCTAGAAAATGCCTGCTCTTCACTGGCCAAGTAATTTGCTGTGAAGCCACTTCCCACGGGGGTATTATTAATAATCAATCAGTGCTGCAATTAGTCATGCATTCACCTGTCGGGAAGGAGCACAACCCCCGTGTTATCATGGATTCTTTTTATTCAGATGCTACTTCGACATGCACAAATTTAAAACTAGTTGTAAATTCTGTAAGTCTTATGCTTAAAACTCTTAACACAGTATAACACTCCAAGCAGATTCCCAATTAAATACTAAATTAAAACCACAAAATCAATGACATTCATGTAAGCAATATTAATTTAATGTGAGAGATTTTACTGTTTTGTTGAAGCTAAGCAATGAACCAGTTTGGGGGTCAACAATCCCTTATTTTAGTGAGCCAATCTATTTAAGTGTGCTTCAAAGGTCAATGATAACACATGGAAACAGACTGGAAACAATTTTATTTCACGTTTCCAGGTGTATATATTGGAGGGAGGGAAATAGAGCCAACTGGGATTCATACAACCATGCAGATATTGTATCATGTGACACCTCAGCTCATTTCCTTTATTGATTTGAGCCATGGGGAACCTTTATTTGGACACTATATCATCAGTCATTTGAACTTTAGTACAACAAATGCATGATTTTTATGTCAAGTCTGCATCTATTTTATGACCCTTAAAAGTCACAGTTGTATATTACTCTGCCCCACCATGTGAATAATTCAATATTTCCAAATATTCAATAATTCCAAATTAAAGACTCAGTTTTAAAATAAGTTAGGAAGCAAAAACAAAAAACAGAAAACAAAAAAACCCCCAGCCCAGTCATGCTTCTCGACAATATGAAAAGAGAATGCTGCTCTACAGCGAGGTCATAGGCACAGGCTCCAGCAAGAAACCCTAACAGATATGGTTCCAATGTATTTGGCAGATCTGAATAATTTCATAGAGTTTCTAAAGATCATTATTGAAACGAAGATGCCCAGTATTTAAAAGCGTCATGCAACCAGGTGCAGGGGGGCATCCGGTCAATCTCGCTACTCTTGAGGCTGTGCAGGAGCTGGCGAGGGTGAGACCAGGCTAGGCGACTCAGTTGAGATCCTGTCTCAAAAAAAGAAAGAAAAGAAAATCGTGGAAGAGAACTTACAGACTTCTGGGACCATGGGCACCCTCCCCTCCCTGCCTGGGATCTGGGCCTCTCAGTACAAGGACAAGGCATTCATGAGCTTCTGAATTGGGTCATGACGATTAGTTGAGGTGGCATTGACCAAAATAGCCTAAATAAACCATTTGAAAAAGAGAATGACATTTTGGATTGTGTTAGAACATTCTGAGTCTTGAGCCAATGTTGCTTCCTAGTGATTCTTGGAAACCATGTGGGAGCATGGCCAGTCCCATGGGGGACGTTTCTAGAGGGATTCTAGTCCTTCTGTCTATTTTACTCCACTTCAGTTTCTTTTTTTTGTTTCTTCCCTCCTTCCCCATGCTGCTCAGAGGAATGCATGCACTGCAGCGGAGAACATTACGAGGGCAAAATTTCCAAGACCATGTCTGGAATTGAATGCCAGGCCTGGGACTCACAGACTCCACACGCTCACGGATACATCCCTTCCAAGTAAGTCCCACTGATCAAGACTCTGCAGTCTCTGTAGTTACTTGGATGTCTTTGCCTGTCTCCGGATGGTTGTGGATTCAGAGCTGGCATCCTGCCACATTCTTCTTATCTTTAGTTGTTAGAAATGCAGAATCTCAGACCCTCTGAATAAAATTTGTATTATAACCAGATTTGCTGCTGATTCGTACATACATTAAAATTTGAGAAGTACAGATACATCTGTACTTCTTGTGTGTGTTTCCCAAGTATTTCCCTCTTCTCTTTCTTCTTCCGTTTCCTTCACTTTATACCAGCAAGATTCCTCACCGAGGGTCTGTGAGTATACCTCAGGGATCTTGTGAATCCCCTGATATCTTGTGTGTATTTATGTTGGTGCATTTTGGGGGGCAAGAATTCACAGCTTCCACCAAATTCTCAAAGGCAACTATGAATTTTAAATGTGAATGGGAGTCCCTAATCCAGAAACTAATGATGATCTCAGGAGTAAGGTTCTGTGAAGATTCTATTTCACACTAATTACCCTGGAAAACACCTCCCGCTGTAGCTAGCTGATCCAGTCTCTGTCTTTAAGATCTGAATATGTCAACTTACTGGCTGTACGAGATCACTATCTCTAGGTATTGAGCAATTTGTGTTTTAAACATTGCTATTATTTGTAGCAGAGTAACCAGCATTTGCTTATATCAATTTTTCCAGATGGCCAAATTGATAAGGTTACTGATCTTGTTCAGTGGTTTTTAACCATGTAAATCATTAGAAAAATAATACCTGTAATGCCCAGCTAATGTTTCTTCCTAGATTACCATCTTATCAAGTGTAGCCTTTGTTCATTTACCTCTTGGGTGCCTGACTGTGCCTTGCACACTTTAGGTGCTACATACCTGCTCACCTTCAAAGATTCTCATCCATGAATGCAGATGTTCAGTGCTATTAGAATGCTTTTTGTACCAATACAATTTTTAAAAAATTCTTTTTGTCCATTCAGATTTCCAAACAAGAACTTGAAGATGAACTACTGTCGAAACCCTGATGGGGAGCCCCGCCCGTGGTGTTTTACCACCGACCCCAGCAAACGCTGGGAGCTCTGTAACATTCCCCGTTGCAGTAAGTGTGACTCATGTCCCATGCTCCAGGGTTCTGACCCGATCTGCTCTTAGAATCAAGAGGGATCGTGTGTTGGTTCCTTACTGCCGGGTCTAAGAAGTGACCTGCAAGTCATATGCCGTACTCTTGCTCTGTATCTTATTGATCTTTTAAGACCATGTATTGGCTCCTGTAGGTAATTGATGAGAACATCCTTTATCATGTTGTCTGTTTTCCCCTATCAGAGACTTGTGCCTCTTGCGAGAATGTTTAGAGGTAGGCTCTTGGGGGCAGCTCTGGTGTCCCACTTCCCTGCGCTAAAGGGAGACCAGAGGCATTCTCTGTTTTGTGGAATACATTATCAGGCAGAGTTCCTCTAACTGTGGCTTTGTCATCAAGGGGGTGACTCTGGGTACCCAGTTTTTAGCATGCCCAACAGGGCACAGTGGCAAAGGGGCTCAGGAGGAGAAGATGAAGTGGAAGACCTAGTAGACGTGAAATGGAGGAAAAGAGGATTCAAAACAAGAGCTGAACATTTAGTCAGAGACCGTCACTGATGGTTGGAAAGGACCCAGCCAGGGCCAACTTCCCTCCTCTGCTCTGACAGGGGTCCTTTGGGATGCAGGGGCTCCTTGGGTGTTCTCCCTCTTCATGAGAATCAGGTTCTCTTGATTTTTTTTCCCATCAAGAATATCTTGATTTCTGGTGCACATAATTTTCCTTGAAGACATTTTTTGCCTTCCTTCCTGTCAACTCTGACTCAGTTGTGTCTTTTATGGAATATCAGGCTGTGTTCCCTCAGTGATCACAAAGTCTTGGACAGGAAAACGTGGGTCATTGGCACATGTATGGATTTAAGGTGGGATGGCACACTTGCTGATATTTACCATGTGTGATGAAACGAGCCAGGAGACTCTAGAGAGAAGCATCGACCCCCAGGGTTGATTCTGCAGAAGCTCCTCATGAAATGGTCTCACAGACATAGATGCTTCTAGATGGACTTCTGGAAACGCTAAGCAGTTTTTAAATGCCAAATTCCTAGACAGAGGTTGGCAAAAGAGGCTGAGTGCCCTGCAGTTCCCTCCAGGGACACCCATCTGAGCATTCTTTATTTGAAAAATATTCATCGTAGTTTATTTTCTCCATTCAAGCAACACCCCCGCCCTCTTCTGGTCCAACCTACCAGTGTCTGAAGGGAAGAGGTGAAAACTACCGGGGGAAGGTGGCCGTGACCGCATCCGGGCACACCTGTCAGCGCTGGAGTGAGCAGACCCCTCACCAGCACAACAGGACTCCAGAAAACTTTCCCTGCAAGTATGTCCCCTGATGCCCTTCCCTTTAGGGACTGTGAGGTCCCATAGGCTCTGCCTTCACTTCAGTTACTAGAGGAATGCAGGATTAAAGTATTCAGGAATGAAAACGGATCAGGCATGTGCAGGGGAAGTGAAATTCAGCAACTGTCTTTTTCCTATGAGAATTTTTCTCAAAGTGTGGTCCCCAGACCAGCAGCCTCAGCATTACCAGGAATTTGCTAAAAGTGCAAATTCTTGGGACTTACTCCAGACCTAGTAAATCAGAAACTCTGGGAGTGGGGCCCAGCCATGCATTTGTATTTTACTTGTTCATACAAAGTCAAGAAATGTACTTCAACTGTTTACCCAAAAGAAGCGTCTATGGCTTGCTTCTGTGGAATCCTGTGGAATCCTGCTCTGCTCAAGCTTCTTTGGGGCACCTGTTATTCCATGTGTGTGATCCCACAGCTTTAGATGCATCCATATCCAAAATCAGCATCAACAGGCATGTGTGCACCTTATTTATTTACACTTTTTGAAGAGCCAAACTCCTCTTTCAGAGGTTTGGATGAGAACTACTGTCGGAATCCTGATGGAGAGACCACCCCCTGGTGCTACACAACCAACAGCAATGTGAGGTGGGAATACTGTACCATACCATCCTGTGGGAATTCTCCGACCTCCACGGACCCTCTGGATGTCCCAGGTAAGAGGCTTTATAGAGCCCAAGGACGCTCCAGCGTCTGCACCCGGTGGGGTGTCAGAATACAGTGGCTTTGTGGTCAGGGACTGTGCTCTGTGATTTCAGTTACAATATTTTAAATCGGTTGAAGTTTGTTTTATGGTTCAAAACATAATCATTTTCCATGTGTTCTTGGATGTGACTTTGTTGTTGGGTAGAGTTTCTCTAAAGGCCAATTAGATAAAACTGACTGATAACTGTTGTCCCGTGTTCCGACTGATTTCCTGTCACCTACTTTGATCACTGAGGGATGAATGGTGACAGGTCCAACCTTACTGTAGATGTGTCAATTTTTCCTTTCAGTTCTAACTCTGTTTGCTTTATTTGTTTAGAAACTCTGTTGTTAGTCACATACACGTTTAAGACACTTGAGTTTTCTAGATGAGATGACCCCTTTGTTATGATGTTATGTTTGTCTTCATCTCAGAAAATATTCCTGTCCTGAAGTCTGTTTTTGCTGTTATGAAAACAGCCATTGAATATGTTTTTACTAGTGTTTGTGTATCTTTTTTTAAAAAAAAAATTTTAGTTGTAGTTGGACACAATACCTTTATTTTATTTATTTTTATGTGGTGCTGAGGGTCGAACCCAGGACCTTGCATGTACTAGGCGAGTGCTCTACCATTGAGCCACAACCCCAGCCCACATTTTTAGCTTTTTAATGGAGATGTTTAGATCATTTTTATTAATGTAATTGTTAAAATGGTTGGATTTAAATCTACCATCAAGTCAATTGTTTCTCTTTGTTCTATTTGGACTTTGTTTCTTTTTGCATCTTCCCCCCCCCCCTTCATGTGGAATGACTATTTTATGATTACCTTTTATCTCTGCTATTTACTTATTAGTTAAATCAATTTTTAATGATTTTGGCATTTTCCTTAATGTTTACAACATACATCTTTAACTTATTATGTTCCACCTTCAAACAACATTATCTTTGTTGATACCTAAGAACCTTAAAAAATTGTACTTCTATTTCCTCTCTCAGGAATGTTGAGCTAGTAGAGAGAATGTCTGGTAAAGAGAACGGACTTCTGCTATGTTACAATCTCACATTACATTGATGCTATTTTTTTTGGATTTTACCAATGATCAGTGTGTTTTATTTATAGTCATACTTCTCGTCTGTTTGTTCTACTTTTTCTGTTTTTCATCTAACTCTTTTTTTCCTTGTACATCAGTTTGGAAAACTTCTTGTAATTCACTTTCAACTTCACTGTTTCTTTAGTTGTGTCTTGCCTGCTGATCAGTGCTTTGAAGGAATTCTTCACCTCTTAAGTCACAATTTCTGTTCCGCTCATTTCCATTTTACGTTTTTCTTGTTTCCTCCTCCTTGCTGAAGTTCTCCATCTATCCATGCACATTGCCTACCTTTATCAGAAAATCCTTTAACATATTGATCATGGTTCTTTCACAATTCCAGTCTGATAGTTTCCAGATGTGGTCATCTCTGAGAGGCAGTGGACCTCTGCCTACAGCCTTGGGTGCAGGCCCACTGCCTGCCCCAACCCCTAGAAGCTTGAGGTTTTGGCCAGTATGAGCACAGGGTCTGGAGAAATACATGAGTCTCCTGTCTGTCCACCACTGACAGTCACCCCTGCTGTCTGCACCACTGAAAGCATTTCCCTCTGGGGTCCTGCTCTACTGTTCTCATGAGAACCCACTAGAGATCCGTAAAGAAGAGCTTGCACAGGATTGCAGTTTCCAGCTATAAATACTCTAAAGTCCCCCCCCCCCGCTTCTGAGTTTTAAGTAAAATATTCCAAGAAAAGTAGGTCATAAGTTCTAGAATGCTATGAATTTATTGTGTGTGTGTGTGTGTGTGTTTGCTTGTCCACAGGCCTGCTCATATGGACAAGAGAACAGTGCACTTTCGTGTCACAAAGGGCTTTACCTGTCTCTCAGTCGTTATTCAGCGTGATTTCTTCTTTTTCAGCGTTAGCACCACCTGAGCAAACCCCTGTGGTCCAGGATTGCTACCAGGGCAATGGACAGAGTTATCGAGGCACATCGTCCACCACTATCACAGGAAAGAAATGTCAGTCCTGGTCATCAATGACGCCACACGCACATGAGAAGACCCCGGAAAAATTCCCAAATGCGTAGGTCCTTGATTTTAAACCACACATGGAGCAATAGCCAACTTAATTTTCTATTCGACGACCTGTGCTGTAAGCTGACTTCTTAGGACCAAACCTCCTAGGTCAGAATGGGAGGCAAATCATCCAGGACACTTGCTTTAGAGCAAAAGGTCTGGGAGAGGTTATAGGCTGACTGTCTTTCTTGAGTAATTTTGTGAGGCAGCAGGGTTATGTGGAGGTGGTGAGCTCACACCAGTGGAAAGCTCAGGAGAACAAATTACCAAAATCTTAGAAATAGCACCATTGCCCAGCACCTGCTAATATCAGTGCAGTCTTTCAGCTCTGGAATTTTATCACTCCAAACTCAAACCAATGAAGTGAAGTTTGTGTCTGCCGCTGTGTCTTGGGTCACAAGTCAATCTCTGTATTTATATCCACACCTATATCTAATCTTACCTGCATAGGCACCTTGGGTCCTGTGCGCTACTGGTCTAAAGGGCTGGGGTTTGTCAGAAGAGCAGAAGCAGGAAGGCAGATGAGGGTCAGGAAGCACACAGATGCTGAAAGTGAAGTGGGCAGGCAGATGGACACAAGGCTAGACTGACCAGAGCAACCTTTCTACCATAGTGGCCTTAACCTGTGTGCAAAAAGCTGTTTTCCCTTGATGGACGATAAGCACAAGACTGAGATCTTTTAGAATGAAAGATTGACCCGATTCCCTGTCTTTCCTCTTGGAGGCAGTTCCGGCACTGAATGTTAGGAGATGGAGCCAAAGCAGACCATAGACATCTTGCTGAACTAAGGAGAGAGGCCGGAGTTTGGCATTACTGAGGCAGCTAGGATTTTTCTGTTGTGTAATCTTGAGAAAGACCCTGGGGAGAGGAGTTCCAGCAACATGCATAGAGGTCTCCTCAAGTCTCTGGCTAAACACAAGGCCACACATGCACAGGGAGAGAGTCTAGAAAGGAAGGTGTACAAAGAACAGTAACTGGGGAAAGAACAACGGCCGCATGTGGTATAAGCAGAGCATCCCTTGTGCTGGGATAGACTTACACTGAGCCACACCATAAAGATATTAAAGTAAAAGTATTAAACATCTCAATTAAAAGGCATAGATTGCCACGATGAATGAAAGCCAAAGCCCGGTTATGTTTTCCTTACAATAGTGGGTCTTTAAATATAAGAACATTGGTTAAAAACTAAAGTAGGCAAAATAACATACCAGGAAAACATGAATCAAAAAACAGCTGGAGTGGTTTTGTCAACATTAGACACGTAGCTTTCAAGGCATGAATTAATACCAGAGATATAAAGGACATTTCTCTAAGAAAAAAGTGTTCATTCATCAAGACTCAAGACTTACCACTGCTTGCGTGTTGTATCCTGGTACAGAGCTTCAGGGACATGATGCAGAAACTGACCACAGGGGGAGAAGCAGGCAAGCCCACAAGTAGAGGTGGACATTTCCTTGCTTCTCTATAGGATGGTTTTAAATCCTCGCCAAACAAAATATAGAACAAGGGAAAAAATCAGAAAGGATATAGAAATTTCAAAGTAAAACAACCTCTTTAGCCCTAAGGTGAACTACAGATTTGTGTTTGAGTGTGCATATAGCGCTCACCAACAAGCCCCACGTGCTTGGCCCATCAATTTAAAAGGGTTAAAATTATACAGTGTGTTTTCTACCACTGAAGAAGTCAATGAATGCTTTTATTATATAAGTAACAAAGCATTTGGGAAATTCCCAATATTTGGAATATATTTGAAAATAATTTAAGAGTCAAAGAAGAAATCACAAATTATTTTAGAAATGTTTTGAACTGAACAGTAGTAAGAAAAATACATCTAAAGGTGTGGAATACAGACAGTGTTTTTAGGGTTTTATAATTTTAAATGCTCTTTTTAGAAAATAGAAACATTTAAAAATCAATGATTTAAGCCAACAGTTCTCCAAGTGTGGTTTGAAAAACCCTGGGGATTTCAGGGCTCCCTCTAGAGAGTCTATGAGGTTAAAGCAGTCAGTGTGTTAAAGATGGCTTGATTTTCCCTCCTCATGTGTGTACAGAAGCTGCATAATATGCGGTGACACTATTTGAGGGATATTGGGAGGTGTGCTTCTCTATTCTTGTTTTAAGAAATCCTCAGTTTTAGTTTCAATGCAGTACATTTTTATAGCATATATCACAAACAATGAGAGCTGAATTGGATCCTCCACACTTATGTCATATAAAAATAAAAGAGGGCATATTTTTCAACTCAATTTGTGAGGCCAGAAAAAGAAAAAACCCAGATACAGAAAGTAGACCAGGATTTTTTTTTGCAAGAAAATATACAAAAATTATCTATTGTGAACATAAATATAAAAAAACATAACAATTGAATCCAGCAATATACAGAAATCATCTTTATCATGAACATGATAAACATCATAAACAAATGAAACTGCCCTTCAAGAATGCAAAGTTGGTTAACCTCTTTTAAAAACACCAATATCATCCAACATGTTAACAGAATAAAAGTGCAGATCATGTGATTATATCAATAGATGCCAAAGAAAATTTGACAAAATCCAGCACCTTCCAGGACAAAAAGTCTCAGCAAACTAGGAGTAGAAAGAAACTTTAAAAACATGATTAGGGGCATCTACCCAAAACTTCCAGCTAATGACCAATAAGTACCTGAGAAAGAATATTCAACATCTACGCCATCAAATAAATTAGAATTATAACCTTAACGAGATACTACCAAACACCCAATGGAAATGACAATTAACGAAAAGCCAGACAATAGCTGAGGAGTGTCAAGGGTGTGGAGTAAGAATGTACAGCTGTTATATACACTGGCCTCTTTGAAAAATCAATCTGATGGCTTCTCCTAAAGTTAAATTGACATGCACCTACCCACACACTTGCAATTCTGTTTCTTAAATATTACCCTAGGGAAATGAAAATGTAAGTCCACAAAGAGAGCTACAAGAATATTCGTATCAGCTTAATTTACAATAACTCCAAACTGTAAGCAACTGCAATGTTCACCAATAAAAAGCAGAATCAATAATTTGTGGTTTATTCAAACAATGGGGCCCTATGCAGTAATGAAAAAGCAGCAGCTACTGGCACTCTCAAGGAGCATGGATGGAGCTCAAAAATATTATACTAAGGCAAGAAGCCAAATACAAAAGTACGTATTCTGTAGGAGTCCATTTATGTGAGGCAAAACTTAATGGTGGAAGGAAACCAATAGCATTTGCCTTTGGAAGAGGGTGGCAGAGATTGAGCTGTGGTCCCTGGAGCTTCTAGGTGAGAAAATGTCCTGTGTCATGGTAGAACGTGGGTTGCACAGGTACCTGTGTTCTCAAAGCTTATCAAACTCCATTTTGCACGTTTGTCTTTCGCTAGATGTAAAGTAAGCCACAACTAAGGGAAAGAGCAGGACTCTGTTTGTATTGCCTTGACACATCCCAGTGACTGGCGTCCTCCGGTGGGGCCTGGGCAGGAGACCGTGTCACTTGCCTAAAGGTGGATTCCTGTAGCACTTTCTAAGTTTCCTCACACTGCTGCAGGTCATGCATCTGAACCGTAAGGGACCCCAGGGATGAGGATGCTGGGAGGTTGGGGCAATGTTCTCAGGGGGCTGTCTCCTCCAGTGCTCTCTGGGACCCTCACCTGCTATGTCTCTTATTCAGTTTTTTTTATGGCTACTCCTGTACGACTCCTCAGGGCCCCTGTTTTCCCCAGATATCTTCCCTTAACCCTTTAGTCTGCTTATTAATCTCATCTCTCAGTTCCCAAGTGGCTGCAGCTAGCAGAGGATGGGCCAAGAGCAGGAGAGGATTCCTGTTCATGAAGGCATCCTACAAAAATGACCTCAGGTCTGAGAATTGTTTTTCCAGGCCAGTTTTCATAAGGCTTTGGAACCCAGACCCATTGGTCTACCTAAAGTGACATTATCTCCTCAATTTTCTTTTATGGCAAAAGTACAGTTGAACTACATTGTCAGTAAATAAGCTAAGAGAGCTGGCCTGGGAATATTATCATTATATATAGATCCTTGCTTCCTTGGGTGATATGTTTTCTTTCCAATTTACATTTTCCTATGAATTCATCTATAGAGGGAGATAGATAAAGATTTGCATATGCTTAAAAACATTAAAATTATCCTTCAAAAATCTCTATCGGCTATCCCTGGGCAGTGTATTTGGCAGAATGTGTGAGAAGAATATCATGATATTTTGTCGTATGTATTTCTGTGTTATCTCAGCTTTTACATGGAGCATATATGACTTTTGGTTAAAAGGGCCATTTGTGCTTGTGGCTCTATCATGATGATCACCTTTAATGGGGATAGTTCAAAGTCACTTGTTGACACTTTGTTATAGTAAAATTCAGCGGGAGCAGAATTCTCCCACCCTGGTGACTTCATTGTTTTGGGATTTGCAGTGGCTTGACAATGAACTACTGCAGGAATCCAGATGCTGATAAGAGCCCCTGGTGTTACACCACTGACCCCAGTGTCAGGTGGGAGTACTGCAACCTGAAGAGGTGCTCGGAGACACCCGGGGATGCTGTGGAGTCTGCCACTGCTGTCCAAGTTCCCAATGTACAGACCACTTCTGAGTCAGGTGAGCAGCCTGACCCGGCAGAGGTGAAGGAGATGGAAAATCTTACCAATGCAGATGCTTGCGTGCTACACAGGAAGCTGAGTGTTGGTGAGGGTCTGACACATGGGGTGGGGGAGTCAGGGCTGGGATTGTTGCCTGAAGGTGGGTGGGCAGTTTCCTCTGGACTCGTGCAAATCCCCCAGGGGGTTCTGACTCCCTACTCACTGGGTTATCTTGGTGTCCTCACAAAATTCTCGAACACCCTGCTAAATTCATGATTATGTCCACGTCAATGAGCGTTCCTGGTAACGTCTTGAAATAGGCAGTGTTCACTGAGGTCTCCGGCATCCCGGGGTCCTAGGGATGTGACGCCCGTCGGGGCCAGCCCACACTGCTGCATTTCCCCCCTGGGGCCTTGAGTCCACGCAGGGCCCTAACCACGGCTTTCTCTCCCACAGACTGCATGTTTGGGAATGGGAAGAGCTACCGGGGCACCAAGGCCACCACTGTCACTGGCACTCCATGCCAGGAGTGGGCTGCCCAGGAGCCCCACAGACACAGCATTTTCACCCCACAGACAAACCCACGGGCAGGTCTGGAAAAAAACGTAAGCATCTGGATTCAGGTTTCTCTTTTGCCTTTGGCTGACCAATCTTTGGACAGAATTGGTCCTGGGTTCTAGAAAATCAACCTGGAGTGTGATCTTCCGTGTTGGGGGAAAGGAAGGGAGGGAAATGGAGAGATTTCAGGGGACTAAGGCTGGTGTCCATGTGGGACCTGCAGGAAGGACCAACTGTGTAGATGCCCTTTACCTTCAGACCCTCTAAGGTGCCTACCCCATCCATCAGGGGAGAGGCCTCACAGCTGGGCCCCCCGGGACATGTGACCACTGCATTCTGTGATTCAGAGGCTTGTAGGCATCTGAACAAAAAATAAGAAAGGAAGGAAGGAAGAAAGGAGGGAGGGAGGGAGGGAGGGTAAGAAAAGAAGGAGGGAGGGAGGGAGGGAAGGAAGGAAGGAAGAAAGAAAAGGAACACTCTTTCCGTCCTGTAAGGACCAGAGTGTGATATCCCTGCTTGGCCCTGGGAAAAGGAGCCGCTTCTCAAACGCTGCCTTTTTTCAGTATTGCCGCAACCCTGACAATGATGTCAACGGACCCTGGTGCTACACCACAAATCCCAGAAAGCTTTTTGACTACTGTGACGTCCCTCAGTGTGGTAAGTTGCTTTCTCTTTTCTAAGGAAATTACTTTTCAAACGAATGCGGTGATCACCTCTTTAATAAGGATCCGTGTGCACACACACTTGCACACTCACATACTCATGCACACACAAAATGGCTTTGGGCTGAGTGCCTCTCTGGGGGAGACAGCTGTGGGCATCTTGGACCTGTGCTTTCAATGGTCTCATTTGCTAGTGGAATGCACACACACACACACACACACACACACTGCATACATGTGTGCATATACACATGACTTAGGTAAGGCAGATACCAAATCTCCAAAAGAGCAAGCTTAGGAGTGATATAATCAGCCCTGGAATGGCCCCACAGCACTCTCCAATGTCTAGCAAGAGATCGTGAAGAAGAAGCTCAGAGTCACCTCCTCCAGAGGCCAAAAAGTAAGAATGGAAACAAATGTCAACTGAAACCCATAAACTGTCTCCCTGAGAACACACTGAAATGCAGCGCCGCTCCTTAGTGAGCTCCAACTGCTCCCTCCTGAGAGTCCCATTGCTCAGTCAAGCATGGGCCACTGACTTAGAGATGCTCCTTCCTGATGGCTCCAAACTCGAGGGAGGAAGAGGCTTGGATTGGGGGGGATTGACCCTAGTTCTTAAATGATTGAAATAATGTGTCCATGGGTACTTCTGGGAAAAAAAAAAAAAAAAAACCAAAGTCACCACAGAGCACTCGTCCCAGGTATTGCCCTGGACTCCTTTGCTGTGTGGATGGTGTGTGCCACGTGGAAGGACAGGAGCTGGACGGGAGGAACTGGGCCTGCAAAGTTCCAAGGCAGTAGGGGGCAGTGGTTAGGAGTCTGGGAGCCGCCCTGCCCTGTTAGCTTTGCTTGTGGGTGGCTGCAGGGACATCAGGGGGGAGGGAGATGGGCATGGCGGAAAGATGCTACTTGGCCAGCACCATGATGAGAGGGCATTGTACTCTCTGGGCTTAGGGTGGGTTTATGGCTGCCTTTTCTCTAGCTGGTGCTTTTGTCTGTCCTGCAGAAGCTGTCAGAGGTCTCTTCCCTGAAAGCCCCTCCCTTTCACTCTCCACCTTGACTCTGTCCTACGGCCCACCCACTGCCTCTCCCTGCCCCGGTTGGTTCTTATCCCCAACAGGCTGCCTCTAGGTGGAACCCAGCCTGGCATCCCAGCCTCAGGCCTCATGGTGTGTGCCTGGGACTCAGGCACTTCAGATTCCCTTGAGATAAGGCTCAGTCACCTCCCAGGTGCAGCCCTGGGAATCCGCCAGCTACTTCCTTCTGCAGGAAGCAGGCCTGAAGGCCTCCGAGGGGAGATGGGAGCGCTGCTCACCAAGTGCAGGGTTCACCTGCCCTGCCCTGCCCTGCGTGGTGGCGAGGTGGGGGACCTCACAGTCCATTGGAGCAATTCTCTTCCCATTCTTTGAGCTTCCTCCAATCTGTGAGAACCTGTTTCTTTTACACCTCCACATGGTGAGGAAGCCAGAATCATTGAAGAGCTATTTCCTTAGAAATGTGCACGGGGCTTTGTCTTTCAACACCCCTGAGCATCTTTTGGGTCTCAATTGAAACTTCCAGTGTATCAACTTCTTACTCCCTGACCTTCCAGAATGGAAAGGTTGAAGGCAGACCTCTTACCTATTTCCTCTGTCTCCTGGGCCTAGAGACAGGCCTGGTGCGTAGCAGGTACTATGTATATGAACGCATATTTGCTGAATGAATGAGTAAGTGAATAAAATCACACACTGTAGTTCTTCCAGGACTTCAGGTCAGTGTTGTACAGGGTGATAGTCCCAGATTAATGGCATCTTTTTGTGTGCACACGTGTGGTTTTGGGTAGTTTCATTTGGATTTTTCAGATTGAGAAATGGCTTGATTTTTTCCATTTCAACTGTTTGTATCATTTTTCTTAAAAAATATTTTATTGCTCATTCCCTGGGAGATTTTAGATTTTGTTGACTTAAGTGGGAAATTCCCTAATGATCATTTTTCATAAAATCCCCCAACCTTTACATTATGTTTAATTTACAAGGAAAAGCACATCTTTAAAAGGAAAAAATACCATTGATTAACTTGTGCACTTCATTAAGCAGCTTTCCTGAAAGGATCTGTGTAAACGTCAAGTGTGATTAGAACAAGTAACAGACTGCACAACCACAGCCCCCAGCAAGGCCTCTGGAAACCCAAGTGTGGTCTGTGCAGCCCAGTGTCCTTGAGTTCACCAATGCCTGGGTGAAGGAATGACCACTTTAAATATAATACCTTTTGTTTACTTATATTCATTTAAAGTTACACGTTTGTTGAAGGACTTCAATAACTTTCATTTCTACCTACATATTCCATACCAACAACAAATAAGGAAAGATAGATAAAAACTTTAAGTTTTGTTTGGAATAGTGAGACCATCATCTCCATAGTTATTCTTCGAGCACTTATATTTTGCACGTGCATGTATTTTTAATACAAATGTAAAAAGTACACCTACTTTAGTATGCTTATGCATATAATCTATTAACATAAATAAAGCTCATTGTTAAGGAGGATGGTAGCCTTACATCACATGCTTCTATTTGGAAAGGGCTTCGCATATAGACTCTCAACAGACCACGGCAATTGGAAAGGTCTTTGGAAAACCCAGGTTCCAAATTCCCTAGAGAGTAGCGTTTCTCATTGGTTAAGATGGGCAGTATTTCACCTTACAGACCCATCAATGGGGGAACCAAAGACGGACACCAGTCCCTCTCTCCAGGAACCTTGCAGGCTAGTCTAAGTAGAGGGAAAACAGGGCAGGTATGTGGAGGTCATCCCCACAGCAGTTGAAGGGGGCTCCCTGGAGGAGGTGTGCAGAAGCTGGCGGAGAGAAGGCAGAATTTCAACTTAGATAGTTAGCCTTGCTGCTGACAGTCACACACACACACACACACACACACACACACACGTGCACATGCATGGGCACGCATACACATAAATTCACATGAAATAAAACACCTTTATGTCTTCCAGTGGAGGTGATTGCTGTGGTCTTCAGGAAACCTCACCTGGCTTAGTTGGGGATGATACTGTGTTCTAAATTTTGAGTTGGACAACACAAATAGCCATTTGTACCAATCTGAGTCTTCTCAGTAAAGATGTCATTCTAATGATGAATTATACCAGTTTATTTTATCCCTACTCCCCATAATGAAGAAGTACTTGTAATTCCTTCAAAGAAGAGGGTCTGTGTTATCTATTGCCTCCTTTGAAACCTGGAAAAGATGTTCCAGACGTTGCCTGTGATTCTGCTACTTCTCCTGCCTGGGCTTTACTATGCCATGAATTCTGAGCTTGGCCCACAGCTGTGAATTCATCTTAAACTATGTGACGGTTGACACCTTTGACCCAAACGTGACTATTCTGACTTTGTGTCACAGCGTCCTTGTCTTCATTTGATTGTGGGAAGCCTAAAGTGGAGCCCAAGAAGTGTTCTGGAAGAGTGGTAGGAGGGTGTGTGGCCAATGCTCACTCCTGGCCCTGGCAGATCAGTCTTAGGACAAGGTAAGGACATTCTCAAAAACAGCTTATCCATCCTTCACTGAGAGCCCTCAAACCTTCCCAACAAACCCGTGGTAATGAGACATCCACACCTGCCTCTATTCTTCTAAGGAGAAAACAAAGCTACACAATTCTTTTTTTTTTTTTTTAAATTCTGGGTTTTCTACTTTGAAAGTGGCTCAAACTGGATTAAAACAAAACAAAACAAAAATAAACACCCTCTGGTATGTTATCGTCAAAGTCTGTAGACACCATTGTCTACAGCAAGCTCTGATACTGCTGGAAAAATATTGAAGACGCTTCTCATGGGTTTGTATGGATACCATCAGCTCATGGTAAAATGAAAAGAAGGGAATTTTTTCAGAAATGTGACCCTTTGGCAGTGGGCAAAAACAGAATTATCTACAACCCATCAGGCATCCAAACTTAAAAAAAAATACTTTTGCACATTTTTGCAAGTCTTGAATTTGAGGCAGGGACTGCTCGCCCATTCACAAATACGTGACTGAATTATATTCTGAAATCACCAAAATGTAGGGCTCTCTTTTCAGTTGATGTGCTTTGATAGTAAGTCAGTCTTCTTGGCACATCTTGTCAAACACAGGTGGGACACAGCCTTGTCTCCTGGCTTGCTTGCTTCACACGTGCGGGCTCAGCGGTTTTGCTGACCCCAGGGCCTCCCCTCCGCTGCTTGGGACTGTCATCCACACACACAGTCACGTTCCCTTGCACTCTCTTGCGGAGGTGGCTTTTCCTGAGCTGGTGTTCGGTGAATCCTTGCTAGAAGAGCCCTGGCCTTCCACACACTGTGAATCTGCTCTTTCCATGCTGTGGTGGCCTAGCTCCTGATCGATTTATTAATGTGCCTGTGGACAGACACTTACCTTTAGTGTTCTTTTCATTACGATTTGGCTCAGAGTGGTTCACCCCATTATTATGTGACTAAGCAGTACATGGGGGCAAGTGATAATAGGGGCCAGCTTCAAAAAGTCAAGTTCCTCAGGTGCAATCAGCAGACTGCCATGGGTCACTGCTCTTCGGGACCACCAGGGCCCTGAAGAATGATTCATCACCCATCATTAGGCATAGGTCTTGTCAAAAGAAACTCCCTCCAGGGAAGTTCTCTGGAGGGTGGCTGCTGTTGGAGCCACAGGGCTAAGAGGTCAAAGCTGTGGGGTAGGACTTAATGTGGGAGCCCCTGGTTTTTTTCCCCGTGGCCGGGCTGTGCCTGGAGCCTACAGGTGTAGACGGAAGCTTCTGGAAAGTCCCATGCTGAAGTGTGATTCTAAGCTCCCGCCATCTTGATGTTGGACTGGTAGCCTTTCCTTCTGGGAACAGCAACATTATCAAAATTGCATGAATGTGTCTTTCTGGTTTGCAAAGAAGCAGGAGAAGCCTTTAGCTCTGAACTAAAATCTTGGCTTTTTTCCCCCCTTCTTCTCCTAGATTTGGAAGGCACTTCTGTGGAGGCAGTTTAATATCCCCAGAGTGGGTGCTGACTGCTGCTCACTGCTTGGAGAAGTACGTTGGGTAACTGATGTAAGGGCCCATCCTGAAGGCTTCCTCCCTCCTCCCCATCTCCTGCCTCCTCCCGCCTGTGGCAGGGATGCCGGTGCTGGGGAGTGGATATGCAGAAGCCTTCAGCAGAATTGCCAGGGCAATTGTGTGACAGTTCAGAAGTGTCTCTAGAAAGACCCAGTGCAGGTGACTTTGTGGGCCTGGGTTGACAGCACTGCAGAGGGATTCACTGTGACACACGTCGGTCCCCAATCCTTAACTGCCAGGTTCAGGAAAATTGTGAATTTTATTTCTTATCCCTCAGAAGTCACCAATTACAGTAGTTGAGGGTCTTGGCAGACAACGTGATATTTATGGCAAAGATGGGGACCCAGTGAAGGGGCTGGATGGTAATTTGCTCCTGATGACACTGTCTTTTCTAGGTCTTCAAGGCCTTCCTCATACAAGGTCATCTTGGGCGCACACCAAGAAGTGAATCTTGAGCCACATGTTCAGGAAATAGAAGTGGCTAAACTGTTCCTGGAGCCCACAAGAGCAGATATCGCCTTGCTGAAGCTGAGCAGGTACGAGCTCACCTGTGGCTCCTGCCCAGAGCAGAGTGAGGACATTGTTTCATGCCTGGGTTTTATGAGCCCTCACTGTAGGGTGGGTGTCTATGTGGAGGTGCTGTCTATGTGGTGGAAGGCAAGATTTTGGGAAAAAGCATCAAACTTCATCAAAAAATCTGGACTCAGCCCTAATACTACCACATGCCAGCCTTGATCCTGAAAAAGGAACCAGCATTCAGTTTCCTTAGGTAGAAAAAGAGTGAATTGAAATGCCAGGTGAACTGTGACCTCTAATATTCTCTCACTGTTCACCAGAGAGTGATTAAATGACTCCAGGCTGAGAGTCCCCTCTCAGCATACTTTTGAGAGAAACAAATGAGATTACATATTTCAAAGTACTTTAAAAAAACCACAATGTGAAAAACAACAACAAAAACCATGCCCCAAACTCCATGAAAGCAAACAATACCGTTGCTGTCATCTCTGGTTGTATTTCTCCTGTTGAGGTGGTGTTCTATGAAGATGACAGTGACAAATTTGCTTATGTCACAAAGTTAGGAATGTTGGGAAATAGGTCCCAGTGGAGGCAGCTCACAAGCAGATAGCTGTTTGAGAAATGCACATTTGGGCCTGATGGGTTCCAGAGGACGAGGTGACGACACAGTGGCGAGCGTGGGCCAGTGGCACAAGGCTGTGGTCAGGAGCTGGGTGCTGCTGTTCTGGGTCTGGTCACAAACTCAGGAGACTTTTTTGGGTCTATCCACTGAGAGGTTGTGCTAAACACTGGGGTATTTGGACACTCTAGAAAGAAAAGAAGTGGGCTCCCTTGGCCCCCCACAATGCAGCTCACTCCCCTCTTGATCCCCAGCATTTTCCCCCAAACCCCCTAGCAAATACAAGTCTCCTTAGGTCCCCAGAGACTTCCCAAGGTGATCTGATGGCTTGAACAAACAATTTGGTAAATTTCAGATCCGGGAAGTGTTCTGTGATATTGTGGGCTGAGCCTTAGTGCCTCCCCTGCATTCTCCACACCCCAGGGTCTAAGGTGTTTATTGGGCCCTGAGGAGACCTATGGAGTGAAATCCATGTGAGAGGCCTGCTCTATTCTGGTGCCTCCAGGAAAGTGTATCTGATTTGAAGTTTGGCAGCACTGAATGATGGTTTTTAGAAAAGGACATGTCACTTTTTTTTTTTTTAATTAAGGATTGAACCCAGGGGCACTCTGCCACTGAGATATACCCCCTGACCCTTTTTATTTTTATTTTGGGACAGGGTCTTGCTAAGTTGCTAAGGTTGTCCTCAAACTTGTGATCCTCTTGCCTTAGCCTCCTGAGTAGCTGGGATGACAGATGTGTGCCACTATGCCCTGCTATTTCCAATCTTTCCCCCTCTTGGACTTACTAAAGTAGAATCAGCTCTAAACATCAAAATTCTAATGTTTAAATGTCCCTAGGACTCCAATCCTCTTTCACCAGTGTCCAGCATTTTACTATATTCTTATAACCACGATGTTGGAACATTTATTGTCAAGGAAACTGAGGCTCCTAAATAGAGCAACTTGCTGGGGCCACACGTGCTCTGGCTGTGGGGCAGCCTCATGAGTTGCTCCATCTAGATGATCCGCCCACTGACTGACGCCCTCCAAATTAATATGAAATTATACTTGGTGCAAAGTTCCAGCTCTGCACAGGACACATGCAGAGTGAGGCTTGTCATCCCTACTCCCCAAGGCCACGGCCCCCAGCAGGTTCTCGAACAAAACTGAAGCTATTTAAATGAAATGGGATATTTGCTGAATTCATAGAAAATTTTAGGCAAATGTGAGGACGAGAAGCTGCAGTCAGTGAAGTGAGGAAATACCAGCTCTGGGCGCTGGGGCTTCCAGGCAGGTGGCATCGTTGGTGGGCGATGAGCAGGTAAATGCAGGGGCTCCCGCAGGGTGACCACGCATACCTTTGGATGTTTCTCTTTCACAGACCTGCCACCATCACTGACAAAGTGATCCCCATCTGCCTGCCATCCCCGAATTATGTGGTTGCTGACCGGACGGAGTGCTACATCACTGGCTGGGGAGAAACCCAAGGTGAGACGAATTCCAGGTCTGGTGTCGGATTGGCTTTGACCTACAGCCTTCATGACAAAATGAGCATTTGAAGAAAGTTGCACAAGTCCCTACTCCTGAATGGGTCCCGCCCCCACCTACTTTTGCCTGAACCCTTACCTTACTGCCTCCCTAATCAGTTATCAAGGGACATAGGCAAGAGGAAGGAGACTGTCTCCTGGAGTCCCCAAACCCGTGACTGCAGTGTGAACATTGCTTCCCCAGGTGAGAAGGTGATGACACCACCCACAAATTCAGGGTATAGGTCATTTTTATATGAAGTTAGCCATACTGGGTTCCAAAACTTGGTGTAAAGCAATAACAACAAAAGTTGTGAATTAGTCTTCTTCCCAAATACCCATGTGTCTAATGTGGGTGGGAGGCTGTCGGGGAAGGGGCAGGCTGACAGATGGGAAGGAGAGAAAGCCCCCGGGGCCCAGGTCAGCATAGGTATGTGCTGAGGGGGCCTTCCTGTGGGATCTGGTGTCAGCCAGCACCTGTACTTCACTCTGGGGACCCCCTCCTCTCTTTACAAGTACCCTGATATTAAGGTGTTCATTAGGGTGGGCCCTGGCTGTGGGAACACCAGCACGGCTTGAGGGTCCCTGCCTCACTTTCTCAGAAGGGTTGGTGTGAGCACTGGCTTTGCAGGAGCTGGAGAGAAGTTAATTTGAAGAAAGATTTTTTTGTGGATTTCAAAAAGAAGAGGGTGAAAACCAGACAAACGAACAAACACCCAGTCTAGTTCATTTCAAACTTGGTTTCCCCCTTTCTGTGCTTTCCTACTGTTTTTTGAAACCTCATCTCCTTGACCTCTCATTTCCCCCTCTGCACTTCTGAGTGGGAGGCATTGAGGCCAAGGAAAGCGAAAGTGGAAAATGAAGTGTCCATCTTGGGGGGCATCAGGTATACCCAGGTGTTTTGCATTAAAAAAATTTCAAGGCAGGGCTGGAGCGCCTCGGATGCACAAGGTCCTGGGTGCAGTCCCAGCACTGAAACAAAAAAGTTAAATGTTCTAAACTCCTGTGAGTTAGACACCATTGTTCCTGTTCTACAAGTAAGGAATCTGAGGCTCAGAGAAAGTACAGGATGTCACAGCAGAGAGCCTGCTCCCTGGGGTGAGCCCTGACCTGGAACCCTGGCTCCCACTCACCAGCGGTAGGTGAGAAAGTGCCCACTCCTTGATGGTGTCCTAGGCCACAAACCGGCTGCAGGGCTGCAGTGGGCGAAGCAGTGAGAAAGAGCACGTTCAGGCTCAGCCCTGCGTGAGGGGTGGCTCTTGTCAATGACATGGGGTTTGTATCCAACAGGGCTCTTTATTACAAGTGACAGAAAATCCAGCTCAAACTGTATTAAGAAAATAAAAACAGGGATGAATAGTAAGCTAAAGAAGGGTGGCTCCCGTGATATTCCAGGCCTCTGGTCCTTTCCAACCATGGTCCAGGTGCCATCTGGGCACACAGGTGACTCCCTTGTGCTATGGATACTGTGCTTCCTCTGGCTCTGCCAGGGAGGAGGGGAGGCCACTTTCCCCACAGCTCAAGCAACAGTCTGCCCAGCTTTGAAAGCTCAGGCTTGATTTCTGTGCCCACTTCTGTCCAGGACTGTCCAGGACTATCCATCCTGGAGCTGAAGGCAGGACCCACTCGTGTCTGGCAGGGGAAAAAGGTAGATCCCTCAACAGCATTATGGAATGTAGGCCACAAAGCTGATCCGAAGCCAGAAAACCAACACATATCCCCTACAACATCTTGACTGATTAAATACAAACCTAAAACTCATGAGGATCTGGGAGTGAGCTGGCTCTACCATCTTCCATGTGACTTCAGGCAGTTATTTGACATCTTTAAGCCTCAGTTTCATGATCTGTACTACCCTGTAAGTTTATCCTGAGTACTAAAATTATGCACCATCACCATTAGCACCACCATCAGCATCAACCTCAGCAACCACTACCACCACCATCATTATCACCATCACTGCCATGATCATCATCAACACCACCATCACCATTACATCATCATCACCATCACCATCATCACCATCACATTATCATCACCACCATCACCATCATCATCACCACCATCACCATCATTATCACCATCATCATCACCACCATCACCATCATCACCATCACCATCATCATCACCACCATCACCATCATCACCATCACCATCATCATCACCACCATCACCATCATCATCATCATCACCATCACCATCACCATCACCATCATCATCATCATCACCACCATCACCATCAGCATCACCATCATCATCACCACCATCACGATCACCACCATCACCATCACCATCATTATCACCATCATCATCACCACCATCACCATCATCACCATCACCATCACCATCACCGCTATCAACATCACCATCATCATCACCATCACCATCACCATCATTATCACCATCATCATCACCACCATCACCACCATCACCATCACCATCATTATCACCATCACCATCATTATCACCATCATCATCACCACCATCACCATCACCATCACCACCAACAGCATCACTGCCACCATCATCACTACCAGTGGACATCACATAAGCTGTGGGTGGTTGAGCCCTGAGAGAGGCCAGTCTGCCTGACTCCTAAGTCCATTCACTGTTTTTCTGCCCCCCTTCTCCATCCACATACTTCTGACTGCCACCCTGCACTGGGCTTCCTGTCTCTCCTGGTCCTGTCACACATCCATTGAGAATATGAATCTCAGAAGTCACTCCCCAGGAGTCGTCCCATGACAAAACTTAAGCCCAGATACTTCAGATTAACTCATGTTCTCAGTGTGAGATCATAATTCTCCTCTCCTCTCACATCTCCAGACTTTCTCTGGCTTCAATATTCCAAAGCAAAGCAAGCCTTGAGGCCAAGGGGCTCTCCCAGGTCAACCTCCAACCTGCCATCCGGGGTGCCTTCAGGGATCTGCGGCTGGCTTTCCTTCTTGCCCCCTCCTCACAGCTCCACAAGGGTTTCTGTCCCCCATTACCCACAGCTTCCCAGCCCCCAGAAGTGCCTTCTCCTATTTGGCCACAGGAAGGCAGCACTTCCTCACAGACCCATCAACTTCCCGTCACACTGACAAGGATTGTTCACTGGCTTCAGGACGTCTGTCGTGCTCAGAAAGCAGATATGACAGCAGTGACCCTTGGATAGCTTAACCTTTGGCCAAACGGTTTGAGAAGGAGGTCTGCCCTGAGCTACTCAGTTCGAGCCTCGCTCCCTGCCACAGCTTTCTTCCTCTCAGGCCCCTCCTCCAAGGCAGCTCTGCCAGCCAGACCCTGGGACAGGCCTCTTGAGGGCTCCTGTGATCTCCAGATGGACTGCGAGTTTTCTGAACCCACATCGACCATCTAAGTTCAGTCACAGTCTTTGGGGAAGAGATATAGTACGTCATTTCTGGGCTGTCCCATGCCAGCAAAGCAAAGATATGTTGCAAAACTTCAGTGAAAGCTGGGCTTGCAAAATTGGAAAACTGTATCATCTGTGAAAACACTGAGATGTCCCTGGGTGGGTCCATCTGGGAAAGCCGTATTTATTTCCTTTGGCAATTCTGCAAATGCTCTATTTCAATTTGGCAAAGAAAAAATATCAGTTTTCACCAAAAGAAGAAATGCAACTAGTAAAACAAATGTATAGGAAAATGTTCCCTCTCCCTAACTGTTCAAGAAATGTGGATTAGAAAGTGAATCAGGACAACTGCCACCTATTATATTAGCTATCACTTTTTAAAGTTATAATATTTTAATAATATTATAATATGAATACTCACAGCACACGGCCACACAGACAAGAGACTCTTTGCGGCTGCTCTGACGTTCTGAAGTCTCCTCCTGAGCATATGCTGGGTCCAGTAATGGTTTCTTTACTCTTTAAACACAGGGACCTCTGGTGCTGGTTTTCTCAAGGAGGCCCATCTGCCTGTGATCGAGAATAAGGTGTGCAATCGCTATGAGTATCTGAACGGCAGAGTCAAACCAACAGAGCTGTGTGCTGGGCATTTGGACGGTGGCACTGACAGCTGCCAGGTAAGAAAGGGTTATAGAGACCCAAGCTGGTCTTGGGCTGGCCTGTCTCAGCCCCTTAGACATTGCAGTATTTAAAGTCAAGAAGGAATCACAACCCAAGTGCCAGTCTCAATGTTGTCGAGAAACCCTCTGCTCAGACCCTGGATGTAGGTAGAACATCTGGGATAATTTCTCAGGCCTCGAGTTCCAGAAGGGCAGTCAGGGTGTGTGTTCAGTACCGCAGCTGCCACAGGCCACAGGCCTCCCTGAGCTGTGCTGGTGGACGGGGTCTGGGGGAGGGAAAGGGTGGCCAGAAACCAGTTGTACCACTTGACCACTGTGCTCAGGCTGGCTGGGCCTCAAAGAAGCCTCCAGGCAGCAGCATCCACAGGGATCATTTCCCAGGGAAAATGGAACAGGGTGGTTTTGCTGAATAGGATTCGCTAAGTACTTAAATGCTGCGGAGGTTCAAAGGATACGTCAATAAGTTTCTTCCTGGCTTCAAATCCTGGGGAAACTTACACACTGATGGTAGAAGGTGGCATCCTATAATCAAAGAAGTTTAATCTTCATATGGATTTTTCCCTCTCTCCATCTAGGGGGACAGTGGAGGGCCTCTGGTTTGCTTCGAGAAGGACAAATACATTTTGCAAGGAGTCACTTCTTGGGGCCTTGGGTGCGCTCGTCCCAATAAGCCAGGCGTCTACGTCCGCGTCTCAAGGTTCGTGAATTGGATTGAAGGAATAATGAGGAGTAACTGAATGGGAGATAGAGCGAAGCATCCACTTACCTAGAAGCTGGAACGTGGGTAAGGAATTCAGAGTGCTCAGAAATAATCGACAGTAATCAAACCGAGACACTGTACACAGCTGCTGCCGACCCTCAGCCCGTTTTGTACTATCGTGGATAAATTTTTCATGGACCTACTGGATTCTTTAATAATAAGGCAACACAGCTATGCCATTTGTTGAAAATAAACTCTGTACTTACTTTGTTTTGAGTTTTTTTTTTTGGTGGGTGGGGTGGAGATTTTCGATATTTTCTTTTTTTGAGTTTCGATATTTTCATGTTCTACATTCTTCTTACCAATTTCAAATGAACAAACTACAGTGAGTTAGCTTGTTTTCATAAGGAACCATTGCTTACAGGAGTAAGAGGCCTGTAGGATCGCAGAGAAGGGAGCCGAGAAGTCTGAGGAAGTCCCTCATACACTGACCCCCATCCACTAACACTGGTCTGATGCTATCTTTAAAGTCTGTCCTTTGGCATTGGGCTGAATGTTCTCACAGCTGCCCCCTGTATGGGGAATCAGGAGAACAGGTTCTATTCCCAGCAATGAAATCTGTTATTGATGACTCGACTCTGGCCCAGCCCAGGGGACGCAGAGAGCTGTGTATCGTGGTGTGATCTGGACAATGGAAGAGTAATACAAGACCAGCCAAGAGTCTGCATGTTACTCTGGGTCACATCTAATTGTAGGGATGGTGTCAAGATCTTATAAAGGAACAAGAAACCCGTGTTGAAGGTGGGCTGCTTGTTTTCCATCACTGATTAGCACGGTTTGGCATGTGCTTTTTATGCTTTCAGTGTTTTACAGCGACACGTGTTCCAAAGGAAGAGAAAGAATGGATTCTTGAAACAATTTAAAATTTTTTATTGTTGCCAAACAAAAATATCACCTCCAGATACAACTAGGTGGTGATGGTATCAAAAAGCAACAGCCATCTTACAGCAAAGAGGTGCCAAAAAAAATTAAAAGCACAAATGTCCATGAGCGCAGGGTGAATGCATTATCACGTTCTCATAAGGCTGTGCTGACATCATGGTTGAGTGTGAGCGTTCGTATTCAATTCTGATTGTGCTTTAAGGATTAAGGAGTTTATTCTGGAATCAGCACACATGTCTTACGTGCTATCACACGTGTGTATGTCCACACAGAGAAATGTTCTTCTTCATTGGCAAGGTTTCCCTTTGGTACCCATTTTACCCATGCGCACAAAGTTTCTCCTTAAAAAAATTTGGCATATGATATATACTGACTCTGAAAGTATAACAGATGTAGCACACAAAGCAGAACACTATGTTTCTTTTTTAAGTTCCTGGTTTCGAAAGTCTTGATAACAGAAAGGAAAGTTCAAATCCCTAATTAATAAGTATAAAGTCATTTATAAAAAGCTGCTGCTAATTCTTTTTAGCATGACCTTTCCTTTAATGAAAACGTAAGCTTTCCCCAGGACAAGCCCAGAGTGCCAAGGTGAAAGGAGAACTGTCTGTGGGTTCCACCCTCTACCACAGGCACCATCACAACTGAACCCACAGGTGCAACATAAATATCTCCTCACTTTTAGAACCCTAAGACCCAGGGACTCATAATCCACGGGTTTTGTTGAATAAAGAACAAATCTGTGGCTCCAGGTTCCACTAAAGGAGGACCAAAAACATCCTGAATAATCTCAGGACCCAAACCTGATTTTATAAATAATAGAGCCAAACCCCAAATTGTCCAGTGGATCTGTTCTTATTATGGAATGAGACCTAACTGTGCCTGGAACCTTAGATGCTGCAGAGGAGGTGGACAGGAGGGACGGCTGACCTGTCCATGCTGGGATGGCTTCCGGAACGTAAGTGAACAGAGACGGTGCAGGCTGGGCCCCGTGTGGCCCAAGTCCTCAGTCTAGTCTCTTCGTTGAGAGGATTCCCATATCCTCCTCCTTCCTGCTCTCAGAACACTCAGTTTGGTGCTACATCCCTTCGTGGGATTTCATGAACACATTTCTGTACAACTTTCCTAGATCCTTGGTTTGCACAGACTGCATTTGGTGTGTGTGGTACTAGGGATTTAACCCAGGGGTGCTTTACCTCTGAGCTATGTCCCCAGCCCTGTTTTCTAATTTTATTTGGAGACAGAATCTCACTAAGTTGCTGAGGCTGGCCTTGAACGTGTGATCCTCCTGCCTCAGCCTCCCAAGTTGTTGGGATGGCAGTCCAGCTCATCCTGAATTTTTGATGGAGCTATTATAAGAATCCACGGTGGAGGCTTCTCTTGTTTCTCTTCAATAGTAAGAGTCAGGGACCGCTGCTCCAACATCAGGAAAAAATAAAAAACAAAAAGTACTGTGTACCTAGCAGCTCTTGGCTAAATGGGCCACATATTACATGTTTCCAGAAACTTTGAAAGCATGATAAACCCCAACTCATCCAACATCATATAAAAAGACTTCGGATAGTTTGAACGTATTCATATGGCACTCAATACACTGGATCGTGCCACACCAGGGAGCTGAACACGCAGGTGCATCTCTAGAGGCTCCGCATCTCCAGGAGGGTGGTCTTCTGACAGCTCCTTCCCGCGGGCTTGGCAGGGCCCTCAAAGGTGAGCGCTGGAAACCTGGGTTTCCTTTTTCCTGTGATATTGATAGAATACGAACTTATGAAACAACGGAGGAAAGACAGAGTCCTCCTGAAAGACTGCACAACTCGCGCTCACGAGCACTGCTTTCATCAAAGCCAACAAGAGGCAAACCTCCTAACAACCTGACTCAGAGGTTACAAAAGAGATTTTTGGTCTGCTTTTGGACCCTACAGAGTGGTTCATTAGCATTATGGCTTGCAGCTTCCTTGTGAATTTCTACTACACAGCAGGGCTTGGCAGTGAGCTGTTGACGTGAACAAAAGCAGCAGAAATGGTAGAATAATTCGCTGCGCCTTTAGAAGGGAGCATGCTAACAGGTTTCCCTTGGTACTAAGTGGTCTTGTTCCTGAGTAAATAATCACGGGCCGTAATCCATGTGCTTAATTTATAGGACTGTAAATCATACTTCCAACAGATCGCTTTTCAAGGGTAGGGACTAGATATAATTCATTCACCTAGCTTCTTATGAAAAATCACAAACATAAAAAATTAAAAAGAATCTGTGTAACTAAAAATTTTTTGTTGGTATAATTCTTCATGTTTATATATCAGTTATCAAACAAAAATATTGGACAGTAGTTTTCCCATCTCTCCCAGTAATCTAATTTCAATATGACTGCTGTCGCTGAAGCATCCTGATCTCAGATGACTCCCTCTTCCTGTATTCTTTCCTGGTGAGTTAGGAAACCCCTGAATTAAGCAGAGCACATTGCTCGATTTAAACAGGTCCAGCCAGTGCGGCAGGACCACAAGGAGAATGCCGGTCCCCTTGTTGGAATACTGGCATGGAGGGTCACTAGTGAGGCAGTGAATCTGATGAAGAAGGCATCCACCCACTGAGTGCCGGAGACCCGGAGACCTCAAGGACCTACACACAGGCCACCAACAGCCTCACCTTTGACCCATAATCCCGGTGGGAGTGAGGAGCACATGGACCACGAGAATTTCCTCTTCCACTGTGAACTCTTATTTTAAGGGAAGTCCATTTCCTTCCTCACTACTTTCCCCTTCTTCATTTTGACCTCCTTGGACATTCTCTTTTTTTCCTGGTCTTCTAGCATGGTTGTGACTGGGGTGACAGGATGGGACGCCTGGCTCCTGACCCAGTCCCCATGCCCTGATCCAAACCTAGGGGTCTTAGAAGGCTCCGGAGGACTTCTGGGGTTTTAACACTTTAAACCCATTTCTCTTGTTTACTTAATTTTGTTTTACAAAATGGTGGTGTCACAAGGACCAACTTCCACCCACCCCTAACTTCAGGCAGGACTGTCCCGGGGAAGGAGAGGCACAACTGCCTCCCGGGCAGCGCAGGCACCGCCCGGGTCCTTGGAGGGAACGCCCCTTCCTTCTGATTGGCCTGCCCTGTCAGTAGGCAGCCAATGGAATATGGCTACGATTTGGTCTCCACCACACCAAGTTCGGGGGAGGGCAGCTGCGCCCCATTAAAAGGAGGCTCTGAAGAGGGGACTGTCCAGGCCTCTGGAGGGATCTCACGACTTAAAACAAGCCACAAATAGGTCGCAGCTGAAGTGAATCTAGCCCAGGGGGAGCCCCGGGTGTATCCAGAGAGCACGGCCGGTCCTGGTGCCGAAACGGTGGGAAACCTGCTGACTTCCCAGCCAAAATGGAACAGCATGTGTGAAACCACTGATCACACAGGTGCTGCTACCCGTATCAGCTTCTACTCTCTCCTCAACAAGCAAAGGAGAGTTTAGTAAAATTCGGTCTGTGTGTGTGTGTGTGTGTGTGTGTGTGTGCGCGCGCGCGCGGTGCTGGGACTAGAACCCAGGGCCTTGTGCATGCCAGGCAAGCACTCTACCAACTGAGCTATATCCCCAGCCCTAAAACTCAGTCTTTTAAATAAATATTGTTCATACATTTCTTAAAGATTTAAAGGTCTATATACTTAATTTCTGGGTCATTAAGATTGATTTTTAATTTTTAAGTTAGTTGTTAATCATTTTTTAAAAATTACACATATAATACCAGACCATATGTTCTAAAGGGGGAAAAAACCAAAACAAAACCTAACACTACAGATGTGATAAAAGACTGTCCTCTGTCCCACATGTCTTCCCAGCCCACTTCCATCCTTGAGGGTATAAATTATTGTTTTACATTTTCACTACACATCATTATATCCACATTTTCTACCTTTTTATGATGAAAAATTTAAGAGAGAAAATGAGAATTTGTACAATGTGAATTTTTTATATTACTCCTCAAATTTATATATTGGTTGGATATTAATCAATGTATAACCTGAATACTATTTAAATAACCCACTCCAAAACTCAGTCTCTCTCTCTTTCTCACTCCTCTCTATGTCTATCCATCCATCCATGTATCTATTTATGTATCTATCATCTATGTGTCTTTATTATCCATGTTATCTATCAATAATTTGTCAATCACCTATGTGTCTATTTTTACCCACCTATCCATTTGCTTGTGTATCTATCATCTATATTGTCTATCTATTTCTATTTGCCTGTCATTTACTTATCAATCTGTTTTTGTCTGTCATCTTTCTTTCCATATAGCTATAGGGAGGGATTGCTATATAGGTTTAGTTTTTAATCAAAATTGTAACATTGTGCATGCTTCACTTTGTGGTGAACCCTGAGAAGCTTCCTATGTCACTCCATACAGACAGACCTCACTTCTTTTCCCCCATGGTTTCAAATTCTGTTTTTAAACAGGACATGGTGGTACATGCCTATAATCCTAGCAACTCAGGAGGCTGAGGCAGGAGGATTGTAAATTTAAGGCCAGACTCCACAATTTAGTGAGGTCCTAAGTAACTCATTGTGACCCCGTCTCAAAATAGAAAATAAAAAGTGTTGGGGGTGTGGCTCAGTGGTAAAGCACCCCTGGGTTCAATCCACACTACCAAAAATTTAAATAAACATAAAAAATAACATGCTGTTTTTGTTTGAGAGGTTTTGAATTCTGAACCATACCTGCCAAGTCTCTCCACATCGTCCACTGTCTCTGGCAAGGCAATGCCCTTGGTTTCAGGCAAAAGCATCACGAGGCCACCACAGACCGACGCCAGGACACCTGTGGAAGAGAGAGAGGCGTTACCGCTGGGGACACAGGAGATGCGCCTGCCACACTCACTGATCTTCAGTGGCACCTGACAACAGCAGCACTCTGCTGCCCCAGCAGCTTCCGGGCTTCAGCGGCTCTCCACCTTCCTCGGCCCTGGGGGCACCTGGCTCCCTGCACCCTCAGAAGGCACCTGTCCGTCCACTTAGCTAACTACAGTTACGTGTCATTTAACAACAGGGCCGGGTCCTGGGGAGTGTCTTTAGGTGACCTCACTGCTGTGCCAGTGCCATGGCATGTACTTGGGTCGACTAAGATGGCGATGTCACCAGGAGATACAATCCTACGGGACTTCCTTCCTAGGTGCTGTGGGTCGCTGACCGGACGTCCTGGTGTGGTGCCCGAGTATGGGGCACTGACTCTCACTGCTCCACAGGAAACAGCCACCAGACAGGGATGCCTCCACCCGCTCCTGAGGCCACAGCTTAAAAGCATCCTCTCCGTCCTCCATCGCGTTACACTCTAGGACTCGGCCCTGCCTCTGCCCGATGGCAAGGCCCCCGTGTCTGTTGTTTTGACTTCTTGCTGACTGGTTAGTCAGGGTACTCACTCCAGCACCTTCGACCTATTGGTGGGAGCACTGGAACGCACTGGAACCCTTACCTTCCAAGAGCTGACTCATCTTCACCGTGGCCATCCTCCCTTCTCTGCCCTTTGGAGCCCTTCTCCTATTTCCTCCACTTCCTCATGTCCCAGTCGTGTGCTGGCAAACGTTTAACAACCAGCTCTGGAAAATAGAGCCCTGGCTCATAGCTTTGCCCATTTCCATGGTGTGAATGCCCTCACCGTGGCGGCTATTTCCAGCTGCCAGCATGACCTCCCTGAACGCAGCGTTGGGAGGCACTGGACAGTCACCTTCAGTTCTGTGGTATTTCCAGCGCAAAGAAATGGTCCTTGTAAGTGACCCTCAGAACACACACAGGAAAATGAGTTAGGAGCTGTTGAGTATTTATTATCCCTGTGTTTAATGTATTTTACTACTGTGTTTTTAAATGACGGCTGTATTTAACGATTGGCTCGCATAATTCTTGAAGACATCACGTATGGCCCTGCTGAGCCATCAGGAGCCAGTTCCAACATACCACGCTTCTCAGACTGCAGCTCATGCTGTTCCAATCTGGGTTCTGCCCTGGGCCCTTCCTGGCCCTGCTCCAGCCAGGTCCCCAATTGCCCCCTTTCCCCAGATCCAGTGGGGCTGCTTCTGGGCCTTATTGGTGGATCCTTCTCGTACCCACCCTGCGAGATTCCCACCTTCCCGGCTTGCCTGTTTCTCCTCCCCTCCTCTCACACCCCTCCCCATCTCCGGTGTCCTAATTCCCAGTCACTCCCCCAGCCTCACTGGTAATCTGTGCTCAGATGCTCCCAAATCCCCATCCCCAGTCCACACGTCTCTTCTGGGCTTGTTGACACCAGATGTCCTGGGTTCTCAACATTTTGACTTGGATACTTTCAGGATCCCCTTGTCACACCGCCTCCTGCAGACTGACTCTGTGCCTTTCTGGTCTGTGGTTTCCCCTGGGGGTGTGGGCTGCCATACCACTGCTCTGCTGACCCTGTCCACTGTCCTGCCTGCCAGTCTGGCTCCCAGTGCTTCCTGTGTCCGTCTGCTCCTCTCCCTCCCTCTGCCAGCTTCTGCTTAGACCAGGTCACAAAGTTCTCTTCCTAAACCACGACATTCTTTCCATCATCTCTCCACTAGCACGGTTTCCTTCCAATTCATTTGACAATTGCCATCAGAGTCCCATCTCTAAAATGCAAATCTAGCTGTGTCACCCCATGTAAAGCTTTGTGGTAGCTTCTCACTGCTGTTTGGATAAAGAACAAAGCCTCCACACGTCTGAGGAGACCTTCTGTGACCTGTCTTCCCCTGGTGACAATTCCCTTCAGGCCCCAAGGCACACTCTGGACTCTATCCTTTAACCTGCTGGGGCTCGAGGACACTGTCTTCCTCTTGCCCTGGGCCTTCCCATGGCCTGGAGCACAGCCCACATGTGTCATTTCTTCTCATCTCCAGACCAAGCCTGGACATTACTTCCGTCCTCCCAGCTTTCTGTGGTCAGCTCCACAGGGCCAGCATCCCTGTGGTGTGCTCCTCCGGGGACTTCAACATTTATCAGGCTCGACTGTTTGGATTTTTAGAAACTTGGCTTCTCCCTAGCCAGCTCTGGGGGGAAGGGCCTACCCCCAGCCCCGGTGCCAGCTGGGGCAGCTCTGGTCTGCAGGCTGGGCTGTAGTCTCAGAAGACTGGGCTGAGACATCTCCCAGACCACTCTGTCCTTGTGGGACAATGGTGCCCTCTTTGCTCTTTCATGCTGGCCACAGAATTATCAAATCCGATTAAATAATTTGAAATGATCTTGTATTAAGCTCATTGGTATCATGTGGTCAGAAGCTGGTTGTCTGTCAGGGGAGTTTTGCACGAATAGAATGATTGTCTCAGGAACTCAGTATCTGTATTGGGATTTCAACTGTTGAGCAACAAATGAGCAACATTCCCTCCCTAGAGTACGGAAGTGGAGACGGAGGAAGGGCAGGGTAAGAAAGGCCATCCTGTGTCCTGACTGCTGCAGAGCACAGAGAGAGGTGTGAGATTCCAGGCAGGACAGATGGAACAGCCCTGGAGAAACCCTGCCCGAGGCCTGAGGTCCCTCCCCAGACAGGGCTGGGTGGCTGCACACCATCCATGAGGACTGGGAAGGAGGCGTGAACTTGAGGGACGTGGAGGAGGTTACAGTGAATGTGGAGGTGGTCTGTGGGCCCTGTTCTTTCAGAATAGCCTTTTTAGATCATAGCCAAATAAGATCTGATATTGACAGATGTCAAACATTTAAAAACACACAATTAATCTTCAGGCTGACTTTTAAATCATAAATCATAAAAGAGTTTTGCAGTATTTAATTTTAACTCAGAACTAAAGAAGAAGGCTAACAGGATCTCCATTTACCTCCACTCTTCAATATAAAGTAAATTAAAACCATTTAGGATTCCACATTTTATTATTACATTATTTTTACCAGATGTCATCAACATCAAACCTCGTGGTCGCTGCAGCTTCTGTTAATACAAAGAACACAGACGGAGGAAGCCCTTTAGGGCACCACGTAACAGAGTCCTTACCAAAGATGATCAGAGGTAGCTCTAGCCACACGGCTGCCAGTCGAAAGAGCAGAAACGGGGCTATGATTCCCCCAAAATCACACAAACCCGAACAGAGCGAAACCCCAAAGTTTCTGCAGAATGAAAAATGGTTTTAAGTGAAAAGCATTCAAATTTAAAAAAAATCAAGATAATTATGATATTCAGACATATTAAATAGCAGAGAAATCGTGGCCACACTTTCCATTTCTACCATTTTTAACTCTGAAAACAACTATTCTCTTGTACTCCAGCCCTTTCCTTGCTGACTGCTTCCCAGCGAGGGTCGTGAGGAAGCTGCAGTGTTGGTGGACTGACCTTCATTCATCAGCAGCTCACTAGCTGGCCTGCTCCGTGACACACGTGCCACCTTGGTACCCTTGCTTGACTGCAAGATGTGCCCATTGGGATATTTCTCCAGCCAAGGAGGCCGGTTTGCCCTACACCATGTGCACCATTGGATGTCCTTCAATAACCAGCTGCTCACAGGAGCAAGGCTTGCACTGAGCTCAGAGGAGACACCACAGCCTCGGCACAGGGCGGTGCCGCAAGGGCAGGCTGAGCCCGCCTTCAAAGAAAGGGCACCAAGCGGTTCCAGTTCCAAGTGGTGTCCAAGCTGTGTCTTGTTCACAGAGCCATAGCTGTGGATAAGGTCATTTTAATGGTGAACAGGTCTATCACACAGGTGGCAGGTAGCAATACAGAAAGCAGATGGAACTCAAAGCTTATCTCTTTGCTGGATGAGCTCATCCCAGCCAACACAGCAGCAGGCTAAAGGAACATTTGGCTGCAGTTAATTAGGAGAAATAGGACATATGTGTTGGAATTACCGTAATGTTGTTGGGTACAATTCTGAATTCACCAAATAAACTATTTCAAAGGCCATGGTTATCCCTAGTCGACCCAGAGTAGCCACGGTGGTCCTCAACCATGCCGTCCCTGCAAGCATAGAACATGGAGTTAGGGGTCTGATTCATGAACATTTTACAGAACGACAGAGGCATTGGCTTAATGTCTCCCTGCCTAAGTCTTTGTTAATTTAAGCACAAATAATAAGATTTTCTAATACTGCAGACAAATTTTAAAATAACAACAACTAGGATGGTAGCTAACATTTTGGTGTTAGAGATGTCGTTCTGAGCAGGGTTAGATTATAGAAATACAATTCTAGAGCCACTTGTTAAGTGGTTACTACATGGAACCAATATTCCTTGTAGTGTCCTCTTAGAGAGCAGGAGCCCACTGTCCTTTAGTCTGGAAGGCAGTATCACTGTGCCCTTGAAAACATTATCAGAGTCAGGTGCTCACCTGTGCTCTCTCTGTACAAACCAGGAAAATTCTCACAAACTACCTTGGTTTTAGAAAGTAGCAAGGCTTTGAGGATTGGGATCTTGGGAAGGGGACATCTAAGCTGAGTGTCATCCCTAAGGCATATGCCACTCATTGTCATCCTCATCCCCAATCATGCTACTTCCTCCAAGAAATCATCCAGAAGGAACCACATTCTTACAAGCTAGTGGGTTCACCCATTTTAAAATGGACCATTTAAAGTTGCTGTAGCTATGTGAAGAAACTCCCTCTTCCTCCCCAGAAAATTTGGGAAATGCTAAACATTCTCTATTAAACATTTTCTTTCTTTAGTTTTAAGGACAGAGGAATTCATCATTTTAATCCTGAAATATCCGTGCTCCAAATTTCTTAAGAGTTGTGCAATTCACGTTTCCCTTTCCTAGAGGCCATGATATGAGGATCTGTGACTGCACCATCAAGACCAGAGCGGCTCTCCAAAGCCAAGCGGGGCTGCCCAGCGTCTTTGAACATGGAGCCGTTACCGTCACCTTAGTTTAGTTTTAGTAGAGAAGTAGTCGTGAATGAGGGGAATGAAACAAGAGGCTCCAGCTCAGTAGGGTTGTGTGTGTTCTTTCCAGAGACTATTCAACCAAATAAACAAACAAAAGCTAAAACTCTCTCAGTAAAGCCATTTCCAGGAGGGCAAGCAGAGAAAAACACGGGCTGAGAGTCCAGATTGCGTCTTTACTGCAATTTAACTGCAAACGGCCTGAGGAGCACTTCCTAATATATTTCTTGTCTTCCCAGACAGAACACCTGTGCCTGTCACATCAATAGTTACACCAGGGAGTGAGGATTATCCGAGCAGTACTGATGCGCTGGGCCACCATCTGCTCTGGCACAGAAGGGTTGTAAACATGTGTTTTGTTTAGGCTGCGCTTTTTCATGAAGCCCAGGGAGGGGGACTAGGAAATTCATTCCAGTCCTGTCCTTCCAAGAGCAGGTGCTGCTGGGAATGGAAAGTAGGAGCTCTGGCCCAGATTCCCTGGGTCCCAGCCTGATGGGGCCACCTCCCGCTGCTCTCAGGCTGCACTGGAGAAGGCCACCTGCCACTGTGGAAATAACTCCCTGATCTACGTTAGGTATAAGCCAGGGGCTTCTTTTTACTAAATCGAGATTGCTCTATAATTGAGTCCCGTGACGAGTTCAATTCCAATTTAGGTTTATAACTGAGGACGGAGCTGTTGGGTAGAAATGAGGTAGCATATAGCATGATTATAGTCTGGTTGGTGACTGTAGAAAGGACAGCAGGTTCTATGTTTAAGATAAGTGGCAGGACGCCATTTCCAGCCACATCCACTGTTCAAGACAAACAGGGGATCTGACCACAGCTGCTTGCTTGAAAGTAACTGAGACTCTCATTTAAATGCATTTATAGGCTAAAAGGTACTAGGTGCAGGGGGAACATCACACATTTTTAAGCACATTGTGATCACATGGAATTGGCACACGAAGATGGCAACGCAGCTTAGGAGTATGTTAATTTCTGGTCCTCAGAACCATGCATATACTGTTGACCCCTTGATTTTGTCACTACTCTACCTGTGGGACAATGGGACAGTCTCTGTCCTTGCCATTCTGTCTCTGGGGAAGCCAGCTTTCCATGTGAATCAATTGCAATAAACGACCCTATCCCTCTCTTTGTGAGTCACATTTGATTTCTATCCTGCATGAGCTCAAGGACCTACTGAGGTGGTGGCCAACAGAACCAAATGAAAACCAAGAAACCAAATCAACACACACACACACACACACACACCATAAAAAGCCTATACCGTTAACTTAAAGAGTCAGCTCAGTAAAACAGAAAATGCCATCCAGTTGAGCTCCTAGTTGATGTCCTGCTCACCGACCTGGATCTGAAACACTCCCAGATCTTTTCCAAGCATGGGAGTTTAGACTCAAACTACTCTAGAACAGAGATTTTGTGGAAATGTGTACAAAAGAAGTCCCTATGGCACTCCACTGTTCATTAATGAGAAGAGTGAAAAGAAAACATTTTATTAGGAATTCTGAATTACATGTGAAAAATTCTGTATGCACATGAAAAACTTCAAGTGTCCCAGGAATATGTTATTAAATTCATTTTAGAGCAGAAATAGACATGTTTTGGTGTCAGTAACAAAAATCACATTAAAAATGAGCACTACAGCGCATCTTCCATGGAGTTATTTGAAGACATAGAGAAAGAGATTTCCCTCTCCGAGTGGTGACTTGGTCAAGCAACTAGAGTTTTGGGGAGTGACATCTCATTTCTTGAGTAAAGGATGCAAAATTTAGAATACGATTTTGACTCTCTTTGGAAGGTACCAGCAGCTCTGAATTCTGGAATAAAATTTAGTGAAAAGTCCTAATAAAGATATGTAAATTACATAAAGATAGATAAAAGTAGAAAAATTTTTCATTTCAGAAAGACTTCCCCACACTGCTGGGTTTATAGCAAGCAAAGTAAGCTCAAATTAAAGATGACAGACAGGTATAGATAAAGAAAGCTATTAATTTCCAGACTTTGATTACAGTTCAGAAATTTGAGTCTAAAGCAGGGGTCTTAGATGAAGATAAAGCCAGAAAGACAATTTCTCTTTCCAGAATTTTATTCTCAGGCCATGAAAAGCTGGGCTCCGCAGAGGGAGGGTTGGTTAAAGGGTACTCTGTGAGATGATTTTAAAGCTGATTTCTGTAAAATCAGCTCATCAGCATTCTGCATGGGGGCTGTCCACCTACTGGTGACATCAGAACAGCCGAGAGAAAAGCCTTCCTAATCTTGACTGGACTGTTCCTTGCAATCAAGTTTGAAAGTGCCTTTGAGTTGGAAGGACTGCCCACTCCAGGAAAGAACCTCTGTCATAGTTGGAACTCACTTTAGGGATTTGAAACTCATTCTTGCCAGTCATCCATGACTGACATGTGACCACTGAAGGAGTCGACTGTGCAGAATATATAAATAAGACGTGCCCAGGCGAAGAGCAAGTAGTGCTCCGTCCTGCAGTAAGCACTACTGAAGCCTCAGCTGGGAAGTCGTATCTACAAAACAAAACTGAACAGATCAAGCAGAAAAGATTGTATTTGAAGTTCTCTGTGTAAAATCTTGATTCCTAACCTACTGTGTATGGTTTGGACACATAGACTTTTTTTTCCCCCCAAGAGCAAAACGTTTTATTTAAAAGATGAGAGAGAGAGACGTGTAAGGGGCGGGGGGGGGAGAGATCCCTCCTGAAAAGAGAGGGTCCAAAACTGGTGTCCCATGGACACAGAGTCTTAAATGCTCTCTTTCTGGGGTCATGTTGAGAGCAACACACCTTGAAATCATCTCAATTACTCAAGGATCAGAGAAAATCTAGGGCAAAGTATATGTCATGAAATGATGGGCCACGCTTCTACATCAGTACTCTTTCTCCCTGAGTTCTGAATTTCACCTTCAATGAACACCTCATCTCTATTTCACAGCAATAGGAACTATATTTTAAATGTAAACCCAAAACCAAAGTAAAATATAAAGTGCAGTGAACTCCTAAATGTTTCCGTTTTCCACCCTTCCAACTTAGCCTTGTGGTCGGGAATTACACCTATCTCCTTAACCTCTCTCTCCCTCTCCTAGTGGAGTGGCCTTCAATTAATAAATATTAAATTGATGCATATTGACAGACAGCTATCATACAGCTCCTTCAACTCTCAGAGTGTGTTGACTCCATGTAACGAGTTGAATAGTGTCCCTCAGAATTCAAGCCTACCTAGAACCTCAAAATGTGATCATATTTGGAAATAGGGTCTTCGTAAGATGTGATTAGTTAAGAGATAAGACTGTCCCATGAAGATGAGGCCCACATTGGAGCAATGCCAGGAGAAGGTGAGGGTGGCCAGCAACGGCCAGGCACCAGGAGACATTCGTGGGACCAATGTTCCCTCAGAGCCTCTGGGAGGAACCAACCCTGCGATGGAAACAATTTCTGTTGCTTCAAGCCACCCAGTGTGTGGTACTTTGTTACAGTGTCTCCAAGGAACCCAATACACTCAAGGGAATAAGATGAACATGTTTCTGCTTATCCTTAAAAATCCCCACATGACAGGGGACTTACACATCTTTTTCCTTTTCTGTTTTGACGATTGGCTTTTCTGCAATTTTGTTTAAGTGGCGCCTACCTGATGTCATGGGAATTCATAAACCTGCACCTAGTTAGTGGAGTCTCCTGTGAATGTAAGACTGTTCGGACCTTTGCAAAATTTCCATGGTCTTTCCTGATCCACGGATGATCCTCCAAGAAAGAGCCTCCTGTGCAGACACCAAAGATCGCCAGAGTCCAGCCTCTGTGGAATCCCCACTGCACCCAGGGCCAGGAGACAACCCACTGCCTCTCATCCTGGGAGAGTAAAGGACTTCCTCATTCTAGCCCTTGTTGTGTTTGGTGTCAGAGGTCATCTAGGTCCCTTGATCCCACATCGGGAGACATCTGCAATCCCTGGCTTTCTCCTCTATTCACATCCACTGCACCTCTGAGAGGAAATCCCTCTCCCACCCTGGAGAGATGGGAGAGGCCCACAGTTCATCTGAGCTCTCAGCATTTCTCCTTCCTCATAGCCCTCATCCAAACTGTTGTAGTTAGGAGGGCTCCTCCTCCTCCTCTTCCTCCTCCCCCTCCTCTTCCT